>NW_022170663.1:9085232-9086294 GCF_008802855.1 Photinus pyralis
TTTCGAAATTTGTTTTTTGTCCATAACTTTTTATTGAGAGGTCTAATCGAAAACGTACGAATTGTTTTGGATTCTACGCACCAAAGTTAATAATAAAAAGTGTTTTCTCGAGAAATTTTGGTGTAGTCAATTTTTGGTAAAAAAGGAAGGTTATACACTGCCTTTTTTTGAGGCCTGAAAAAAAAATTGTCCCAGATCGACCCGGAAAAAATGTTCTTATAGAATGTGGCCTGTAGAATCCATAATTTCAAACAGTTCCAAGATTGGGCTACTAGTTCAAAAGTTACAGCCCTTTGAATTTTTTTTCGAATTTGGTTTCTAGTCTATAACTTTTGATTGAGAAGTCTGATCGAAAAAGTACGAATTGTTTTGGATTCTACGCACCAAACTTAATAAGAAAAAGTGTTTTCCCGAGAAATTTTGGTGCAGTCGATTTTTGGTAAAAAAGGAAGGTTATACACTGCCTTTTTTTGAGGCTCCAAAAGAAAATTGTCTCAGATCGACCCGGAAAAAAAATGTCTTATAGAATGTGGCCTGTAGAATCCATAATTTCAAACAGTTCCAAGATTGGGCTACTAGTTCAAAAGTTACAGCCCTTTGAATTTTTTTGCGAAATTGGTTTCTAGTCTATAACTTTTGATTGAGAAGTCTGATCGAAAAAGTACGAATTGTTTTGGATTCTACGCACCAAAATTAATAAGAAAAAGTGTTTTCTCGGGAAATTTTGGTGCAGTCGATTTTTGGTAAAAAAGGAAGGTTGTACACTGCCTTTTTTTGAGGCCCTCAAAAAAAATTGTCTCAGATCGACCCGGAAAAAAATGTTTCTTATAGAATGTGGCCTGTAGAATCCATAATTTCAAACAGTTCCAAGATTGGGCTACTAGTTCAAAAGTTACAGCCCTTTGAACTTTTTTTCAAAATTTGTTTTTTGTCCATAACTCTTTATTGAGGGGTCTAATCGAAAACGTACGAATTGTTTTGGATTCTACGCCCCAAAATTAATAAGAAAAAGTGTTTTCCCCAGAAATTTTGGTGCAGTCGATTTTTGGTAAAAAAGGAAGG
>NW_022170663.1:9086394-9420422 GCF_008802855.1 Photinus pyralis
CTAGAAACCAATTTCGAAAGAAAATTCAAGGGCTGTAACTTTTGAACTAGTAGCCCAATCTTGGAACTGTTTGAAATTATGGATTCTACAGGCCACATTCTATAAGAAAAAATTGTTTCCGGGTCGATCTGAGACAATTTTTTTTTCGGGGCTCAAAAAAAGGCAGTGTATAACCAGGGGCGCACTGGTCCGGGGGGGTGGGTGGCGATTGCCACCTGGCCTGTAGATCATAATGGCCCGTTGGAAATTTGTAAGTATGTGCTGTATTTAGTTTCTTGCACTATTAATAAATTATTAACATGATTCTCTAATTGGGGTTGATGTTAGGTTGTTAAAAAATTCTGTTTTAATTGAAGTGTTTTACAATGAATTTATCATTTTTTGTCGTAGTATTTTGAAAGTGCTGAAATAAAATGATAGGCGACGCACCTCGTGTGGATTGTATATTTTGTTACTTTTAATTATCAGCTGCAATTAAAAAAAAAACTGTATGGTAATTGATTTTCGAGAAAGGAGTACGTTAAAATGTTTTTGTGGTGCACCTCAGAACTAACTACTACACTAATACTTTAATGGCCCGTAACCTATGCAATTCCACCTGGCCCGCAGTTACCCAGTCCGCCCCTGGTTTAGGGGATATAGAATACCCTCCCCCCTACACAAAGGTTTTATAACAGTTGCAGGGAAATTTGTTTTCTTTTCCTGATACCTCCTAGATCCCTGGTTTGATTTTGTTCATCCTTAACACTATGTTTTTTGAAAAGGGTCGAGGAAAGAGTCCTTAGGGCTGAACGTTTTGAGGTAGAAATCTTAAAAATATTTTTGTTCAATGGGAAAATTAGTTTAATAAAATTATCTATAACAGTTTCCGAAAATCGGGCGACGGTCGTTGTGAAAGACCCTGTATATTATTATTTATTACCTACATATTTCAATGGAACATGAACAAAGTTACCTCATGTCTGCACCTTAAATTTTTTAATTTTAATCTAGCGTATCATGAGCATGTTCAAACAATCATTTTTAGACGCGAAAGCTTGGAAAAATTGATTTGATTCATTTTAGTCTATGCAAATATTTTAAAAAACAAAAAACGCCCAAATTTTTCCAAGCTTCCCGATTAAGAAAACTGACTGTCATGGCACACTAAATTAAGATTTCGAAATTTAAATATTTTTAGATTAAAACGTCAGAAGTGGACATGAGAGTACTATCGAAACATGTAATACACAGAGGGTCCCATTTAAAATTCAAACATTGTTATCATTTCGGGTGCAACTAGGAATCTCAAAAATTGTTGAATACGGATTTGAATTCATATCTATAATAATTTTGTTCAGCATAGAAAAATGTACGCATGTGCCGCTTCAGAGCGAACGTGAACAAAGATATGTCTGGCGATAACAAGAGCGGGTTGCCCGATTAAAAACTAGTACAAACTGTGAAATGTGGGAAGAATGCTCTTGTAAAGTTCTCGAGAATTTATGGTAAATATTCGCCTAAATTTCCGATGTGCGAATATTCCCGAATATCTCCACAAATATTGCAAAATTGGCTTGGAAATATTCGCGCCCCACACCACTAATTGTGATAGACAGAGAAGATCAACAGACCTGGACGGATTATCGCTTAGTTGACTGCCGTGCCACAGGCGGAGCTCGCATAGAAACCTATTAAAATAAGTAAAAGAAAAACTTAAGATTTTCCCTCGGATTTTCCCTATCCTTTGGTAAAAACGAAATTAAACTATCTTTATTACAGGCTACTCGAACCCTGTATTATGTGTAAACTCAATGAGATTTGACAACGTTGATTTATTTTTGAGGTCTAAGCTTCTGGGGATCCGCCCTGCTTGGCTGGAAACTAATTTTTGACATAATTTTGGTTTTTAAAAACCAAGGGTGCCTTCGAAATGTTCAACAAAAATTGCGGAACTATTAATGATAATTGATATACCTACTATATATAGCACAACCGACGCGTCCGCCATTTTGGAGCCTACTGACAATTGACGCTTGCCAAACGTTTCATGTCCTGCATGTATTGTCTTATTGTTTAAAGAAAAACCATTGATTTTTTAACGTTTATAAGTACATGACCTTACAGTTTTTTGTGCAGATTTCGATTGGTCTTGGTAGAGGTTGATGGGAGAGGTCCCCAATATTTTCAAAATTGTTCTTTGACTACATTTTCTGATCTTTTTCTAACTTCACTGCGCCCCCAAAAATTTCTATGTCACTTTTCTAATCTCTAGATCCTGGAAAGCACCTGAAAGAGTCTGGCAAGTATCAGAAAGCTTTCAAGATCCTTCTGGGTGCCTTTCAGAGCCCTTTTTAATTTCAGAGCTGTTTAAAAGTAGGCATAAGCATAAACAGATTCACATTTAATGTTGAATGGCTTAAACTTTAAGAAAAAAACTACTGTAGTAAGCTAGTAAAAAGGCATATCCCCCTCACTGGCTCATTTCCCTTACAATTTGGGAAAAACACAGGGTTTAGGGGAATAGGTCATTAACAAATAGGTGTACAGTCAGAATGTACTTAGATACAGAGTTTAAACTTTAACATTTAGAGCCCAAATTCGAGCTTAGAGTATCCTACATGCCACCCTTCTGCCCCTTCGTAATCACCTACTTGTACAACCGGAAAAATGTGAACACAATCTAAGCCTTGAATTTGGTGCGGTTCGATTCTGTGCGGGCAATTGAGCTTTGGCAAGACCGCGACGATCTTTTCAGTTAAAGCTCTAAAACATAAGCGGTGTAGGTATAAATTTTGATAAGGATTGAAAGTTACATTTTTTGTCCAATCGTGGAATTCTCTTGGAATAACAGATCGACATCTACATCAATACTGCACGATTCGATACACCAAGTCATTCCGCCGATTATCTTATCGAAAGGTGAAAGGCCCTTAATTCGTGCCCGAAAGTATCCGGCAGCTACCAATAGATCGAGTATCTCCTGAAGCTTAACCGACTGCTCCTCGTCTTCGCGTACTTCGACCTAAAATCGAGTGGCGAGTTAAAAGAAATTGCGGTAAAACAAGCGAAGAATCTACTTCCACTTCGTTTCCATCGCCCGCTTGTCTGACGGAGGGTTTTTTAACGTTACGAAATTTTTGATGGATATCGGGATTAACTGTGGCCATGGTTGGGGAGATTTTCGCTGGAATTCTACATAATTTCTGAAAAGTTTTAAATACCTAACCGTAAAAGATGTGAAACAAGTCAAAAGGGGGTGGACATTGAACTTTTGACGATAAGAGCAGGTTTGCCAACTTGATATCATCAATCCACTGCAACAAGATCATAGAGCGACAGAAGTAGCAAAGTTGTTTCAAAGTTTGCAGTACAGCATATTGGTGGCGTGGCAGTCGTTTTTATGAATCCGAACCCTATTCACTTTTTTCCACTGATTAGCGTCACAAAAATCCTTTTGTTAAAATACTTCTTTTAATCATAAGCCCCTATTTAATATCTTTTTTTTCTTTCAGAACGCAAAAAAGGGATATGGAGCTCGCGTTCGATCCCCTTGCTAATGCGTGTTACGAATTTAAACTAAGTTATTAGAAACTCTGAATATGAATATTGCATTATTTTATTGTAATTTATTGTAATGAAACATAATGTTTTCCAGAATCGTTTTTATTTTTTACTGAAGTTATTTGAAAAGACATTTCAAAATAAATAACACATTATTATGGGCACTTTTTTCCCTCCACAAGATGCTAGTTTTAAATTTTAAGTTTCGTCTCCGGTTAATCAGCAACTTTGTTTTTTCTTATGGAAGTCATTTTTACTTTTTGTGTCATATTTGATAGATTTAGATTTCAAAAATGTAAATATCACTATTTTTTAAATATTGTTAAAATATCTTCTTTTTTGCCTGGGCAATTGTCTTGAGTAGTGTATGTTCGTAGTTTCTTGCGTTTTTACGAATTAATAGCGCCATTTCTTATTAAAAAATAATGATATTCACATTTTTGAAATTAGAAAAAAATGCTCTACAGTACGAATAATAAATGGTTTTGGATATAGGGATGATTGCCGAATGACTTTTATTGACCTAAAAATATTAACCTTACCAGATAGAATGATCTATTCGAAAGATAATCTTCATCAATTTAAATTGCAAAGTGATATAGGTACATCATCATTTCCCAAGATCCCGAACTAACATAAGGCCAAATTATTACCGTTTAGCCAAGACGCAAAATGGACTAGTGTATGTACGTCTCCCAAAAACTTCATCTTCCAACGCAAATAAAAGAGTTGACTAGACTACAACTAAAAAAGAAATTAAAAGAAATACTATTTAAAAAAGCATATTACGCTATTGAAGAATTCAAATATATATCTAGTCTCATATAAAACCTGTAAATTTATTTTATTTTATGTACACTTTATTTATTCCACTAAATGGTAACTCGTGCCTTGATGCTTATCAGTTTTGTATGTTCGTCCCATCATATGTCGTTTGTTTTTTATTACATCCTTGTGTCACATATACGATAAGTACAAGCGTAAGCTAAATTATTATTATTAATTTATCTAATCAAAATTTTAATGTGTACCTAGTGTGCGTCCATAGTTCGCATACGTTTTTAAACTATTTTTATTTATATTTATTGAAAATTTGTAGTTTATATCTCGAATTTTGCTTTTTCTATATTTACGTTATTTACATTGTACATTATTGACATGTCAAAGCCACATTTGGTAATTCTGACAATAAATGATTTGATTTGACACGTCAGTCCGTTCTTTTTTTTTAAATTTTAATCAATTGTCACCTTTTGGTAGTTAAGCGTTATTAAAGGTAATTACATTGGGGTAAAAATAAGACGAGTGCAAAAATCACTATGTAATTACTTAGCACAATAAAATGAATGAATAATGACCCCCTACTTTAAAAAAATACTCGCTTTAAAGCACCAAGAATCCGAATCAAGAACAAGGGCAAAATTGGGTGTGCGCTAATTTGTGAAAGTAACAAAAAACTGTTAGTATTTGACGTTGTTCCATATTATGACTAAACTCCTACGCGATCAAAAATGGTTTGCCGTGGAGTCGCAACTTTGGAATGTTTGTTTACGTGGGCAATCATACTTGAACATAGATCATATAGAAAAGGGGGTAGAAGAAACGAAGAAAAGCAGACAAGAAGTATTGCACGAAGTAGGAAAGAGAGAGAACAGAATGAAGATTATAGGAAAACGGAAAATAAAGAAACAGGAAGCCAACACAGAAAGGGAGGTGAAGATGAAGCTAGGATGGACATGAGGAATTTTTAGTTTGTGCAGTAGGTAGGTATTATTACGCATTTATTGTTTTACCAAAAAAGCGTCAAATTTAATAATAGATTACATTCTTTGTACATAAGAGAAAAATGAAACCCGACGAACTCCAACATGCATCCTCTTTTGGACGTCCGCTTATATTGCCATTGATTAGTCGCCTCTTACGACATGCAGTGTCCCTGCAGTAGGAATATTCTACCCCGTTCCTACACGGGGATGACAAAGTCAGTAATAACCAACATGCAGTTCCTCGACACGCACAAGTGTAGAAAATAGTTATTTATTATGCAAGACGAGATAAGGATGTTTTTACGAGATGTTAGTTTCCCTTTATCGTCGTGTATAATACAAAATACTTTATTTTATAGCACAAGCCATACAGGGTGGTGACTTGCGTAACGCATCATAGGGATTTCAATGTAAAATTCATGACATGCGATTATTGGCTCCCCAAATTATTTTAGAGCAAAAATGTATTGTTTTTTTGTAGAAAAAAATTTTTACGTCAATCAACCGTATTTTTTTGCATAATAAAGACGGAAAATTGGAAAAATAAAACCCCCATCTTTTTCAATAATCTGTGACGCCATGGAATTTTATAATACAAAAACTACGCCAATATCAGACATGCCATGGAATGTCTGCTATAAAACAAATCAAATTCTATCAAAAAGTGTTCTATTTGGAACAGCGAATTCAATATAAAGAAAGACCAAATTACTAAAAACGGTTTCCTAATATAACAATTTACAGTAACTGTTCGAATAAGTCACCATTAACTGCAAGGCAGTAACCAAGTCAATCATAAAATCCATTTAGATCTGCTGCTAATTGATAACTGGATATCTTTTTGTTTTAGAATATTCCATGGCATCGCAGATTATTGAAAAAGATGCGGGTTTTATTTTTCCAATTTTCCGTCTTTATTATGCAAAAAATTGAAAACTAATACGGTTGATTGACGTAAAAAAATTTTTTCTACAAAAAACCTTAATACATTTTTGCTCTAAAATAATTTAGGGAGCCAATAATCGCATGTTATGAATTTTATATTGAAATCCCTATGATGCGTTACGCAAGTCACCACCCTGTATAAATCATTATAAAACTTCTGAAAATTTTGAATTTAATCGAGACGTAAAAAATAACAAGCTTTAGGTTACCCCGCCGTTTCTATGGAAATAATATTGTTTTCGGTACTGACTGACTTCATTTTAAAAAATATTCTACAAGTTTTTCTTGAAAAATGCATAGTTTTGCCATTATTTGACTGTGAAACTTGACTTCGGTCGTGAATAACTGGAGTATTAACTTTCCAAAAAAAATTGTCACCCCGCGTTGGGGTGACAACCGCCCCCAGGGTGAAAGCGCCCTTTGGCACGATATAGATTTTGATCCTTAGGCTATTTCTTCAAAATTTCAAGTTAATCGATCCATATTGGAAAAATTGCCGGGCAGCGTATTGGCATTCTGTACTATTATTCAGAGCAGCTCTGGTCTGATTCGCAGTATACTATGGCTTCACATTATGCGCAATTTGATAATACATTATATACTGCGATTCAGATCACCGATATGGTTTAGAGTTCTGAAACACTGTATATAATGGGTTTCTATAAAACACATCATACACTTACAAAAAGTGTGTTTTTATTGTTCCCTTTGCAAGAAAAAAGCATATTTTTTGTTGTTTGTGTGTAATCAAGGTTCTCAAACTGCACTAAAATGATCTATAAAGAGGCATTGGTTGAAATGTGCCACGAGAATAAGTTTTCAATGATCGTATATATTTGGAACTAGTAGAACATGGATTTAAAGCGAAATTTAAAAAAGCGGTTGAAGATATTAACAGTGTTTGGTGCGACAAGTGCTTAGCTGATTTTAGTAATAAAACAAACACGACACCGAGCACTAAACCATATCGGCGCTCTGAATCGCAGTATATAATGTATTATCAAATTGCGCATAACGTGAAGCCATAGTATACTGCGAATCAGACCAGAGCTGCTCTGAATAATAGTACAGAATGCCAATACGCTGCCGGGCAAAACCTTCGTTTCCTGTACTTACTATTGGTTTTTAAGGTATTTGAAGGATAGAAGGCGGTTGTTAGGGGAAACGCCAGTTGTTGTTTTGCTAACGAATAAATAAGTTATAAAAAAGATCCGTATTATATTTTATTACTACAGTAACAATAAGTACTTTTATTACCTATGTATAAAGGACGATGGAAGAGGATAACTACAGGATTATTTCAGGCATACCAAATAATTTTCACTCAAAAATTACTTTTGGAGATATTGTCACTTCTCAATATAATAAAATATATAATCACTTTTATAGTACAAAAAGTTATAAATACATATCCTAGAGGTGTTTTATTAACAATTTACGCTAAGTACATTTCGCAAAAATGTACTTCAAAACATATCACCGCAACGTTCTCCATGCCTTGCGCTGCAATCAAAAACGTCATTAAATTCAGGTAGAAGTTGCCAGGCGGTCTTCAACCTAAAAGATATAATAGCATTTGTAACAGTGGTCTGTAAAATACATACAAGGACTTTTTCGATAATGCGTATTTAACAACATTATCATATAAATCTTGTTCCTTTGTCAAAATGGAGCATTGACTCTCAGCGTAGCTGAGGAAAAATAAATTCGACTCCTCTAATTTTTCCAAAGAAGGCTGATGTAGATGTACAGAATCTCGTAATGCCGCGTTTAACGCCTTTAAGACTTTTTAATTAGGGCCAAGTTTTTGGAATTTTCTTTACGTACCTGATGGGCCACGCTCACAGCAAACAGGTGCTTTAATGTAGATATTGTTAGTTCGCTACTAAATTTAGGGGCCAAATTATTATTTTCGATGAAATCCAGTATGCAGCTTCTGGTACTGCCGATTGCCTCATACGATTCGTTTACAGTCAGGTGAAATGGGGATAGCAGTTTAAAGTCCGCCGTCCACTGGCTGTCAAATGGTAACACGCTCGATGTTACCGCCTCGGCTATTTCTACTCCAAGTCGACCGTATAAAATTGAGCTGTCAATTATTCAAATCATTAGAATAATTAGAAAGTGTGTGCGAGGGGGCACATTTTTAAAAATAGATTATCAATAAGATTTTTCACAACCAATCCAAATCTTTCCCTAAAGTCAAAAATTCTACCCCCTCCATGCTTTCTACAACTCTTTTCGAGCATTACTCACCTGGGAAAGTCGCTTTCAAATTGAGGCGCTGTTAATACTGAACGTGGAACAAGAATTGTGTTTGATGAGGCGATGTAGCTGATTCGAGTCGGATTGTTTATTGTATGTGAAATGATATTGTCATAAGGACGGGAACCAGTCAGCAACCTTTCTTCCGCTCGCCTTTTGAAAAATAAACTATTTTTTATACTATCGAACAGACTTGCCTTCAATATCATTAATTTGCTGTAATAGTCCTTAACATAGCTGGCATTTCTGGTAACACTTGGAAGTCCGATTTGAATTTGTAATCTACTTAACTGTAAAAATCCACAATCTTTAAGCGGGGGTAAATTGTTTCGCCTCTTACCTTATTAGAAAGATACTTGTGGAGAGGAGAAGAGATGTGTAACTTTAAGAGGCGCTGTTCCACAGATTTTTTAATTTCGTCAAACATTCGACTAGTAACTCCCAAACTGATGTTCGTAATTGGATGTTTCGATTCCATTCCTGCCTCAATGGCTAAACCCATAACGTCTCGAACCAAGTTAACGCATTTCTCCCATCGCGGAAGCGCTCGTTGGTAGCCTAAAAACTAATTGTTAATCTTTATTCTACCTACTGTCGGATTACCGTAAACTTCGCCGTTAAAAAGATTTAAAGTTGAGGTAAATTCGTTCGATAAATATGGCAAATACTCCCTTACCAAGGTCCATATCAGGTAACTATTTAAAGTCGCCTTATCCGTGGTTGATGCTATATGAGAAACTTCAGTCAGATAATGGATCGAGGTTACAATCACTTCGGTTTCTTCACTAATATTACATTCGGGATACATTGCAGATAAAATATCCAGTAGAGGAAGCTGAAAGCAACTGGTTAGTGATAACCACGATTGTCAATGGAGCGACATACACTAGAAACTGTAATTTTTAATTCGGAAAGTTTAATGGGATTGTAGGTATTTACGGGGTTGATAGATTCGTAGATGTGCGGCGTGATTTCGGCGATGCGTTTTTCGTACGAGAACATATCTTCTCCGAATTTTTGAGCATTTGTTCGTGTAAATTGACTAAATAATATCACTACGTCTCGTATAAGTTGCTTGTATGCTCCTTGTATCTGCAACAGAAGATTAGTAAAGATGCGATGTGCTCGAATATAGAAAAGGGGAAAACTCTAGTCTATACCATTTTGAGCAGTGGTCATCGCCACCCCAACTTATACCTTGATCACTTTTCGAAGTATTAATGCAGTGTGGCGTTGCGGATTTTATGGGTGAACTGGAGTAGTGAACAGGTACCTAGTAGTAGTACTATAGTAGTACAAGTAAGTGGAAAACAGTACGCCAAGTTGTGTCGTTTCCTTTTCGCTGAACAAGTGGGTAGCGAACGGGGCTTAATGAAGCCAAAGAAAATAACAAACAAAGCTATCCGTACTTGAACTGCAAAATGTACCTAAAGGAGATCAAATTTAATGATGAATTGCAAATCTGCTCGTGCGGTCATGCAATTTGTTAAGAAGAACCATTGATGATTTACAAGAATGAATATTTCTATGCTACGACTATCTTCCCCTGAGGAACGTACTACTCATGGTGTAATAAAAAGTACCACTTAGTGGTGTGAGTTCTCTGTGACAGTGAGGAGGGCTGTATTTCATGGACGAAGTGCGCGAAACAAAATTAACAACATTCTACTAATAAATGTAGAGTGTAGAAATTATAACTGGCCGATTTAGACCATGATTTGTGAGTTTTAAGTCAGAAACTTCTGGCGTCTCTAAAATTTCTTTGTAGTTTCCAAGAATTGCCCTTAATCCTGCGGGGTATAGACAAGCTAACAAAAAACATTACCACTAAAACGTACTATAGAAACTTGACTTGTCTTAGATCAGATGAAAAATATCAATTTCTGAAAGATATCATTAGGTGGCCGAAGTAAGAGACAATAGACTAGAAGAATAAAGAATTGTATTTGATAAACAAAAGTTGCATGGGTTGAACCGGAAATGATGACGGAAGTTTCAATGCGGATCGTAATGTTACAAATAAAATTATATTTCAGAAATTGTTCACATCTCGCCAATTAAAAGAGATATTGAGGTGAGCCTCTTATCTCGAACGCACTGTATATATGTTCCTCGACAATTCAATTGCGTGATCAATTTCTCTAGAACTTTCTCCACTTCACCCTTGATTCATACAAAATTTCCAATTCATTTACTTTTAATTTTCTACGCGTACTTTTACAGTTTTGTAAGTCTGAAAAACAAGGTAACGTGAACGATTTTCTGACCAACGTTAATATACGGTAAAGTAACACAATTAAAATGCAAATTAGATACGTAATCAAAAACGATATAAACTGATGGGGAAGAAAATTCAGAATTCCAGATTCTACAGGAAAGGCAAACGACATGCAACTTAGTTATTTTCTCATCGACAGAAATTTAATTAGAAGAGAAAGATCGACTCGACTGTGGATTAGGTGTAGGTAGAATTTCTGCCGAGATTAACCCCTGAAATTAGTACCGAATCATAACCTTCCTTTTTACCAAAATTCTTATTAATTTTGGTGCGTATAGAATCCAAAACAATTCGTACTTTTTCGATTAGATTTTTGAATCAAAAGTTATAGACTAGAAACCAATTTCGAAAGAAAATTCAAAGGGCTGTAACTTTTGAAATAGTAACCCAATCCTGGAACTGTTGGAAATTATGGATTCTACAGGCCACATTCTATAAGAAATTTTTTTTTCTGGGTCGATCTGAGACAATTTTTTTTGCGGGCTTCAAAAAAAGGCAGTGTATAACCTTCCTTTTTTACCAAAAATCGACTACACCAAAATTTCTCGGGAAAACACTTTTTCTTATTAATTTTGGTGCGTAGAATCCAAAACAATTCGTACTTTTCGATCAGACTTCTCAATCAAAAGTTATAGACTAGAAACCAATTTCGAAAAAAAATTCAAAGGGCTGTAACTTTTGAACTAGTAGCCCAATCTTGGAACTGTTTGAAATTGGGGATTCTACAGGCCACATTCTATAAGAAAATTTTTTCCGGGTCGATCCGAGACAATTTTTTTTCGGGGCTCAAAAAAAGGCAGTGACTACACCAAAATTTCTCGGGAAAACACTTTTTCTTATTAATTTTGGTGCGTAGAATCCAAAACAATTCGTACCTTTTCGATCAGACTTCTCAATCAAAAGTTATAGACTAGAAACCAATTTCGAAAAAAAATTCAAAGGGCTGTAACTTTTGAACTAGTAGCCCAATCTTGGAACTGTTTGAAATTGGGGATTCTACAGGCCACATTCTATAAGAAAATTTTTTCCGGGTCGATCCGAGACAATTTTTTTTCGGGGCTCAAAAAAAGGCAGTGTATAATCCGAATCGACACGTTTTAGGGGGAACAATTTGTTTTCTTACATAGAAGTTACCACCTTTAGAATATTTTCTTCAAAACTCTCTTTTGGTTCCCTAAAATTTTCTCATTTGATCGCGCGTTTCCCTTGATTTTGTCAAAATGTCATATTTCCCGAGAATTTCTTCCTTCCCCAAAATGTCCTTATATTTTCTCCAAAATGTATTTATAGTTCTCTAGAATTTCATTTAATTTCGCTGAATATAATTTCTCAGTTATAGGTACTTCATTAACCACACGTCGCTTCTCGGCCTATGGCTAAGATCAAAGTGTAGTAAAGTGTAGTTCCTGAAGTATCTGGGTATCGAATAAATACAGGTAGGTACTCATAATTTCCACAAACTTTCTATTATTCCCGTTAAACTTTCCTTGAAAATAATCGTTTATTTTTATATCCTCCAGAAATTCATACATTTGGCCAGAATTACCTAACCAAAATGCCATTATATTTCTGCAGAATTCCTTTATTTCTATTATTCCTCACAGTTTCCGCACACTCTTTTCTTTCTATTCTTTCACCAAGAGTAGGACGCACTTTTTCAATTTTGCGTTGCTTTTAAACATAGACCAAGCTTTTCGGGGCACTAATTTCAATTTTTAATTTCCTTAAAGTTTCTTGAATTACTGTTTTTGAGTTTATAAAATAGATGTACGGATTCGTAATTCTTTTCTCTACAAAAAACCTGAATAGACTTTATTTCTAAAATAATTAGGGAAGTCAATAATCAGAAATGAAAAAAATACTAATTCGTAGGGTGCATTGTTCAAGTCACCACCCGGTATACCGACAAGATTTTGCAATTTCCCAATTATTTCCTTATTCATTTTTGCATTTCAGACTCTTATGGAACAAAAATTTCCTTCTTTACCAAAAATTGTCATATTTTCATTTATTCGTGTTTCTTGCATTGCTTAGTTCATTAATTTTGTCCCACAACTTTAAGGGGATAAAGAGGTGCGTTTCTCGAAATGTAGGATATAAGTAAGAAATGGAACATAAAAATCGGTTTTCACACCGACTTTGCCGTACGGAACCCAGGATCGGATGTCTCTAACCATCAAAAAATTAATAAGTAAGCAGCAATTTACTATAAACGGTTTACTCCCCTGAAAAGTAGGTATATATGAGCACCATGAGTAAAGAAATCTATAAACGATTCCACAAAATGTCCCTATACTACGCCAGGGATTTTTTATCGTATTCACTCAAAATGTCGTTGTATTTCTCAATTCCCCGAAATTTCCTCATATTTTCCGTAAGATGTCTTTCCTTAATCTTTCCGGAGATTTCTGTTATAGCTTAAAAATTCCCAAACAAGAATTGCATTAAGAAATTTTTTTAAAACTTATCTTTTGTTTTCCCATAATTTCGGTCTTTTCTCCCTATTTGTTTCTGTATACAGAGTGGCCATTTTAAAACGAGACAGAGTCTACTTTGGGACCTCAAAACATTTACGAAAAAATCCTCAGACCCTCAATTTTTGATTCAAGAGAGAATCTTTTTCTTTGCTAGTTTGGCTCCTCTGAGGACAAAGCCATAGCGGGGGTGACAAGCTCTCTCAAAATTTTAAATCAAAGTGCTACCTTATTTTGAAGGTATTTTTATGTGGATTATACCTAACCCTTAAGTTTTACATCGCTACTAATTTGCCTAGCCGATACAGGGGTCAATAAAAGTTACAAAAACGTATCAACATTTTCTTATAAAAAAAATGCTTGTAAATGAATTAGTTAAACAACATACAGCAATAAATACAAAAAATGTTCTCATACATTCTGAACCGTACTTTTTGTGGTTGTTTTTTTTCTTTTTAATACTGGTAGGTACCTATGCCAATTCTGCAACGGAAATCTTGCTTATTGTTGAGAGCTATAGCAGCATTTTGAAGTTTTATATGTCAATTACTGTTGTCAAATCATAATAGTGACAAATAGCGGTTTATAGTATTTTACATTATTAGCTAGGTAAGTGAGTTTTTACTGGCGATAGGAGAAGTTGACTGGCGAGCCGTTAGGCGAGCCTGTCATCTCCTAGAGCCAGTAAAAACTATTACCTGGCGTATAATGTACAATATTTTATTTGTTACTCATTTGTAAACAATAGTAAACGTAAATAATCAGTTCTTAAATTGATCTCGAAGAAATGTCTAAAATATCATGTTATCCATGTAACAGAGACTTCGCATTAATTCTGGCCAATGAAATTACTAGATTACTAACTTGTAAAATTTTTACAGGTCAGCTGTCAGTTTTACAAGTCAGTAGCGTTTAAACATGACGTTTACCCGTTTGTGTTTTGTCTTGTTAATCAACGTTTACAACTGAGTAACAAATAAAAGTTATTTAGTTGCAAAACCTGTACATTGAACAGTGATGATGGTTTATTCACTTGCTGAAAGAGTTGAAATAATTTCTCTTTCTTTTGCGAACAATGAAAATGCTAATAGAATTGCCTAGTTCGTTACAACACCAGAATCGACAGGTCGATCGTAAGTATATTTCGGAATTGGTTCAAACATTTAGGGAAACTGGGTCTGTGGCTAATAAAAACTTGAAATGGATTTAAAATTTTGGGGGCGCTTGTCACCCCCGCTAGGGCTTTGCCATCAGTAGGGCGAAACTAGTAAAAAAAAATGGAATATCTGCACCATGTATACAGTGTGTCCTATTTTGGTTGAGACTGCAGGGTATTTCAGATGTTTTTATAGACAGAGAATTGCGGTTTTCGCGCCCTGTGCCACTTTTAATACCACAAACAGAATCAGTCTACTTTGATTCTAAAATTAAGGGTGTAAAGTTTGACTTTTGGAATGCTGTTGAAGGCAAGGAAGAAGATGCAAAGAAACTTGTTGCAGCCAGATCTAAGCTGATTTAATTGCTTCATTCGTCATTATGCGCCTACATTCGTCACGGGGAAAGTAAATACTTACGTAGGAATATATGTCGAAGATATTTTCATTTTTACAAACAACATGGTTTACAAGTTACAACCCAAGGAACCAAGTAAAGTAGATTATATCCGTGGGGTGAAGTTACGCGTGATAGAGTAGCTGGGAAGTGATGGATTGATCAAGAGAGTTACCTTTGAGAAATTTTGAAGATGTTCTACATGGATGAATGATGTAAGAGTGTTCCTATGGATGCCTATCAAAAATTGTCTAAGGCGTTTTCACCATCTACCGACGAAGAAATGAATGAGATGAAGGAATGACCTTATCAAGAGGCAAATGTAGCACAAATCAGCAGACTTGATATTTCTAATGAAATTGGAGCTTTGTCAAAGTTCAACAGAAATCCAGGAAATCAAAGGAACTTAACCCTTTAAGTTAGAATTCAAGAGAAATGATGAAGACCGGAAAGCTTGATTGGACCAACGATTTGGATAATCGACGGTCAACTACTGGTCACTGTTTGATTTATCAAAATGGAAGTATCTCATGGAATCCCAAGAGACAGGCAACCGTAGCCCTATCAACTACGAGGCTGAGTATATGTCACTCTCCACCACTTGCCAAGAAATTGTTTGGTTAATGAAATTGTCATCGGAAATTTGTGTGGCAGAAGAAAAACCTTGGAATTTGTACTCTGATAACAAAAGTGCCTTAGATTTGGAACACAACAATATGTATCATACACGGTCAAAGCATATTGATATTCGCCACCACTTTCTGAGAGAGCTTATAGAGAAGAACTGTCTGAAAGTCAATTATATTAGTTAGTAGTGAAGATAATGTTGCGTTTTGGTGTCAGAAAATGGATTTCGAGTGGGGATTAATCAAATCAGATCAAGTTAGTTTCAGTTTGTCAGATGATTATTATTGTTCTTTTGGCAATAAACGTATTAATTACATTAAGATCAAGAATTAGTTTACCAAAAAATCCAACAATTGAATAAATTTAGGAACGTTTGCTTTGATAGAATAAATTAACCTATCAATGAAAGAAGATGACACATTAAACATGAAAGGGTGACATGAGTACCCACTTCATCTGTCGAAAAGTGATCATCATCGCGAATGTAAAGTATATTTGGCACACTTACAGGATCATTCTGATCAGTGTAGTAATAATACCGATCCGGTAGGCCCAATCCTGATGGTGAGATCGTAATGGAGTAGGCATCAGGAACTCGAGGGTTTCGCTGTACTGATACGCGAAAAAAGGGCGACACCCCATACTTGACGTGAAGGTTCGTTATAATCGAGTTGCGATCGAAGTCCTCCAAATTCCAGTCTTTTAATATATACCACCCACCTGCAAATAAAAAACACAATTAATCAATCTTTACCAAAAAATTATGCGGATGATACAAGGCTGCAGTAGGACGGTGAATGTTCGTCCCCATTTCTCTGCACTGAGGTAATCAATAATGGGTAATTTGTTTCGGTGGCAGTTTGCTACTTTTTGCGGTGATACTGGATTAATGTAACTAATGGGTGTTGTAGTGTAATCGTGTGAGAACCGTGATATTATGAAAACACCATTAGTAATATGTAATTAGACTTTCTATACTTAAGCCGCGAGACGTTAACAAATTTAAAGATGCATTGTTATGAGAGTCACACCCATTAAATTGCATCATTTTACCTATATATGTATTTTTTGCCTGACTGACATCTTCCATTTTCTGAAAATTAATTAAAATTTAATTTTAATTTAATAAACAGGGATCTGATGTGTGATAAATTTTGGATTTTAATCCTTTCTGACATCAATGTTACATTCTGTTTTTCGAAAAGTTGCTTCAATCGAGCCACTGTTGACTTAGCGAGGGACAATTACCCATCACTCTCTAATTAAAAACGATGGTACTAAACATTTTATTAGACCAGTTATTGACCAACTAATAATACTTTATGATTATCTAATCTAAAGAACGTTTCTCTCTATTTCTATTACTGCGTCCACAACCTACAATGCGAGAGGATCGTTTGATCTTTATAGATTGACCTTACATTACGTAACGCACATGCAGCATAATATTTAACATGCAATTGCGGAGTACATTTCAGCTTTGTACATTATGCAAATAGGCCTCAGAAGCCGGCAACAATTGCCAATAATAAACTAAACGCTTCCTTTACACGCGTTATTTATTAGCCTACATTACAACGCGAATCATCGCCTAATGATTTCTAAACAATTTAGCAACAATAAAGGATCCATCTAATACGCTTAGCGGTAACCTTTCGGAGATTTCGTAAAAATTGTTTCAGGTGCCGAGAAAATTTACTCACATCAGCCGTGAAACAATGTGCAGGTATCCGAAATTGTAGAACCGTTGGGCAATTTTTGAGGCCTCAAGTTACTATGTTAACCGTAGCTTCTTAATTAACAGGTTCGTGCAGGAGAAAGTGGAATTTATTGTAATTTGTTTGAAAGCATGCGAAATGTTGACATTTCACACAAGCATCTTCTACGCAGAAAATCTCCAGTTGTGCCATAAGATGTGTGTATTATATCTACATTTCACCGATTGAAAATTTACAAGATTTGCAAAAGCAAAAATCGCAATTTGTTGCCCATCCACACAAAATCCAACTAATTCTATTAGTAAAACCTGCCGACCATGGACAACACAGAACATCCGCAAATTGGGCGATGGCTCAACAGATAAATGATGATTTTTCGATTATTTTCTTCAGCGATGAGGCTCATTTTTGGCTCTGTGGAAACGTATAAGCAAAATTACCATATATGGGGCTCCCAAAATCCACAAAAGATTACAGAAAGGTCTTTGCACCCAGAAGAAATTATGATCTGCCGGTGTCATCGGTCCTTACTTTTTGAGAACAACCTAGAACCAGCACTTACAGTCAATTCGGACCACTATGGCCGTATGTTAACCGATTATTTTTGGGGAGAAATTGAAAATTATGATCTGGAACGTGGTTTCAGCAGAATGGGGCAACGAGTTACACAGCACTGGCAGTTAGAGCTCTATTGCAAGAGAAATTTCGAGATTGGGTGATCGGCCTCCAAAATCCTGCGATTTGACGCCTCTGGTTTTCTTTTTGTGAGGCTATGCGAAAGAGGCCAACATTCGTGATGTTATGGCAGATGTTGCGCGAAATATGCCGAAAAGATAATGAAAGGATCCAGTCCTGTAAGAAGTTCACTTGAGAACACGGTCCAAACAATAAAATGAGATTATTATTCCATCATTTTCTTAATATCTAATGTGATTTTTTTAACGTTTCTTTCGCAAGCACAAAATGGATATCCCACATTTTCTAGATAAATATTGGAGACAAAAATATGTGTCCCCTTCTTAATCTTTTTTCGCGGCATAACATATAGAAGGATAGAAGTAACAGATTTATGCGGTTTTGTGAAAATGTAATGGAATTTTTCCACAATTCCCTGAACAGGTAATTCATTTTATTTTCCCAGAAAATTCCCATTAAGGGGCATTTTAAGGTTGCCACAATGCGCAGTAACGTTTCTTTTATAGCATATGTTAAGTGACATTTTATTAGGTTTGAATGAGTAGACTAGGCTACTCTTTAACCGTAACCGTGATCACTCTCCCCGCGAGGGTAAAACAGATAATTTATGCACTCTAATGACATCTGTCATTCTTATTTCAAATGGGACGCGGAGCACGAAATAATCTGACGTTCAGAACATATGACAATGCTGTTTGTGTGGAAACGACCGCGACGGCAGAACCTAAGCTTGCTATTTTTGACGTCTACACTAAATTCAGAATTGTCAGAAGCTTTACAATTAACGGCTTCTGCTATAAAATAAAGTTTATAACCATCTAGTGAAAGTTAATTCCCCCAATGGTTAAAATATCGCTTTATCGTCTTATAAACCTAATAAATAACTAGTTTAGAGCGTAATATCACTCATTAATTTATTCATCCCTTATAGACTTTTAGATCTCATAGAATGCATTTCTTCTTTAAGTTTGAGACTGTACATTTATTAATTTCTCATTTAGTTTCCATATATACAAGATGTCCCGTAATTATTTTTGGCATTTAGACTGAAATAACGTTTTATACTGATATACCTTCAATTTCGTCAGATTTTAGATTCATCAAATTCTCCAATTTTCGCGGATTCTCCCGATTCTTTACGGGGCTTTAATTTTTAGGATTCTGTTATTTCTTTAGACGCTTCACATTTTTATGCATCTGTATTTTCCCATTTTCCGTTTCTTCAGATTCTAGAGTCCCATCGAGACCTTCAAACCTTAATGATTCTTCGGAGTCTTACGTTTCTTAGAATTGAGATGAGTGGATTGGATTTGCCTAAACAGGATGCTTAAAATTAAAGTTAGTTTTGAAAATGTAGACATTTCATTTTCTATACGGATATCTCCTTTTATTTCTCCTTTCCTCCCAAAGGATTCTACGCTGGAAAATATATCGAGCTTGTAATGGGGAAAGGGAAAGATTAAAGGACAAGAAAGTAAGATGGGGATATAGGAAACTAATGGTAGAAGATGAAGAATACAGATGGAGTACCAAGAAAAAAGGATTAGTGAGAAGAGAAAGGATAGGAACGGGAAAGGAAAGGTGGGAAAATGAACATAGTACTCGTATATGCAAGAACCAATTTGCAAAAGGAGGCATATTAACAGGGGAAAAAAGGGATAAGGAAATGGAGGAATGAAACGAGAGAAAAATACAGATCAGACGAGTGGAAGTGGGGAGAAAGAAAATGAAAGTGACAACGATATATAACAGAGAAGGAATGAAAGACTTAAAAAATAGAAAATATGTAGATTAAAAAGAGAGGGGCTAATTATATTGGGGAATATTTTAATGCCAGAACAATAATTAAAGGAAAATGGATAGGGATGGAACAGGATAGAAAATCAAGATAGACAGGGGGATGTGTTACTGGAATTGTCAGAAAGGAGCGGTTCGAGAATTTTAAACGGAAATATGAAGGAAGATAGGGACATGCATGGGGGGAAAAGGAAGGGCAGTAATTGATTAGACAATAGTAAATACAAAAATACATGAATTTAAAATAGGCACAATTGAATATAAAAGGAAGATCAATAAATGAAAAGACAAAGGGGGATATAGGGGGTTATGGGAAAAAGAGACGATGGAACTGTAGAGAGGGAGATTAGAGAAACAAGGAGAACAAATAGGAGGGACTACAGTGGAAGGGTGGAGCAACATAAAGGAGAGTAATAACGTGGAAACAAAGGGGAGGGGAGAAAAAAAAGAAAGGAGTGGCGTGACAAAGAGTGTACAGAAGAGAGAAAAAGATAAGGAGAAAAAGGTGGGAGAACAGAAAAAAACCTAAAAGTGAGAGGGAAGCACAATTAGACGTATGAAAACCACATTGTGTCAAGTTACTACAAGGAAAGCAGAAGAAAGAGGAGGCTTTGGAAGCGGTAAGAAGAGATGAGGTTGAAGGAGATGAGATAAGAAGAGAGGAGATCGAGCTGCAATAAAAAATACTGAAGAACGGGAAAGCAGCAGGCAGAGACGAGATAGGTAGTAAGGCTTGGATTTTCGCCACAGATAGAATTAAGGGAACTATGAGAAATCTAGCAAACGTGGTATGGAGAGGACCCAGTTTACCCGAACAATGCCGATCTTCAAAAAGGAAACAAATATTGTGTTTAAAAAAAACTAATGAGGGAGTGGTTACCAAAATATTTGTGGGGAGAGAGAGAAAATAGTAAAACAATAGCAAGATTCAGATGAGGAAATGAAGAGAGACGGTACGAGAAACGGAGACAAGTGAAGAACAAAGAAAATGTAGAATATGCGGAGAGAAAGAAGAGGACATAGAACACATGTTATTAAACTGTAAGGAGCTGGAAATGGCAAGGAAAAATAGGAGTGAGGTACCGCATGAAGGGGGAAGAGTGAGAAGTGGATGACGTGGATTTTATAGAAAATAAGGGAAAACATGGGTTTTAGTTTTATTTTGTTATAAGTGTAAAAAGCTTTGTTAAGCTGGCGTCTAATAAAGATTGATAGTATAAAGTAGTGAACAGTTTTGGGGAATGAAACTGCCTCTTTTTGGTTATGACTTATATAACGATACCTGTGACACATTTAACGTAAACAGGATATCGAGCATTCGACCCACGAAACTAAAGCACCTATAAGGGCTCACAAATTTAAGTGGTCTTTTATACTAAATTGCAAAAAAGGGGTTTCTCCCAGAAGTTGTTTACCTATAACTTATGGGAAAAACCTTCTTCAATAAGTCTTCCCATCATTAGTAAAGATCATCAACAGCTCTTGACGAAAACTTAACCGATGCGATGCTAAACAATTTCACCTTGATCAAACGTCAAATTTATTTTTTGCTTTTTGGTGCAATATCATTTGCATTTGACCCTAAATCCAAGGTGGTAATTAAGGATTTTATAATTGAGAGCACAATCTTCCGTTTCGTTCCCACTTATTTTTAGGCAAAATAAGTTAATTGGTAATACCACTTTTATTGACTAGTGTTGAGACAAGAAAAATGGGTTTTCACGTAAACATATTTAGGTTTTCACACTTTCAAAGCGGAGAAACTTGCTTTTTATGAACATTCTGGGTAAGTTTTTTGAAAAGCTGTTAGTCAAAGGAATAGAACTTAGTAGGTCTGGTTACTTACTTTATTTATTCACCGATTGACCACGAATTGGTAATAATGATTTGGCAACTTTTTATTGTTGCCTCATTGTGTCATACCGCGTTTAATAAAAGCAATTAGGAAAACTCACGTATAGGTACATCAGAAGTGTTAAATCATATTTCACAATTCACTGAACGCGCAAATCGAGAAAAATAGGGACACTTTTAAAAAATGACCAAAATTATAGTAGCATGTGCCTTTCTAATGCTGACAGGTACAAATGGCGATTTCCACAAAGCACCTGTTAGAAGTAGGTAGGTTTTGATCTATCATCTCTGCGCAAATTTTACATAATTCCAAATTAAAAAAAATATTTACACACTACCCACCATTAAAAAAGGTTAATGTAAAATATCATTCACAAAATAAGACAAGGTTACCTACATTTTTCGTCTGATGACCTGACAAATTAGATGTAACACGCACATTATTAACTTTTACTTGCACTTTCAGTTACCTGCAAACACACATTTCAAATGTGGTAGCTGTCATTAAAGGTTGTTAAATACTATCATCTTTCGACATGACAAATTAAAAATGTGCAGAATTGTTCGTCATGCCTATTATATTTAGCACGTCTCACTGCGTGAGATCTCAGTTACTCTACAATTCTCGATTAGTTTTTTCATCATTCTTGTATTATTGCTCCGCACTTTTATTCTCTAAAGTCTCTAGTCTTTTCAAAAATGTATGGCACCTTAAATAAAGTTTTAAAAAGTTTGTTATACACTGGTTCTTCTCCAAAGACAAAGAAATTTTGTGAATCATTCCCTTAAAACCATTCCAAAAAATCATTAAATTTCTTAGTATCACACAAAACCCTCTACTTATTTACACTCTATGGACAACAACTACAACAATCAATTAAGCATTCCAATTTTCAAACAGAATTTTCTCTATGTTATTTTTTCCTATATGCGGCTAAGCGTTTTGATTTGGTTTAGATCTGAAGATACTAAAACAGTAGCTAAGAGTCTATATGAAGAGGTGCCAGTCAATTTGTTAGTTGAATACAATTTAGGCATATTTTCTATGTTTACTTTCGCTATGCAGATAAATCTCCCATACACGTGGGCAGAGGAATGCAATTTAAATTACTATTAAATAATGGTTGTTACAATGCGATTAATAATATAATGCTCAGTTACATAACCGTGTGATTTGTCATTAACTTATTTTATAACTTTGCGGAATTTCACTTCTTTATGCCATCCTTTCTGACAAATAAACTTTATATTAAAAACATTAATCATTTCTGGTTTGCCATAAGCTGTATAATTTGATCATCACGATGAAATTCTCACGTCAAATAATAAATTAGAGGCGACCGCGCGATTTAATCAAGAGCATTCGATGGCGGATAAGAACACAAACCCCTCTTGATGCCGCAACATATTCTATAATTGCACACAGATATCCACCCCCATATCAATTCCTTAGGGACATTAGTAATCATTACGTGCACAATGGTATCCAACGATGTTAGAAGATTACATCTCCTACGTTACTGTTTCAACAAAGGAAGATCGCACCTGGCCGTTCCTGGGAAAAATTCGGAAAGATTTTTGACTGCTTTTATATTACTGACCACCTTCCAGTCAGTTAGAAGAACTTTAAAGGTCACTGTAATAAAAAAAGTGAATTATTAAAAACATTAATCATTGTTTCACCACATTTCTTTGGCGTTTCTTGTTGGTTTGACTATAATATTTGATTGGATTCATTAAATTTATTTATTTAATGAAGAGGTTAGTGGTACAAGTTAATTTCTGTCAAATTTGGCATGGGATGACCATAAGTCATCGCGACAGCATTTTTTATATGGAACGCACTCTTGGAGGACCTAACTTTTTAATCAGCAAAATAAACACATACGTGGGAAAAGTCGTTGCGAAATATCTTAGGTTAAGAGCGCACCGAAAGCTCTCGCGACGCTCTTAAATAATGCCTGAGATGTTTATTGTGATGGTAACGAGTTTAAAATAAACAAAATCAGGTGCGACTACCAAAGTTTCAAAATTTAAAATTGCCCATTATAGTATCGTCCTGGATATCTTCGCAGAGAACACACTATAAGTACCGGCACGTAAGAAGGCGAAAGATAACGCATCCCCACAATTCATATTCTATTATAATTGCACACTCCTGGTACTTAAGACGATAGACTGTATCGGAAAAAGGAAAAATTCGCTCAACATAAAAAAAGAAAAACAATATAGTAGTATGGAAAAATAGAGAAAGCGTGTAGAAAAAGAAATGAATCGGGAAAAATCCCCTAGCAAATGTTGCTACGATCTGGAGGCCATCCCCTGTGCCCAACCAAACCACCCGAACAATAAGAAGGAGGAAGAAAGAGATATGGAACGTCAATAAATATTAAAGTGAAATTCGGTAAAAAGAATATGTGAAAATCAGTGAAGCAACGACCCCATTTTTTATAAACAAATTCTTCGGTTGTTATACGCGATATTAATGGTCGGAATTTCCGTACTTCCGACTTGTCAGCGAAAATTCACCTCTCGTCCTTCGTTTTACTTATAGTGAACTTTATATTTTTGTTTTAAATCAATATGGGGAGTCGAGGTGGTTGCGTTTGCGGTTCTGGCAGCAATTTGGGTTCATTAGCGATGAACGCCTCCCAATGATTTAAGAAGTATTCTTCGAGAACTTACACGAATCGTCAAAATCAAAATTATGCCTAAGTTAGCCCCCCCCCCCAATCCAATTTTTGTCTAAATCATTTCAGAATTAGGTGCTAATTAAGAGCCAATGACAAAAATGTAATGCTTTGGTCGTTGGGCACAAAAACAATTTTTATATGAGTGTGGCTAACTTAGCGTTAAGCTATAAAAGTATCGTAGGAAAATAATTAATCTGCAAAAAAAATGGTATAATTAAGTGCTAATTAGGTGCTATAGTTACAAACAAAATATTTAAAAAACACAAGACATATCAACAAACCAAATCATTTGATTGGGGGTAGCTTAATGTTAGCCCCAACCAAATTAAAATTTTTTGTGCTCAACGGCTAAAGAACTAAATGTTTGTTGTTGGCACCTAATTAGCCATTCCCCTTTTTTCTTTTTAAGTACTTTTCAAAATCTCACTTAAATACAAAGGTGTCGGATCAAAAACGAAACAGACATTTTCGCGCAGTTCAAAGTGAATTTCCGAAAAACGCGCAAATTCGATATGGCATCGTTTTAATTTATTACACTTTGCATCTCATTGCTATACTAACAATCCCTAATGTCCCAATAGGTCAAGTGAGCGTTTCATTCAGGGAATTTGAATAGTAGCTTCTAAATTTTATCGTCTCAATGTTCCAAAATATGCGTATTAAATTCTATTGCAACCCTCACATTTACATAAATACAAGATGTGACACATAAGCATATAAAAGAAGTAGAGAAGGTTCCAAAATATTTGGTTTAGAAAATATCCCCAAATTTGGATTTCTTTTTTAATTGTTTTGTTGGTAACTAAAACACATACCAAGGGCGGAACAATCCTCCCCGATTTAGAAAAATTGTAAGAAATGATTTTGGATTAAAATGTTTATTTCGTCCCCGTTTCTACTCAATTTTATTTTACATACGTATATCTTACATAATGCACTTATAGACCCTCTTTCACAAAAGTGGTCATTGTTTTGGATCCTAAGCAGAGCTGGGCAGTATTCAATTTTGTAAATACTTTTTAGTATTCAAATACTTTGTAATTAAATACTTTTATGGAAGCAGTATTTGTATTTGTAACTCAAATACTTTCACAAATATTTAGTATTCGAATACTTCGCAAAGTATTTGGATACTTCGTAAAGGAATACTTCGCAAGGTATTTGTAGAAGTATTCGAATACTTCGCATAGTATTTTCTTCCTTTTTTACCAAAAATCGACTACACCAAAATTTCTCGGGAAAACACTTTTTCTTATTAATTTTGGTGCGTAGAATCCAAAACAATTCGTACTTTTTCGATCAGACTTCTCAATCAAAAGTTATAGACTAGAAACCAATTTCGAAAAAAAATTCAAAGGGCTGTAACTTTTGAACTAGTAGATGGAACTGTTTGAAATTATGGTAGCCCAATCTTCAAACTGTTTGAAATTATGGATTCTACGGGCCAAAGTCTATAAGAAAATGTTTCCCGGTCGATCTCAGACAATTTTTTTTCCGGCCTCAAAAAAAGGCAGTACTTTTAAGTTATTCAAATATTTAAGAACAATTTAGAAATGTTTAGGGAAAGTTTCCATTGTCACAAAATCAAATATAAAAATCCGATACAACTGAATACCGAACGATCCTGGAGTGAAACTTTTTGACTCGATAGTCTACGTAACTTAAAAACAATAGGGATCTTTCTTATATCCTTAAGACTATGTGTACCAATTTTAAAGCGATCGCACGTTTTTAAACAAACTATCATGCACACGGACAAACGGATGGTTAATAAAGGATCTGTTCCAAAATCGCTAGGATTAATTTCAGAAAGGAGAACGTATCATGTGCACGACGCTTTGAAAACTGGTACACGCATTCTTAAGGATATAACTGGTATAAGAAAGGTCCTGGTAGGTACCTCCTATATAATAATATAATAATAATATTACGCTTTTACTCCCCTTAAATTTGTATATAACAATAGAAATACAAAAAAAGCTAACCCCATACAAAGTATAACTTGATTTTTTAAGTAGTATTAAGACTTTTATCTAGTATACTATTTTAAATTTTTAATGTATTTGAGTGACAAGTATTTGAATACTTTTTACTGTATTCGAATACTTTTCAAAGTAAGATAATGAAATACTTTTCAAAGTATTCGAATACTTTTTATAGTATTCGAATACCTTTAGATGAAAGTATTCGAATACTTTTGAAAGTATTCGAATACATTCTAAAGTATTTGAATACTTATTTTTTTAAGTATTTGAATACTTTTCAATGTATCTGTATCTAGTATTCGCTTGTGCTGGACGTAAAAGTATTTAGTATTCAAATACCTTTGATTTGTGTAAAGTATTTACTATTTAGTATTCAAATACTTTTTGAAAGTATTCTGCCCAGCTCTGATCCTAAGCGATAAATTTTCCAGTATTGCGAGCAAATTTGCTTCCAAGGGCCTAAAGCAAAATGCAGTTTTACCAGCAGACACGAGGGTTAAAGGACCTCAATAGTCACCCCAAAAGACGGCATGTAAACTTAATAAGCGTTCAAGCAACGATTTGCATATTTAATGTGAGGTAACCACCACCTTCTTGATTTCTACCCATGTCTTTACCATGGTTGATCGAAATTGTTTAGATTGATTTGTTTTCTTGTTGACGGAGCATTGAAATTAACTCCGTATTAAAGAGGGTAACGAGTAAACTGAGTACATCTCATTCCCCATAAATAAATTGTAACGGTGTAAAGGAAATAACCGATGTTTCTTTCATAGCGCATTACAATAATAGAAATCTTCAATTACCCACAGGCGATAACACTACGACAGACAAATTATTATTTTTTAGATGGAATATTTACATGTTCATCGAAATTTTATTAGCTTTACAATACAATAATTCAAATGTACGACATCAAATTTTATTTTATCATCAATTAAAATTGAGTTGCGTAAGTTTGTTGCACAACAAACGAAAATGACATGTAAAAATTCATCATGTAAATGACCACCATGTGCAGGTCAACGTTTAAAGTTTCCTATTATGCGTGGAGTTCTTCCTCTTTCGACAATTCTGCGTCAAATTAGGAAGCTTGGCGAGTCCCAATTCTTCCCACGCTTTCCAAATGGTTACCGATTGATTATGGAGGGGAAATTTTAGGATAGATTTTTTGGTATATATACAAGGGAGAAATTGTAGGGACCATTGTAGTTTTGTGATTATCGAGCAGGTACGATGAAATTGATAACGGTAAGTGCGATTTAGTTGATCTTAAGTTATTTATTGTTATAATTTCAGGGTGTTTTATCGCTTGTTGCGGTTATAAGCGCACGGCCGGACGTCTCACATCTACCCAGCGGGAGTTATTTGCCAGGAGGGCTTGCAGGCGCATCTTCTGGACACTTTGGAAGCATAAACAACTTCGGTGGTGGCCACATTGGCGGAGGTCACACCAGTTTCGGTTCGTCAGGCGGGCACTCCAATTTCGGTTCGTCAAGTGGGCACTCCAATTTTGGTGTGTCTCATGGTACATTTGGAAGTAGCCACGACGGACATGGTACAGGATTCCATGACCAAAAACATGTCTACTTCTACGCAGCACCAGAAGAAGAAAGCTCAGGTCGACTTCGCATCCAACTTGTGCCCAATTCGCAACGCAACACTAAGATTATCTTCGTCAAGGCGCCATCTTATGGATCTCTAAAACCAGAAGTTATCGCGCCACCTTCAGTGTCTGAAGACAAAACGCTGGTCTACGTGTTAGTTAAACGACCAGATCATGGTGGAGCCATCACAATCCCGGCCGGTGCCGGCGTCAAGCCTTCCAAGCCCGAAGTTTACTTCATTAAGTACAAAACTCAGCACGATGCTCAACAGCAAATTGTCGGAGGACTTCACGGTCAACATGTTGGCGCCAGCGTTCCCGATGTAGGAAGCGAATCAAGTTTTGTAAGCACCTTGGATAGTGGCGTATCCGGCATAGGGGGCACCACCGGATCTATAGGATCCCACACTCACTCTAGCAACTTGTTTACGAGCGGAACGTCCGGATCGAGTCAATTTGGACCGGCAGGAGCAAGCGGCCCGTACTAAGCAAATTTTGCGTGATTAGTTTAATTGCTACGATAGAATTTTATGTACCTGTTGAATGAAAATATAGTATAATTGAAATCGGTTCGTCTCTGAAATATGAGTGCCTTTAAGATACCAGTGTAAAGTATAGAGGGTAGGACGGTGTGGACGGAACCTTGTGGGTTTATTAACTTACATTTTTGAAGTTCGCCATGGTGGCTATGGCTACAACCCTAAAATAATTTTCATTTTGATCGGAACCCGTTTACACAGTGTTTCATATCGAAGATGCAATGTTTAAATGGACTCCCCTGTATATTATTGCATATTTGCATTCGAGTGTGACTAATGGGATAACATTTGGCATCTAAAACGAACGTTTTGGGGGCAAATTGATACTTATATATTTTTTTAAAAGTTTTTCTAAAAAAATTGATTTGCATTTTTCATTGATAGCTTGATTTTTTCAAATGCAATTCTGCTGACTTTTTTTGTTAAATGAGAAATTTCATTAGCTTTCTAACGATGTTATCGGGATCTATTTTTGGTGATTTTCTTTTAATTTCGCATTTGTTTTCGTCAAAAACAGTGTTTCAATGAGTTCCATTGTAACATTGTTTTTGGTAACTTTTCATCTCTAAGTTGGCAGTTCGCCAAGACGTCAACGTCTAATCATCAGATGTGAAATCAAATTACGTACGTAAAATTTATGTGTTTTCCTTGATTTTTGGTACACGAAGAACTTAATACATTCCAAATCAACAGTTTACACATCCACCATAAATAAATTTACTACGAGTAAAAAATTACACATTCACGGAATTTAAAGTTTCCAAATGTCAGTGTTGTGTTTATCTACGCTGCCAACTTAAAATTTGTCAACGTAAATGGTGTTGCCAACTTAAGACATATTAATTCTAAATTTTCCTGTAGTTTTTGATAATTACTTTTTAATTAAATTAAAGCCCCGAAATAGAAAAAATAGTATGAAAAACACGTGTTACAATGCTTTATTGTAATACTCCTATCTTGTGGACACTCGTATTACAATAGGTCACATTGTAACACTTGTCTTCCAATATACTATTCCGTCATTTAAAAAAAATAAACGTCAAACTGATGGAGTCCTTGTAGAGAAAAAACGAAGGTAGGTCCCAGCTTTTAATTTTTAAGTCAATTTCCCTCTTAAAACGTATATCCGGGTTTCAAATGTGCGTAAACTACGTTCTAACTAGAGAGTTCATTGAAGCCGAATTGTTAATAGAAATGCATTGACAATACCAAAAATTACAGGAAAAAACGTTCCTACGAATTTAACAACTAGACGTTTAAACTTGGGGCTCCTCATGGTTCTAAGCCCTGAGACAACTTTCCATATAGTTGGTAGTAGTTCTAATTGGTTATGACATTATATCCTAATTTTCTTCTGAATGTTTAGGTACTATTAGAAAATTGTTATCTTATTTTAAGCCTTTTTGTGGGGTGTTCATACCAATTCAGAGCGAACCGAAAGCGAGATCGGCATTAGTCAACCCACTTTGACCATCCTCAGAAATCCGCGTGATATCCTATTTCTTCGGAAATTGGTTAACATATCCGGATGCACTCTAAACATGTATGGATATATATGCAGGTGCATTGAAAAGCTGAGAAGTTCCATCGAAGATACCGAGAATACACAAAGAAATCAACGTATGTTAATGCAAGAAAAAGTCAATCTTAATCTCTTTCTGATTACGTTACTAGTGCAAGACTTTGCATCAATTTCGTTGGAAAAACGTCGAAACATATTGTTTTGATTAGCAGACGGGAGCTCTTAAATACTTTCCATGATTGCGGACAAGATATACTAATCTAGGCATGAAAAATGTGAAATCTGAAATGTTTCGCGCGAGAGTAACGCCCCCAAAAGTTGAAATTAAAATAATCCCAAAGTGCCTACCCCATAATCAGGGTTGAGAAAAAAAATCTGTTCTCGATGAAATTGCGTCTCTGTGAATTTTTCCACACAAAAATAACAAAAACACAAAATAGTTTTAGAAAATCGAACGTAGACCATAAACAATTGTTGTGTACTACGATTTTCTAGGAATTCAATATTCGAGAGAGGTGTTTTTCTTGGAACGATTCTTTCGTTACAGTGCTAAGTATCTAAATATCTTAACGTGCAGATAAGGTTAACCTATTTTCCAATTTTGTTATATCAACACCGCCGAATTACCTGGAAGCAGAAAGGGTTAAGTTGCAAAAGTTCAAGATTCTGAAAACGTTCCTCCAAACGAATATTGTTCAGGTTAGCTTCAAGTTTTATATTGATGATTGGAATAAAAGTGAGCGTTCGTCATGTTCCCACATTTGTCAGTAGGCTATTTGTTCCAAATTATTAGTTGCCGCCCCATTGTCCGGGTGTGGTTTAGAATTACACTCTGTAAATTAGCATTATTTAGTTACTTTTGCAACTCAGCTAATGAATCAAGCAATCATCAAATCAATCAAGAAAATGGAACACCCTGTATACTGCGACCGACTATTGTAGTACTTTATTGTAGAGATTCTAAAAAATAATTGATGTATCGAATTTGTAACAATTATAAAAAAACAAAAGAGAGAAAACGCAAAATACGAGACAAAAATTTGCCACCATGTATAACGATAATGACGCCCTTTCGACTGTATGATCCATTGGCCATTCAGTGTTTATGTATTTGACAAGCAGCAAAAAGATCAAGGAATGTTGCAGTCACATTTCAGATTGCAGGAGAGGTTTGCTTTAAGAATTCTCCTAAAGGTAAAAAATATATTGTGCTGAATGTACAGAGTGCACCAATTAAGCAAACAAAAAATGCTTGCTTTGGGATATTTTTCTAAATAAACTCAAGGCCCAAAATGATTCGTTTCAGATCTACGCACTGATTTGCAGCCCCTGAGAAAAATTTTCCCAAAGATGGTGCACCCCTAAACGAAGACCGGAAAAAATCTAATCTTGACAAAGTTTACCTGATTTCTGCGGATTTTCCAACATGAAAATGTTCACTTTTTGAAAACTCAACTGAAATTCTTGGTCAAACCACAAACATGGTCAAAATTTAATCAAACTTGCTCGGTACAATTTCTTTGTATTTAATGAAAAAAACTGTCGAACAGTTTTTGCATACAAGGTTTGCGCTTTTTCCATCGAAATCCAGAAAGTATTTTTGTCTTATTGTTTGCAGTTTACTATAGCAAATACCGAGTGCTCCAATTTTGTCAAGACTGCAGTGTATCTCTGTGTAGCTGTTTTTAAAGATAGAGACTTGCGGTTTTCGCGACCCTGTGCCACTGTTTTGTGAAACTTTTAATATCACAAACAGAATCAATGTAATTACGTTTGTTTCTGAGATACAGGGTGACAACGGAGAGTTTGACATTTTGGGACGGTATCACGTTTTACTACCCATGTAAGATAGAAAATGGTCAAACCTGCCTGTTTTAGGTATTTTTACGTAGAATTCAGTGGCGTAGTAAAAAATATTGTTGCACCATCGTTTCTGAGATTTGACCCAAAGATATTTTTTAAATGCAACACCCTGTATATCTTAACGTCAATTTTTTCCACTTTTTTGCCTGATTACATTAATGTATAACTACCTATACTTTTTTGTATATCATAATTTTCAAAATTTTGAAATGACGTGCTTCTACGTCAACGATTTTTATTGATTGGTCTTAGTTACCATGGATACAATAAACAAAACAAAATCTCCATGAATCCACGGCCTACTATTTAAACACTGTAATAAAATAAGGTTGTAATTTTTGGTTCACGGCTAAAATAAAAAAAAATATAGGTTGAGATATACCAATGGAATTAAGAAAAAGAATACGAACAAATTAACGGTAAGTTATACAGGCTATTGCATTTAAAAAAATATCAACATTGGGTCTAATATCAGAAACTGTGGTCTAAACATTTTTTCTAATACAACTGGATTTTACGTAAAAATATCTAAAATAGACAGTATTTATATTCTTTATGACAAGATCCCAAAAGTCAAACTGTTCGTTTTCACCCTGTATCTCAGAAACAAACGTAGCTAGATTGGATTTTGTTTGTGGCATTAAAGTTTCACAAAAAAGGGGCATAGGGTCGTGAAACCCGCAAGTCTCTATCTTTAAACACGCCGAGATACACTGCAAGTCTCAATCAAAGTAGGACACACGGTACATACCGCAGTTAAACTGTTTTGAGTTTTTCAAAAACTAAACCTGGTTGTATTATTTTCGTGTTCAGAATTTCTGCCCGGACCCTTTTAGGGTTGCGCTTGGGGTACAAATTCTTGCAAAAGAGGAATACGGAAAGCATAATTTCATTCTACCGAGAAAAATTAAATTAAATTAATTGTTTCACCCTGTATATATAGCTAGCAGAACCTACTGTAGCCTGTAGCTGTAACAATAAAGTACTAAATTTCAAAGTGGGGCACTGAATACCTTTTGTATTGTTGCTCCTTTCTATCGGCGGCACTAATTCCGAATTGAGGCAACTAATTGGCACTTATTAACTCTGAATGGAACTCTAATTAGTTTTTTTTCTGTCACTTGGTCTGTTAAATGTAATGTAGCTACCAGTACATGCTACAACTCTGAAAATTATACTAAATTTCGAATTAGAATAATAAATTAGCACCTTAATTATCTCTTTGTCGTAACCGTCTACTGAAGGCCTTCAAACCCAATATACTCAAAAGTGTCAAATGTAAAAGTTGCTTGATATAAGGATAATAATAACAGGTAGGTAATAATTAATACTTTATTTATATAAATATAACAGGTACATAGACGATCCCCAACCTCGCAAATTATGTTTGCAAAATGAGAAATACCCAGTATACACGTTTACAATGGCCTTAGTAAGGTCCGCTGGCTCCCGCAGGTCCGTACTGACTCGATCCCGATGTACCACTCGTAAATATGCCGCTGGAATGGGATCCGGAGGTGTGAGATCCTATAGATCCGATGCTAGTTCCTTGAGAGGTTCCCGACGTAAAGCTAGTGCTACCGAGTCCCACGTTTGAGACACCGCTATCTAATGTTCTTACAAAGCTGGCTTCGTTTCCTAAATCGGGAACGTTAGCACCGACTTGTTGCCCTTGAAGTCCACCAGAAATTAGCTGACGAGCGTCTTGTTGACTCTTGTACTTGATGAAGTAAACTTCGGGTTTGGAGGCTTTGACGCCGGCACCAGCAGGGATTGAAATAGATCCACCGTGATCTGGACGTTTGACCAATACGTAGACAAGGGTCTTGTCTTCAGAAATTGAAGGTGGCGCGATAACTTCGGGCTGTACGGCTCCATAAGATGGTGCCTTGACGAAGATGATCTTAGTGTTGCGTTGGGAGTTGGGCACAATTTGAATGCGAAGACGGCCTGAGCTTTCTTCTTCAGGTGCCGCGAAGAAATAGACGTGCTTCTGATCTTGGAAACCTCCACCCACACCGATACCTCCAACGCCTATGCCTCCAGTATGTCCTTCATAGCTACCACCTCCAAACGTACTTTGAGAACCGAAACTTGTCTGCCCAAAACTGCTCTGGCCTCCTAGTCCACCCAAACTGGCCTGACCACCACCAAAACTGGTCTGACCACCACCGAACTGGCCGCCCAAACTGCTTATACTGCCAAACTGTCCAGACGATTCACCTAAATGCCCCGATGGTAAGTAACTACCAGTGGGTAGATGCGACACGTCCGGCCTGGCATTAATTACCGCGACCAGCGATAAGATGACCTAAGATTCACATGATAAACCACACTTGAAAAACTCATTCATTAGCACTTACCGTTACAAATTTCATTGTACCTTGTAATTCACAAAGCTGAAACTCAATACTCGTTGCATACACTCCCTTGTATATATACAAAAATTGCACGTCCCCTCCCAAAGTCAATCCACTAATTGACAAGAAAAATTCGATTGGAGTAGGAAAAATTGGAACCCAACTTCCTAATTTTGTTAACGCACAATATGTAAAAGAGGAGAGAGTACAGAAATGCGTTTGCTCATTGTTGATGGTGGCAATTTAAATGATGAATTTGTACTTGTCTTTTTTGGGAAATTGCGTAACAAAGTTACACCATTCAATTTTATCGATGACAAAATTAAAATTTCATACAGTCCACTTGCATTATTGTAATAATGATCAAGATTATTACGGCGTATAAAACAATTTCTAGTATGACGCGCTTTATTACTCTTTTTACATAAGCTTGCTAGTAAAACCGTAATTGTTAACATTTACATCTTTAACAAGCCTTAAAGACGGTTTACAACGGTGAACTTTTGCAATAGATGCGATCATAACACGCGGCGGGGTGTCAAGTTGACAATAAAAAAAAGGTTAAAGATCAAGAATATAAAAATATCTTCCATTATTTACAAATTTGGCGTATTATTGAAAAAAAAATTATAAATTAGCCAAAAGAAATTTGCGAAAGATGCAATATAAAAATTGAGTATAACATGATTGGCCAAGATACCACGAGTAAATTGCAAAAATCATCTACTGGCGCAGTTTCCTCTATTGTGCGTTGCGTTTAGTAGTGTTTAAGTGCAGCTTTATATGAACGGGGTGGGTTTGTTCCGATATTGAGCTAATCGGAAGATGGAAGAATTAGAGTTCAATTTAAAGTGTTTGATTGGATTTTGTTGCAAAGAAAAAGTAGTACACGATAATGTTCTTCATCATACTGTCTAAGTGAATTTTTAATTTGGTTGGAATTTTTGAATAACCCATTTTTTAAAAATAAAAATCCGTTTATACTAGACATCTTGCGCTTGATCTTCGCGAGGCCCCGTCTGTTGTAAACCATTTCATATGGAAGCATATTAAATATTACTCTTTGTGCAGTATCCCACAGTTAAACAAAATTTCTAAACTGCTGTAAGTTTAATGAGTATTTACTATTTATGGATTCAAGAAAATTTAGCAGAGGAGCCACGAGTTAAGTTTTGATTACAGTTGGTTATGTTTATAACATGAACCTTCCAAACTTGAAAGGGACTTGGATTTTATTACCAAACCAGCTATGCTTATTAGAACGGTTTCAAACTGAAACTAAAAAATCATAATTAATTATAATAGTAAAAAAAATGTGCTCAATTTGTATACCATAACCACTGCGTCTTAATTATCGTATTAATTATGGTTTTATATACGATTGCCTCAATTAGAATAGCTTATGTAATATGTTATGTGCCGCGCTATTCACTACCCCTTTTATTTTGTTTGTTTATCTTGTTGTCTGTTACAGGTTAGGCAGAACGCGCCCTTCTTGAGCTCGACAAGGTCGTGCCGTTACGACCTTTGATTACATACTGGCCTTCGATACAATCGAATCGAAGTTTTACCTTTGTTTGATATTAATACTTGCTCTGACTACCTGTGGATCTACATATCTATATCTATATATTACAGTGTCCTATTTGTAATACTTTTGAGATCGTTCATTAAATCACTCTCGATGGTGACGTCAATTATTGTTTATGTCCTATCCGAGCTATCGGGTATTTTATTTTTTTAGCTTGTCAAAACCAGAACAAGGATCTCGTAGTCTGTGTTGTTTCCCCCTTTTAGTAAGTAAGTATAACCCCCTTTTGAAAGTTACTATAAAGCGTTTGAAACGCGAGTGTTCGTGGAGACCACCACTTCCTTCTCAAGGGGATGGACCCTGGGATGGAAAATTAAGTATTGTACCTGGTATAGAAGCAGATTACGAGTAGTTCGAGACTCTTCAGCTAATTATACTATGCGATCAAAAATGAGTTGCTGACGAGTCACCCGCCACTCATTTTTGATCGCCCCTTCATATACCGAGCCCTGCGGCTTAGGAGGTTTTTTCTTTTTCATTGTTTTCAGGTTTGAATTTTAGAACTGAGCTCACTTCTTGGCGTCAATGTCTAACTTTATTCAAGGTAAGAGTTGCCTTATATGTTTTACTTGTACTTTGCACTTTGTCCGGAATATCAATATCAATTCAATTTAGAAGATTATAGGAAAAAGGAAAGTAATGAAAGAGGAACCCAACAGGGAAAAGTAGGTGAAGATGGGGCAAGGATGGACATGGGGAAAAAGAGGAAGTCATTCTTAAATTAAAAGATGGAATTTTTAGTTTTTTTATTTTTCGCTTGTGCGGTAGATATTACTACGCATTTAGTGTTTTCCCAAAAAGCGTCAATAATCTATTACATATATCTTTATAGGTATACACTTTTTATTTAGAATGAAAAAGAAAATTCCCAAGAGAAAAATCAAACCCTACGAAACACAACATGCATCCTGTTAGACGTCCCGTCACATTGCCATTGACTAGTCGCCTCTTACGACATGCAGTGCCCCTGCAGTAGGAATATTCTACTACCCGTCCCTACACGGGGATGACAAAATTAGTAATTACAGACATGTAGTTCCTTGACAAGCACAAGTGTAGAAAATAGTTATTTATTATGCAAGACGATAAAGGGATGTTTTAACCACCTTTCACGAAATGGTTAGTTTCTCTTTATCGTCGTGTATAAATACAAAACTTTTATTTTATAGCAGAAGACATATAAATCATTATAAAATTTCTGAAAATTCTGCACGTAATTTAGACGTAAAAAATAGTAAGCTGCCTAACCTAACCTTTCCTTGCCATGGAAACAATATTATTTTCGGTTCTGAACTTCAGTTTATTTTGTGTTCCGCGCTCCATTTTAAAAAGAACTACAGGTGTCATTAGAATGAGCAATCATTGTTTAGTGCCGTTAAAGTGATCATTTTATCTACTACCGTTAAAGAAAGGGTATACTCATTCAAATCTATCAAAATGGAAATTTAACATCTGCTATAGAATAAAAGAAATTAAACGTTCGAAAAACGTTCTCTATCCTAACAGGGAATATGCTTTTGACAACTTTTTTGCACATTTTGGTTGATTGTTTGGAAATTTTGGTACAATTCATAATGGTAATTTTTGTCAATTTAAGCAATTATTTACATACAAGTCAGGAAAATGATACATTACTGGCGAGGAAATATTGAACTTTAATTTCCCAACCAGGTAATGACATTTTACTGACGAGTTTTGTATTAAATTTTACCCGAAATCATTTTTTAAACAAAATTTCAATATATAACTTTTGATTAATGTCAATCTGTCAGTGATGACAGGAGTCATTATAGACATTTGGAAATGTCAAAAATGCGGCCGGTAATCTGACAAGCGGCAGGAAACATAATCTGCTCTGTCTCTGTCATGGAAACTATAATTTCCTGACAGAAAGTAGGCATGAAAATGAAGGGTTCAGGACCATTTTGGGTAAAAATATTAAAACAATAACGAGATAAAAATGCGGAAATGAAGAGAAAGGGAAAGAGAATTGGAGACAAAAGAAGAAAATGTGGAACATGCGGAGAGAAAGAAGAGGACATACAACACATGCTATGGAACTGTACGGAGGTGGAAATGACAGGGGGAAGTAGGAGTGAGACGTTGGATGAGAGGAGAGGAGGCGAGAAGTGGATAACGTGGATTTTAAAGAAAATAAAGGAAAAAATGTTAGTTTAATTTTGTTTTAAGTTAAATTGTAAAAAGTGTTTCCAAGCTGGCGTCTAATAAAGATTGGTTGATCGATTGATATTATAAGAGGAAGAAGAAATTTCTACGAAATTTACGACTTTTGGAGTATGTAACACTGGACATTCTTACTGTAAGACGGAGAATTCGAAACCCTTCTCAATGTAGCTTATTTTTAGTCCAATTTCTCCAACAACTGTATCTCGCCCTTGAAGTATATCATTGGGTTGGGAAGATCATTTAAAGTTGTTCTTTTACTCTACGTTTCAACAAACCTGTAATCAGACATAAATTTGGAAATCAATGGATGTTAAAGAGAGCCAAAGCTTTGGGGACGAGTGCATTAATCTGGTGACTACGATCAGAATTTGATACATGCGTAGAAAAAGAGGGTTGCGGGTCACCTTCAACCATATTCTATATCTTCATATTTTCCTCGGCATGTGTAGATTTTCGCTGTTTTTCCCGTGGATTCGCCTAGAATTCAACGGGCCATTTTTACTGCACTTTTAAAGCACTCTCGTCCGAGGGGTAGGCCGAAAGTATTTCGCCTCGACGTCGAAACAAAAGCGACCCCAAAAACATTAGTCTTCTTTCGTCGAAGAATACTTTATAAGCCTCACATCAATCTTCTAGTTTTCATAGTACATCAATAATGATTACCCTACGATCGATCGCTTTTTGGTTTGATATATATTTTCCCCTGACCCCCAATTGTACTATTTTTATTAACATCACTGAGAGCGACTGTTTATACGATACACCTAGCACCAATTACTTTTGCATATAAGCGTTACTTCTTAGGAATTAAAAGCAGGCTTCAATCACAATTAGACCCAGACTTTCTCTTTAGTTTAAAATCAAGTACCATAAACAAACCTTGACCTTGCAACGAAAGAGAAATGAGTTGACCTTGATCTTGAACCGCATCGTTTTCGTCCTTACATAAGAAACGGCGCAAGGTGAATAAACCATTACGCTCACGACCCAATTATACACATGCAAATAAATAAAAAATATAATCCCCATAAGTGGAACACACCTTAATATGATTTAATTTTTAATAAAATTTAATACGGGCCGCTAGCTCCAGCAGGTCCAAAATTGCTTCCAGAACTAATACTGCTACCGCCAAAATTTGTTGTACTGGATACTTGACTAGTGAACGAGCCATCTGTACCTCCATGATGAGCACCAGAATCTAAAGTTCTGACAAAATTCGACTCGCTTCCAACTTCGGAGACTGAGGATCCTACGGGTTGCCCGCCAAGTCCGTTGTGTATGGCGGACGCGGCGTCATGTTGAGATTTGTACTTAATGAAGTACACTTCGGGTTTAGACTGTTTGAGTGAAGAACTGACTGGGATGGTGAGTTGGCCTGCTGCTTCTGGTTTTTTGAGCAGGACGTAGACCAGGGTTTTATCTTCAGATATCGATGGAGGTGCGATAACTTCGGGCTGGATGGCTGCATAAGTTGGTGCTTTGATGAATATTATCTTCGTGTTCTTCTGTGAGCTTGGGACGACGTTGATGCGAGTACGAGCGAGGTGTTCTTCACCCGGAGCGGCGAAAAAATAGATATGCTTTTGCTCTTGGGGGATGTTGTTGTATCCGCCATGGGGGCCGAATTCTGAGCTTACACCAAAGTTACTTCCCGAACTGTAATCTATGTTACTTTGTAGTCCGGACCCAGACGGTAAATAGCTGCCAGTAGGCAAATGAGAAACATCAGGACGCGCATAACTCCCGATGGCAAAAGCCAATACAATCTGCAAGACCACAACGCCAAACTTTTCAAAATGACTTTACGTACAACTTACCACAAATGTCTTCATTATTATCTCGAGCTGATATCACTAATCTGGTAGATCGTTAATAACACTTATATACAGAAGAACCCCACTGAACGGCCGTTCATTTTCGTCACCAAAACCAAGGCCAAATATTAAACATCGAATTAACATCTTAAAAATATTCTTCATACGAAAATGTGTACATTGTGAAAGATTAGAAAATTCAAATGATTTTCCATAAAAGAAACCAGAGGACTGGGTTACAGAATAACTGAATAAAAATGAATCATTAAAATGAATTTATTACCAAAGGAAGATTTCGTCATTTCATTTAAAGAGAGGTTAAATAATCGGCACATTGCCAAACGAAATCAATGCAAAATAGTGTTTACTGTTGACATCCTCTGTAAATTTCGTATGTGGCGGTGAGAAAATAGCCACAAATTAGGGTTTGTTCGCGGATGTTACCATAATTACAACGATGTTTCTTGGGAAGCAAGCAGAAGGACGAATGTTTCTATCAATTGCATCCATAGGTAAAGATACAGGATGTTCCAATAAACACACATATTGCAACAATCATTTTCCTTATAATTGTAACGCCCAACGTGAAAAGTGCAACCCACGACAATTCTACTAGTAGCAAGGGACCAGTTTGGTAACGTGGAGACGATGCTTAAATCGCATCAAAAGCGTTTCCGATTCAAGTATGGTTTTTGTTTATAGTCAAGATTGGGAAAAGGTTGATATAAACTCAAAATTTCTAACAATTGGGTTACAAGGTGATATTTTGAGTTACGCCAGCAAGGGCGGGGAATGTCAATAGCAGCCACTGATTTTAACATCGCTTTCCCGGCATGGGGCTCGCCCAAAACCTCCAAGAGGGACTATGCGGCATACTATTGACCAACTCTTCCCTAAGCGTGAGCCCCTCGAACCCATTGAGAGTGAACAAAGTGAATTTGAGGAAGTTGCACACTGCGAGGTGATTACAGCGGCACGGGAACGCCCGAATAAGCGTCTACAATCAGTAAATGCGCAACTATAGAAAACCAGAGATCTGAGTAAACCTGCCAATGATATTTGAAGCAGAGACAATACCCGAGAGTGTGGATACAGTGCAGGCTGGCACTGATCTCCAAGACCAAGGATACATAGGCCGATAAGTCTTGATTTCTCTGGACAAATATTTGAAAACAAAAATTAAAAATAGGCTGGAGGCGGCAATTAGCAACCTGATATCAAAGAGACAATATGGCTTCCGAAAAGGAAAGACAACACTAGACGCGATAAAAATCGGGCTCGGCCCAACCTTATGGACAATCACATACAATGGCATATTGGACATCAAGGTACCTCCGGGAAGTACGGTTATAAGTTTCGCCGATGACATCACCATCGTAGCGCAGAATAGGAAACTTTCAAACTCAGTGAGAAACCTCTAACGAGCAATAGAAACTGTCAACAAGTGGATGGGGAATAAAAAACTAGTCCTCGAAAAAACTAAGGTCCTAACGGAGTCGGGGGGGAAAGTTATAGTTGGTGGAAATCAATTCCTTTTGATAAGACCTATCATTAATAATACCATGAAGGGTAGAACGTGTAGTCCCCACCTCTAGACCACCACTAGATAGATCCGCTTCTGTAGAACAACCCCCTAAAAGTAGTTCAAAATGGCAGAAGTGGGTCCGAATGAAGGGATGGATAGACGGACGGACAAAAAGCAAGCAATAGGACATTTTTTTCTAGTTAAAAAAATGGGCTCAAAAATTCTCTTCTTGTACCCTGCACTGGTCCCCTTCTCCAAGATCGATCAGGAGCTTTTCTTCCAGTGATTTTACATGTCTCTTATTCTTAATGCAGATTAGTTTAAGGTGTCCATCCTTGGTCTTTTTAGTAGCCCTCAAAGACCCTTCTCGTTGCCCTCCAGGGCTTTCCTGGCCCCTTCCAGAAGCTACGCATATGATTTGGACTCATTTTGGACAAATATGGCCACTGCTTCGGGAGGCTTACCTCTCTCCCCCCCTTTGGTTTGGCACGCTGTCCATATATGCTGCAGTTAATGCATTTGTTCTGCTTCCAGTAGCTTATTCGCTACCTTAACGATGGTGCCGTATAGTCTTCTGGCGCCCTCTGTGCCACGTCCGTTAACGTTTCGAAGTCGCTGGCAGTCTCAATGCGCTCTTGTATTTGGATTCTTACAATGTCCTCCTCTTTAATCCTACTTTTGCATTTTTCGCAAACTATTTACTTCTTTCGTGACTCCCTTATCGATGTTTTAGTGGGATCCTTTGTAACGTCCCGTTGTTTCGTTGAATGTACTCTTGGTTTGGGCGATTCACCCAATGCGCTCCTAGTGTTTGGAGTATTTAGCACAATTGGTATTGAGAGAAATATCACTTTTGCTTTTGTCATTAAAATGACAGATTTGATTTTTGCGCGAAAAGTTGATTTCTGAGTGGATGATTTTCAAAGTCGTCACGCTAAAACTGTTTAAATTATTTATGTAAGTGTATTTACGTGAACGGAGCAGGGCTGTAATTCTCTTGAGGTAAAGTTATTTTCATATAATGCCTCTTTGTTAACACGTTTCTTTTTGTTTTAATATTTTAATTAGCTTTCTTTGTCTTACCTATATCGTAATCTAAAACCCATTTATTAATGGGGTACGTAAGTATGATCTGATTTTGGCATTGCAGTTTTTGTATATATCTTTGTACGTTAGGAGCATTGGGGTGACCGTATTAAAGAATTAACGTCTTCTGGATGAAATGCAAATACTCGTTTTCGAATTCAAGAGTGCTACCTGTCGATCAGCTGGAACTGATCCATTATAATGTATCTAAGATGGAAGAATCACCAAGGAAACTACTGGAAATTGCAAACGTGCAAGTAATCGTTAGTTGTCGTTAGTTTATCTTTGCCTTTGTCGTTGCTGTTAACGCGAGCTAATTCAGTTATACCTACTTTATAAGTGATTAGCAGGGCTGAACGTTTGGATTTAGTTAAGAATATCCTTGTCCAGAATTGCTAATTTATTTACTGTCTTATGCAATTAAATATTATTTGTGTATCTGGATTGTTCATTACCAAGGCGAGATTGTTTGTAAATACCGACCTGTGCCCGAGGATTCACAAGGCTTATATTCTTATTGTATTTCTAGTTTATATTTTGTATTAACTGTTTGGTGTGACTTGTGCACGCCTGGCGCCCAAATTGGCAAATCTCGATGATTTTTGCACAGGAAGGCCCGTTTCCCCTGGCTGGTCGTGACCAATTCCCTTTTCCTTTTCGAGGTTTTCTGCAAGTTGTGTTGAATATCATCAATTATTAAAGTATACCTACCAGCGGTAATTACTTTTAACTCATTATTATAATACATTCTATCATTAATTACACACATCGTATAATCAAGGTTTCTATGTTTGAATTTGCCACAACATGGCGGACGGGCACAAATGTCGCCACTGTCTTGTATAGGGTCACTGTAACCTAAGCTATCCTCGTACGCATGTCTAGGATTTCCAAGATCTCCTAGACGTGCTATTGATAGTCCTGGACGAGACGAATTCGATAGGAACCCTCACCCCCCTCTCCATCTCTCTTCACGCTATAGCGTTTAATCATAATTGGTTACAATTAGGAAAAGTTACAGCCTTTTAACATATAGAAGTGGATTTTGGTGTGAATTCACAAACTTGACAGGGATATTTATAAGCTACCCCAACCTATAAAGTTTGACTCATAATTACGAAAGTTAGTGTTTCTTGGAAGTGATATAAAAATACAAACAAATTCAAATTAATTCACGTCAATTCTAATTAGTTCACTTTAATTCCGATTAATTCAACGTGAATTCAAATTATTTCATGTTACTTCAAATTAATCCACGTAAATTCACTTTAATTCTAATTAGTTCAGAGATGTGTACACAAAAAATTCAAAGTATGAGTAGAAAAAGACCCTTATTTTTAAGAGAAAGCCATCGCATTCACCTTGCCAGAGGGGCATTCCATACCTCACAGACCCCCGGTATTACTTTGCGTTCTGTTGTGGTTTATAAAGGTTTTTAATGAAAAGGTTGCGGGGTAGATTCGATGGCCCACATTGGAAATTATTATGAAGGTGACGAGGTCTCTAAAGATTTTGGATGAAAAGTCGCATTGTCTGTAGTGTGTAGGGAATATTTTCCAGAAAGGACCCTTATTTTGGACCTAAGTTAATATATTATCCCAGTACCAGAGCTGGGCAGTATTCGATTTTGTAAATACTTTTTAGTATTCAAATCCTTTACAAATACTTTGTAATTAAATACTTTTATGGAAGCAATATTTGTATTTGTAACTCAAATACTTTCACAAATATTTAGTATTCGAATACTTCGCATAGTATTTGAATAATTAACCTTCCTTTTTTACCAAAAATCGACTACACCAAAATTTCTCGCGAAAACACTTTTTCTTATTAATTTTGGTGCGTAGAATCCAAATCAATTCGTACTTTTTCGATCAGACTTCTCAATCAAAAGTTACGGACTAGAAACCAATTTCGAAAAAAAATTCAAAGGGCTGTAACTTTTGAACTAGTAACCCAATCTTGGAACTGTTTGAAATTATGGATTCTACAGGCCACATTCTATAAGAAAATTTTTTTTCCGGGTCGATCTGAGACAATTTTTTCTTCGGGCCTCAAAAAAAGGCAGTGTATAACCTTCCTTTTTTACCAAAAATCGACTACACCAAAATTTCTCGGGAAAACACTTTTTCTTATTAATTTTGGTGCGTAGAATCCAAAACAATTCGTACTTTTTCGATCAGACTTCTCAATCAAAAGTTATAGACTAGAAACCAATTTCGAAAGAAAATTCAAAAGGCTGTAACTTTTGAACTAGTAGCCCAATCTTGGAACTGTTTGAAATTATGGATTCTACAGGCCCCATTCTATAAGAAAATTTTTTTCCGGGTCGATCTGAGACAATTTTTTCTTCGGGTCTCAAAAAAAGGCAGTGTTAACCTTCCTTTTTTACCAAAAGTCGACTACTCCAAAATTTCTCGGGAAAACACTTTTTCTTATTAATTTTGGTGCGTAGAGTCCAAAACGATTCGTACTTTTTCGATTAGACTTCCCAATCAAAAGTTACGGACTAGAAACCAATTTCGAAAAAAAATTCAAAGGGCCGTAACTTTTGAACTAGTAGCCCAATCTTGGAACTGTTTGAAATTATGGATTCTACGGTTTTCCCGGTCGATCTCAGAAAATTTTTTTTCGGCCTCAAAAAAAGGCAGTACTTTTAAGTTATTCAAATGTTTGAGAACAATTTAGAAATGTTTAGGGAAAGTTTCCATTGTCACAAAATCAAATATAAAAATCCGATACAACTGAATACCGAACGACCCTGGAGTGAAACTTTTTGACTCGATAGTCTACGTAACTTAAAAACAATAGAGACCTTTCTTATATCCTTAAGACCATGTGTACCAATTTTCAAAGCGATCGCACGTTTCTAAACAAGTTACCATGCACAAGGACAAACAGATGGTCAAAAATGGATCTGTTCCAAAATCGCTAGGATTAATTTCAGAAAGGCGTACGTATCATGTGCAGGACGTACGATCGCTTTGAAAACTGGTACACGTATTCTTAAGGATATAACTGGTATAAGAAAGGTCCTGGTAGGTATTAGAATACTTTTGAAAGTATTCGAATACTTATTTTTTAAAGTATTTGAATACTCTTCAATGTATCTGTATCTAGTATTCGCTTGTGCTGGACGTAAAAGTATTTAGTATTCAAATACCTTTGATTTATGTAAAGTATTTACTATTTAGTATTCAAATACTTTTTGAAAGTATTCTGCCCAGTACAAATTTCAGCTAAAATATTGAAAACATACTTAAATCGGGATAACTGTAGAACTTTTGATTCAGATTCTGTATTTAAGTTTTAATTTTGATGAAATCGTAAATGTAAGCAAATAAAAAATTTTCAGTTCAAGGTTAAACCGCAAGCTTTCACTTGAAACTCAAGATGTCACCTGGTAACCCACGTTTAAACTTAAAGAATGATAAATTTGAAATTCCGAATTTAAATTTGCATTTAAAATGAGAGGAGAGGCACTACATTTGGGTTGGAGAATTATTAAAATGAAAATAAGGTAATTGTCATTTTCGAGGGATGGATAGAAATGTAGCTTCATGATCCACCGTAAGCACTAATTATCATACGCAAATTGGGAGACCTGAGGATGCGATCTGGTACTTTGTGTTCGCAGTGACCTACAGAACACGTTGAAGAAGCAAACCAATGAAAGTAAACCGCTCAGAGATTTGTTTATATTTATATTTATGCTTTTCTTATAAAAATGACTATTAAACTTATTTAAAATTAAACTAGACATAAATTAGGTCTAACGCGGTTGGATCACACCAACCCCATAATCTCGCTCGAAAGTGTTGACAAACTTCTCCTCGTTAGCCACCTCGGGGACGTTTGTACCGACCGGTTGACCACTAGTCCCTTCCTTAACCGCCTCCGCCGCGTCATGCTGAGACTTGTACTTGATGAAGTAGACTTCAGGTTTGCTTGGTCGAATACCAACGCCGGCGGGAATAGTGATCTGTCCGTCGTGTTGGTGTTTCTTTACCAAAACGTACACTACCGTCTTGTCTTCTGAAATAGACGGGGGCGCGACGACCTCGGGCACTAGCGCTCCATAACTTGGCGCCTTGACGAAAATGATTTTAGTGTTTCGCTGCGAATTTGGAACAATCTGGATTCGTAGCCGCGAGTGTTCGCGCGTATCTGGCGATGCGAAGAAGTAGACGTGCTTTTGGTCTTGTACGTGCTGGTGATATCCTCCGCCGAATTGTTGGTTGGATATATGGCTGCCGGAAGTTTCGTAACTTGATATACCTAAATGCTGACTACCTCCACTTGGCAGGTAACCACCGGATGGATAGGCGGGTAGACTATGGCTTAAAGAGATGATGGAGAATATGACCTACAAACAATTTTAACCACACCAAAAACGCACAAAGAGCATCTTACCAGCAAGCGTTTGGCTGTCATAATTTAATCTCTAAATATCACAGATTGAATAAACCGCAAGAATGAAGAAGGTGGCATTTTATACGATACACATCGTTCCCACTCAAAACGAGGCGAGACTATTTTCGAAAGGATCCGTCTGTAAAACTGTTCGTTTTGGGCGAATCGCAGGTTTTAATCCAAATTACTGAGAAGATAAATTTTTCATTTTTAAATAGGCCGATGCACCAACAATGCGTTGGTATGTAGGACGGGTAACACTTTGTTGTTTAAACTGCACATTCATGTCTAGTATTTAATTTATTAGAGTTATATAACAAAACTTTCCAATTTTACATTCAAAAGGATGTAAATTAAAACTAAATGCGATAGTATTATAAAAACTAATGAATGAACTGCAAAATGCGTTAAGCCATTGTGTCTTTGTTGCGTAAGCGTAATAGATCTGCCATTAAATTGCAAAGGGATGCAATGGAAGTTTAAATGGCAATAGATAAAACGAAAATTAGATGTTAATTACTATAAATATTTAATTAAGTGAAATTTCTAGGCTTTCCGCGTTTGGTCACATTTCGAGTTTGACCAATGGACGAAGTGGCCTTTGGAAGTCGTGTAAGTCGTGTTCAGACGAAAACATTAACATTATATAAGGGTCTGCGATTTCTGTTGCTATTATGTCACCATATTAAAATAAAGATGGCACAATAAAAATGAAATGAGTTTTATAACGCCCTTTTGCTTACGAGAATAATGACGCCCATAGATATTACAGAATATCCAACCAAAAATAAGACGATTACATTAGTAGAAAAAACGAAAATGGAAATACACTAGCAAGTGCAAGAAATTTTTATGTACGCATTCAAGCTGGGTCAGATTTTAAGAGGAAATAAAAAAAGGAAGTTAAAAGTGCTTGAATCAAATGGGAAAGCGCGAACCGCGAGTGGAAGTAATTATTTAACTTAAAATTTTACATTGCGCGCATCTTAATTTCAGTTAAATGGTGTGAAAAGTATGCATAAAATTATTAACATAAAAGTCGGAAAAATACCGCATTTATAGTGACGAGGAAATATTGAAGTGGGCCGAGTACTTTAACTTCCGAGTCAAGTAGTGTACTTTACTGACGAATTTTTCCCAAAATCGGCTTTTTTAGTATAGAACTTTCGATTAATGTCAATCTGTCAGTGATAACAGAAGTCATTAGAGACATTACCAATGTGAGAGGTGATTCTGTAGGAAAAGGGGTCTGGTAAAGCGACAGGGAAAGTGTTACTGCCATTGTCATGGAAACTAAAATGCCCCGACAAAAGCTAGGTATGAACACAGCCGTCTATAATTACAAGCCGTGCTGAGAATTATGGCAACACTGCATGGTAGGCCGATTTCCTAATTCAACTTGACAGATTTTGAGTGTATTTTATATGTGTTTTGGGTGTAATATTCCTATTTACCCGTTTTAACAGAGCGAGATTGCGACAATTTGTGTTACTCCCTACGGAATGAACAGAAATTATTATTCAGGTAAGTTGCTAAACGAAATATATCGATTTGTTGTCATAACCTCTAAAGCAGGCTACTCCTTACTGGATCCTTTACAAGCACTTGTATTTGTTCAAAGTACCTGTAAGAAGCTCAAATATGACCTACACGCTACCTGGTACGCAAGTACGGTAAGTGTTTATCGTGAAAAAATACAATTAGTTTGTATTTCAGGTATTCTAGCACGGACATGTCAAATCGATTTTCTGAAGGAACCTTTCAACTTATTCCCAAGAGTTCATGGTAAGGGAATTTGAAGTCTATGGGGCTCCCCTCTTTAAAAGCTTCGTACCTAGACCCACTGGAGTACGACTGGCTTAAAGTCTGCCATTCCGAATCACACATGGTTGTTGATAAAACCTCGCTGATGCGCAGCGATTTACTGTCCTTTTACCGAAATTAAGTGCTCAAGCGTGTGCTTCACCTCGACCTCTTTCGACAGAAATTCACCAATCTCTATGGAAAACACATTATGATGCAGTTACCAATTTACAGCGTTCCGAATTTTAAAGTCAAATAAAAATGTTATTATCCATTCTGTAAATGAAAAAATATATGTACAATTGTAAGCTGCCTAACTATCTTTCTTCTATATTAAAACCGCCAAGGCGAAACACAGGGGAGAGGAAAATGCCATTTTTCAAGAGCAACAAGACGCCATTAAAACTTACATCGGCCCACCGATTGACTTTCGAACAACGTTGCCAAACTTCTCAGCATGGCTTGTAATTACAGACGGCTGTGGTATGAAAATGCAGGTTTCATGTAGATTCTGGGAAAAAATTAGATGACGTACAATCGTAGGATGTACAAATAAATTTCAAAATCAAATAAGAAACGAAAACCATAAATATTGTTGTGTAAACAGTAGACGTTATTTCGGGCTAAACACCAACAATTATGACAGAACACTCTGTAAGTGGTATTTTTCAATTTATTAAGTGTACATTTTGAACTTATTATCTCAGTGTCGATTTTTCCTATAAGAATTGTTAATTGCGTAATATTTTCTTGTTTAAATTCTATTGCTTTTGTAAATTAATTATTTAGATTTGTGTACTTAATTGTAACACGTAAAACGAATTAAACTGTAAGACATATCTGGTCGTTTGCGATAAGAAATTATATTATCGGATGAAATTTAATTAACACACGTGTTTTATCACTGCTAAGAGATAACGTAGATGTGCGCGTTAATTCGGCGTAAGTGGGGGCGCGTTCGTGTGAAGCTGGGGTTATCAAGTTTGATTGTGATCGGAGGTCGATTTGAAAAATCTTGAGGAATGAGATTATCTTCTGGTGGAAGTGATTTCTTTAAATTTTTTAAATACTGGAATAAACGTCATAACGATGCTGTTGGTAGTGACTCCGATTTGTTCTGATGAAGACGCAATTCGTCATTCTTTTTATAATAAATCTGTGCAGAAGCAATGTAACCAAAGTTGCGTAAGAAGCTTAACGGGTGTTGTCCGTTTACGGAAAAAGTTTCACCATCAGATTATTTGCATTATTTAAAAAAATTGTAAATAATTTAAGATTTTCTTAAAATTTTTAATTATTCCCCGCCTGTGTGCGGGGCATAATGTCCAAACATGTAAGCTGTAAGCTTTTCTTTCTTGCAGCGATTTTGTTTTAATTCTTTATGTGTCTCGGAATAAATTTTTCCCATTATCAATCATAATCAAAAGTTGTGTACTAAATTCTTTGCAATTTTCAGAAGTAGATCGAGGCCTCTTACTCTCTCTCTGTTTAACACATTTTAAGTGAAAATTAGGATTTTTCTTCTAGCATGTAACGGGTGCGTATTGAGGAGAGACTGTAAATATAAAAGTTTCAAATTGGATTTGTTTTGAGCTAGCTGGACAGTTGTTTTGTGGGTGGTGTAGTAATCGCACGCCATTGCACACAGCAATACATTCTTGAACAAGCGTTGAAGAGAGAAGGGAGCGTAGGACGCGGAAAGGCGCTGTAAAAGAAGCCAAAGAAAAAAAAGGAGGAGGAAAACTCGAAGCGAATCGAAAAAGAAATGCTAAGAGAGGAACATGAAACCCGCGTGAGGGATGATGAGAGAACGCTTGAACAATGTGTAGATGTGGGTGGTGTTCTGAAAGTGTGAAGAGGCCTGGTATAGAGGGGTGCCCAGAAAATAAGCACCTGTTCTCCGCCTGGCAATTACCAGTTTTAGTGATCACTCTGTAGATGAGCACTCGGTATCAAGAAACGGTTTAAATTGGGCGCTTTGTTACGAAGATTGTCGCTCCGAAAGTATTTAGGTAGCGTGAAATAGAGACCAAAATAAGATGCCAATGAAGTGCAAATGTGGTGTGCAGAAAATCGATGTAAAAGAAGGTGATGTGAAGCAAAGGTAAGGCGACGCTAATAACGGAACTGCGAATAAAGCGCCAAAGCAGGAATTTCTTAATGTCGATCCTTTGGGTCTAATTTTCCTAAACATGAATTTAATTGAAAGCATTTTAGTTATTTATTGTAATCGAAAAGTGGAACATAGGCGTTTAACATGGGAAATTTGTTGACAGATTGTGTCAATTGTTTTACGCAGATCTCATGGGAACCATAACAACGAAAACTACCTACTATGTTTTTTTCAGATGCTTAAAAAATAACTAATTACACTGTTTCTTTTTAAATTTTTATTAGTAACAGGATTGAACAAAACGCTATACAGCACTCGTGGAAAACTAAATCACTCACTTGTGTGTCGTTCCACACTCGGCTACGCCTCGTGTGTAATCTCGACACACGCGTGAGTGAAACTTTTAGTTTCTCCACTTGTATACTATTTCTTTGCGCAAACGTTTCCTAATTATTTTACGCAAAAATACTTCAAATAAAAGTTATAGAGATATAAATTCTGCATCTAAATCATGTGAAACGATTATTCTACCTCTTCTTGTACGCGAAAAAATTAATTATAAAGATTCTGTTTTCACGAGTTTTTAGTCTAAGTAGCCATGGACTATGATAAAAGATAAACCTCTCCCCAGGAAAGATTGCCGGTCACAGAACACTTGATCCCGGTCTACAATCTATGTTTTTCTAAAGATGTGAGCGACTTCCGGGATAGTATCGTGTCAATGTTGAACAAAAAGACTTTTCGTTTAACATTGGCACGATTCTATTCCGGAAGTCGCTCGCATCTTAAGAAAAACTAAGATTGTAGATCGACACAAGGTGTGCTGTGACCGGCAATCTTTCCTGGCGAGAGTTATATAATATAATAATAGTTAACATTAAGTTTTAGATGTTGTTCTTCCGAGGTGTTCTGCATCGACTCTAGGTCTTCATTAATCAATTTACATGCAATCGTTGCTTGATCTGCAGGACCAGGTAAGTAAATATGAGCAAAAAGTGCGATTTACAGTTTTTTAAATTATTATAAATTGTTTATTTAACAGGTTTTATGGAAATAATTGTTAGAACAGTTGATCTATGGTAGTTATTATTAAGAAAATAAAATTACACCAAAATCAACGTAACTATATACAAGTAAACACAAATCAATCACAATTACCAGTTACCACCAATCCTTACTGGATACGGACGGTCTCAAAATTGCCACAGTATTATGTTTGGACGCTGATGACTGCGTACTTGCCGCCACCTCATCCTTTGAAGAACCCAGCACTCCAACAAAGCCCGGTGCGCTTCCAATCTCCGAAACCGAAGACCCCACTTGTTGGCCTTGAAGAGCACTCGAAATCTTGACTTCGGCATCGTGCGGATTGTTGTATTTGATAAATTGCACCTCGGGCTTAGCACCGACAGTAGTTACCCTGACAGGTACGTTAATCTGAGCCGCTTCTTCGGGCCTCTTCACCAAGAGGTAAACGAGCGTTTTATCTTCAACTAGCGATTGCGATTGGACTACTTCAGGTTTAAATCCGCCGTGGTTTGGTACCTTAATAAAGATGATTTTTGTGTTTTTCTGATCGTTCGGAAGAATATTGATACGTAGCTGAGTGTACTCATCTTCACTAGGTGCCGCGAAGAAATACACGTGCCTTTGCTCTTTAAAGTCATTATCAACGCTTAAAAACTGACTATTGTCCGATGAGACATCATTTTCTACGCTTGTCTTTTCATAAGTGGCATCGTGACTATTAGTTGGAGCAGAAGTTTCAGAGGGTAGGTAACTACCCGTGGGAATTGAAGTGGGAGTAGGCCAGTAGTAATCTGTTGAGGGTAAGTGTTTATCGTCAGGAATGTAGGACGCTTCTAGTGGAGTTCCAAATAACCCCAACAAAGACGCAGAAACCTGTGAAAGAGCTTTATGCAGTTTGGGGTTGAATATAGTGCAGTATATACCTACCAATAATAATTTCATGATTGCACACTTTGCCCAATACTGAACTAATTTACATTAGGACCAACTTTTATACGACTTCTCTCTGCAGACCATTTTCGTAAAAGTAGGAACTGATAAACTTTTTGTATGCATATCGGATCAAGTTTTTTGCACAATATGTGCATATTTGAAATCATTTAGTAGCCTTAGATTATAAATTATCGTTGTGTAATTAGGTGTGGTCTGTCTCAGCGTCTAGCCATTTACGACCACAATTATTAAAAGTGGGGTGCCTAATTATTGATAATTGAATTGCGAAACGCCTAAACGACACCGAATGAACTATTAATTATTTATAATTCGCTACATTCTTGAGAAAAACTGTCGTTACATGTACAGAAAATAGCATATTGAAAATTTTGCAGTTAATTAGGAAGTAACAATGCTGCGAGTAATATACATTACCTCTACGAGTAAAATTATTTCACTTGCCGATTTTTTTAATTGAATTAATATTCGGTTTATGCAATAGCAGTAGAAGTTAATGTATGCAATTATTTATAGTAGTGAGCTATAAAATATACATAATATCGTTAGACAAAATTAGGTAAATCCACTTAAATCATAGTTTTTTAGGATGCTGAATCCGAATCTGACCAATATAATACACAACAAAATCTTATATAATAAGGGGTGCAAAAAAGTGCCCCCCAGTTACTACCAAATGTATGTAATTTCGCGTATGACTTTTTTGATGCAGTCGATTTTTGGTAAAAAAGGAAGGTTATACACTGCCCTTTTTTGAGCCCCGAAAAAAAAAATTGTCTCAGATCGACCCGGAAATTTTTCTTATAGAATGTGGCCTGTAGAATCCATAATTTCAAACAGTTCCAAGATTGGGCTACTAGTTCAAAAGTTACAGCCCTTCGAATTTTCTTTCGAAATTGGTTTCTAGTCTATAACTTTTGATTGAGAAGTCTGATCGAAAAAGTACGAATTGTTTTGGATTCTACGCACCAAAATTAATAAGAAAAAGTGTTTTCCCGAGAAATTTTGGTGCAGTCGATTTTTGGAAAAAATAAAAAAGGAAGGTTATACACTGCCTTTTTTTGCCCCGAAATAAAAATTTTCTCAGATCGACCCAGAAAAAAAATGTTCTTATAGAACGTGGCCTGTAGAATCCATAATTTCAAACAGTTCCAAGATTGGGCTACTAGTTCCATAATTTCAAACAGTTCCAAGATTGGGCTACTAGTTCAAAAGTTACAGCCCTTTGAATTTTCTTTCGAAATTGGTTTCTAGTCCATAACCTTTGATTGAGAAGTCTGATCGAAAAAGTACGAATTGTTTTGGATTCTACGCACCAAAATTAATAAGAAAAAGTGTTCTTCCGAAAAATTTTGGTGCAGTCGATTTTTGGTAAAAAAGGAAGGTTATACACTGCCTTTTTTTGAGCCCCGAAAAAAAAATTGTCTCAGATCGACCCGGAAAAAAATTTTCTTATAGAATGTGGCCTGTAGAATCCATAATTTCAAACAGTTCCAAGATTGGGCTACTAGTTCAAAAGTTACAGCCCTTTGAATTTTCTTTCGAAATTGGTTTCTAGTCTATAACTTTTGATTGAGAAGTCTGATCGAAAAAGTACGAATTGTTTTGGATTCTACGCACCAAAATTAATAAGAAAAAGTGTTTTTCCGAGAAATTTTGGTGTAGTCGATTTTTGGTAAAAAAGGAAGGTTATACACTGCCTTTTTTTGAGCCCGAAAAAAAAATTGTCTCAGATCGACCCGGAAAAAAAATTTTCTTATAGAATGTGGCCTGTAGAATCCATAATTTCAAACAGTTCCAAGATTGGGCTACTAGTTCAAAAGTTACAGCCCTTTGAATTTTCTTTCGAAATTGGTTTCTAGTCTATAACTTTTGATTGAGAAGTCTGATCGAAAAAGTACGAATTGTTTTGGATTCTACGCACCAAAATTAATAAGAAAAAGTGTTTTCCCGAGAAATTTTGGTGCAGTCGATTTTTGGTAAAAAAGGAAGGTTATACACTGCCTTTTTTTGAGCCCCGAAAAAAAATTGTCTCAGATCGACCCGGAAAAAAATTTTCTTATAGAATGTGGCCTGTAGAATCCATAATTTCAAACAGTTCCAAGATTGGGCTACTAGTTCAAAAGTTACAGCCCTTTGAATTTTCTTTCGAAATTGGTTTCTAGTCTATAACTTTTGATTGAGAAGTCTGATCGAAAAAGTACGAATTGTTTTGGATTCTACGCACCAAAATTAATAAGAAAAAGTGTTTTCCCGAGAAATTTTGGTGCAGTCGATTTTTGGTAAAAAAGGAAGGTTTATACACTGCATTTTTTTGAGCCCCGAAAAACAAATTGTCTCAGATCGACCCGAAAAAAAATTTTCTAATAGAATGTGGCCTGTAGAATCCATAATTTCAATCAGTTCCAAGATTGGGCTACTAGTTCAAAAGTTACAGCCCTTTGAATTTCCCGTGAGAAGTCTACACGGAAGGGAGAAATCTTTTGCCCATGTCGTCGGTGCGTGGTGTCATGGCAATCTTCTCATAAACGAACGTCACCATCAAATTCGGAAAATGTTTGCTAAATCCTTGCGGGATCTAGATTTTGAAGTTGATGAAGAGGTGCCAACTTTAAATAGAAGGGTAGAGATCGTTCATCAATAGGAAAAAAAGAAAAGCTGGTAGAAGATTCACTAAGAAAGTATGATACCAATTTCAACATTAAAGTTTGGTTGTTGAAAGAAGATCTATTTCGAAGTTCACTAGGAATCTACTAAAGTAAAGGATCTCAATCTTGCGGATTTTGTGGATGTTGCCACGTCTGCAGTTAAAGGAACCTGCAGGATAATTCAATCTCACCTTTACCCCAAAACTCAACAAGAATAATTAATCATCTAATCACATAGAAATGATTATTTAGCTAACGTTTTCATTTAACTTTATTGTTTTTGTCACAAGTCTGTTTTGGATTATTCTTTGTCTTTAAGGCAACTTCTACTTTGAAGCAGTGACATTAAATTGTATCTCTCTCCTCCAAGTAACGTTACTTAGCAACATTTAACATAGCAAACGATCTCCTAGGTCACTGAAAATTTAATCAGCTCCTTGGGCGATGCTGATGATAAACATAATACCGAAAACAGAATTGAAAAATTTGAAATCGTTCGTAAATTATTCCGTACACAGATGGACGGAAATTCAACTGGAAGAACGAAATAGATGCCAAGATTTTTTGAGACAAAGTACGGAGTAGCAAATTTGAAAAACCATACCGGTGACCAACAAGAATATAAAAAGTCATGAATTTATTATATTTGTAGTTAATGAATAGACAAATAAACGAGTGATGAATACCTTGCATGCAATAATTCCGAATTAACAGGTATTGTGCCGAAAATTTGAAAGCAATACTTAGCCGACTCACCGCTTCCAGCAAGACAAAATTCAATGGACACGAACAATTACTGTAAGAAAGAGCACTTCAACGCCGACCTATAATTTAGTCATCATGATGATTTCTTAATTAAAAATAGATTTATGTACGCGCACTTACTTTTTCTGTGCGAACCTTGACTTATAAGTACATTTGCACAAGACAGACAATTTCCAGCATCTCGCGTAAAAATGGCTTAATTTTCCATTACGAATGGAGATATCCATCAGCCTGAATGCATTACGGAATGATGAAATTGAGTGCGAGTGAATCCAAAACGAAGTTTTGAATGATCATGACTTCGTTTCGTAAGCTTAAAACAAAAAGCCATTTTTTTGTTAAATTGAATGTAGGTACGAAAATTGAGAAAAAACTCGCATAAATTGTTTAAATTGAAGCCTACGGTATTGTGTGTTTGTTATATCCTTTCAAAAGCGATTGCATATTACGCGGTAGGGATGAAAAATTTGTGTATATAAAATACAGTAACGCTATTACAGATTAGTTTAGTTTGTGCATTTAGAGTAATGGAGTATCTGGTGGTAAGAATTGTTTATTTACACAAGCAGTCTAAGTAAAGCTTTGTTTCAGGTTACGTTGAGCTTTTTTGTTTTGGTAAGCGCCCGACCGGACGTGTCCCACATACCTACAGGCAGTTATTTGCCATCGACCGGGGGAAATTTAGGGGGACCGCTGGGTCACCATGGAGGCGGTATTAATGGTGGAATTCACGGTGGAATCGGTCAAAATGGGATCGGAGGCCCACAGCAAGACCAAAAACACGTATACTTCTTCGCAGCACCAGACGAAGAGGAGGTTTCGCGTTTACGCATTAATATCGCACCGAACTCCCAAAGGAATACAAAGATTATTTTTGTCAAAGCTCCGAGTTATGGAAACGTGGTGCCTGAAGTGATAGCGCCGCCGTCGCTGGCAGAAGACAAAACGTTGGTGTACGTTCTAACCAGGAAACCTGATCAAGCAGGACAGATTACCATTCCGGCGGGAACGGGTGTGAAACAGGCGAAGCCCGAAGTGTACTTCATCAAATACAAATCCCCGCAAGATGCACAGGCGGCCATCAGCGGCGGACTTAACGGACAAAGTGTTGGATCAAACGTGCCCGAAATCGGCAACGAATCGAGCTTTGTGAGAACACTAGAATCGGCGGTGCGTACGCAAGGGGTTGGAGGCCTCGACGGGAACTTCGGCGGAAACTTTGGAAATATCGGCGGAAATTTCGGGGGAACGATAAACGGTGGCGGCCACTATGGACCTCCGGGAGTGAGTGGGCCGTATTGAACAGGCAAAAGTACAAATTTGTAATTTAATGTAATGGTACCTAGGTATATAAGCGCGTTATGTATTCGCGAATAATTTATTTTTGTATGAAATAAAGCTAATGATATACACTCATTCGTTCTCATACTTAGCTCATTTGATTGGAAAACCCCTTTGTGCGAAAACAATAAGTTGGATAATACTTTCATCAGCCCATTAAGAAATGAGCATTAGGTTATTGTACAACTGTTAGACGTCGGTGAGGAAATGACAAATTCCCACACTCATTTCTTTGAAATTAACCTTGAGGTCTTGAAACGTAATTGTCCAGTTCAGTAAACCATTCGCGAATTTATGCTCTCGTTTCGTGTGTTTTTCGTACTAAATAACAACTAATTGCAATCACCTCGTAAAAAGTAATCTTAATTAGCAAATCTACAATGCTAAATGTTTCTAATGTTGCAAACTGTAAATGTTTGCCATTACACGAAACGGCCATAAAAACTTTTTAGGAAAATATTTTCAAAGGATAATGACGATTACGATTACCGAAACTGGGCTATTAAAGCTTTATGGACTACGCGCTTCTCTAACGAGTATTTTAAATGTTCGTCGATGTAAAAATGCCTGCAATCGTTAATGTTGTTACTTTTTCTCCAAAAGGAGGTAAAACGTAATAATATTTAACATAAACGGTACTTTACTGTCTATGTGCCAGGGCACCAACTACTAGAAGAGCCATAAGTGCAATTTTTTCACTCCTCCAACCCCTACATTAAACATTTTTTATGGACCTTCTCGGCAATATTTATTTTATTCGTGTAGGCGTTGACACCCTTTAGAGGATTTCATGGCGGCACCTCCATGGTGTAACAGTAGCTCTAAAGTTGCATTTAAAGTTTTTCCAAATTTCATTGTCTTATTCGGTGGGTGTACTTTCATGAAAAGTCGAAAATGGCAAGTGCTTCTACGTTTTGGTCTTACTTTCCAATGTTGAAAACAATGCTGAAAGTTAAAGATAACATTGACGTAGGAAAATTTCCAAAATTAATGGCGTTTTTAAAACGAAAAGGCGATGGGTATAGCATCATAACAGATAACATTTTTGGGAGTAATTTTTTTAGCAAAGTGGATTTAAGCCTTTTCTAAACACTGGTAAGGGTTTACTCTTCAGCATGAATGGTTGTAGGACAATTCGCACCAGGACATTTCGCACCCGGACAATTCGCACTCGGACATTTCGCACCAAGGAAAATTCGCACCAAAGATATTTCGCACCCGGACGTTTCGCTCCCGGACAATTCGCACCCGGATAATTCGCACCGGAATAATTCGCACCAGAATTTCGCTCCCATGAGAGGGTATTTTGTGTATGGTTGACTTTTAACATAGAAAGTCGGCTGTGAAGTATTAAATTAACTCAGAGCTTGAAATCTCCAATATTACTCACCAATATAATTTGGAATCGTGACGTCCATTTTGTGTTCAAACTCTAAATGTGATAATTTATTAATATTGAATAAAAGTTCTCTAAACCGTTCCCATATAATTTAATAAAACGAAGTGATACACTACATGTTTTGACCAACGGTCATCTTCAGGTGATCTACAAGATGGTAGAGATCATTGAGGAGAGACTATAGCTATAAAACTTACAATAGATGGAAAACAATTAAAAACCCAAAAGGGCAGTAAAACTGGAAAGCCCAACGACCATATCCGTGGTTGGTTCCAGAGTAAAATTGAAATTTGAAGAGGTCGATAAACAAAATTTTTTGCAAGGGAGGGCCGAACCTAAAAACTAACATTAGACGACGGTATAAGCAACGATGAAACTTACGTATAAAAAAGTCAAAAGGTCAAAAGACGATATCCTAACTAATAAAATACCCAATTAAGGGCTTTGGAACTGGAAACCATCTGCACTTCCAAAATCAGTGCTCGGTTTAGCTAATCTTACCTTGTCATCGTTGACCCAGATCCTGGCATTGCATGTTAAACTAAGAGCCGATGGATCCTTCTTTGCTCTTCTCGCTCGACACAGCCATGATGAGTAGTTTTGGAGTTTAAGGTTCTTAGCAAAGAGGTACATGTATCCTTCATAGATTATGTATCTCTTTCCCCTTTTCGTTGTACCGAACTCCATTGTTACGCGCCCCGTATAGTTTGCACCGCCTAAATCGTCACCTGACATTTCTTAAACCTATTTACCCAGTTTTATTGTACCAATTCACAATCAAGGTTTTTTCATTTGGAAACCTTTTAGCACGTACAAATAATATTGCAATAGGAATATAAAAGTCTAAATAAAATTTTAACAATTATTATTTGTTAATAGCTGCAAGTTAAGTTTCCTAGTTCTCTAACCTTCGATGTCGTCCATTTAAAGGACACATAACGAAATACGTATGTATTGTCTTAAAAGAGTCTCAAGAAAATTATAATCATATTTGAACGTAAAACAAATAGATTCTTGAGAGTTTCCGTAAAATTAAAGAGATAAGAACTGTAAAGTAACGAAAAAAGCAAAAAATGTTGATAAATATCGTGAAAAAAATTGATCTTGCTATAAATTATATGGCTATTATTTAAATAATATACTGAAATTGTGAAGGTCCATGACTCTCAATGGGGTGCTTAAGAAGCTTCGGAGAAATAACACCAAAATCTACCCATTTATTATTATAACAATTGTTATGGAGAGATTTAGGTGTTATTTCTCCGAAGCTAAATATTATACGGTGGTGCATTAGAAACCATACATCGCTATTTCTGTAAATTAAAATAATTTTCAAAAAACGCTTTGGCACGTCAAATTGATCATGGAAGGAAACAGTGTCTAAAATAAAACTTGCTCACTAATGTCTTTGTCTCGCATCGCTGACAGTGCAACCCTTAAAATCTTAAATGATGCATCGTTGGTAAGGTCGCCTATCTCTGAATTCGGATATGTAATTTTTTTGGTTTAGTTGTTTCATTTCCAGCGCATTCGACGTTGCAGGTACAAGTTTTCTCTTTTCTATACCACTTGCAACTGCATCATTTTGGACGCACGATCGCATTAGCTTCTATTACATAGTGATCGGCCCGATATTCTTCCAATGACATAAACAACAGCGCGCCCTCAACTTACTTTTAAAATATTTCGAAAATATCAAATCTAAAAAATTATAGTCTCACCAAATTCAGAGAAGGAAAGCCTTTCCAATGATGTCCTATCTTCCTTGTTGCGCAATTACCAATGCTAAGGGTTTTGCTTTAGAACTAGGTATGCCCTACAAAAATTAAAAAGGAAGTATATACGTACTTAATAATTACAAGCATTTAAATGAAAAAATCATCAATATCGACTTGTTCCTAAAACGTTTCAAGATTTTCAAAACCCTTACTGTTTTGATTATTAACAATCTCTTAAAAAAATGCCAGAATTTTTCCATGTATCTCTTCAAACTATAAAATAAATAACAGTAAGAAAATCAAAAAGAAACTTTTAAGTTCATTCACTAGCATAGTTGTAGCAAAGATAACGCAAAAAAAGAATCAGTTAGTGTAATTTTACTCAGTCACCAATAATCAACATATAGCCATATGTGGTCAAAGAAACGTAAAACTGGTTCTAAGAAAACTGGAAACTTACCTTTTCTGAACACCACCACAATATTACCACCAGAAATAAAATTTTTTAAAATTAAAAAAAAAAGTATACACAAAATCAAAACCCGTGCTCAGATAAATTTTAAAATACCACTCTATCAAACGTTCAAGAATGAAGATTCTATACAGGAGTTAAAGTTCTAATTAGTTGTGGTCATACGTACATAAACCTGATTTTTCGGACCTAATTACTTTTACCTTGTAATAAACCCTATTCATCTTCCAGAAATAATAGAAAGGATATCATTACGATATTTCTCTTATTGTTTCTTTATGAAGTGCAATTTGTGTTATCGGGGTCTTTTCAAATTTACCTTTAATTATAATATTATCTTCATTACTTATCCAAATTTAGTGCCATCTATGAAATGCATTGTTCTATTGTCATTTATACATACTCGTTTTGTCTAAAATAAATTTAATTCATTTCCTTTGTCACCCTTTTCAACTAAAGAAATAAAGAACAATTTTTTCTGTGTCTTCATTAAGAAATCTTTATGTAAGGGAGCGTAAAAATTACTTCCTTTTTCTATTTTCATCTTGATCTTATAATGTAAGATGACTTTAGACTTATCACTTTGTTTGTGTACTGTATTATATGTTGATTCTGTTTTAATATTAAGAGCGTCTCAAAAGTAGCGTATATTACACATAATATTGTAGATATACTATAACTAGGTATAACTATTTGGTATTTTATTACTCCACAAAAGACGTTTCAGTTACCTATTCTTATTTTCTCAAAACGAAAGCGCAGTAGATAAAAATTATGTGTTCTTAAATTACAGGATTTAACTATATCAGACTCTTCATACAACTTCAAAAAAAAAACCAGCGTGATTATATTTAAGAAATAGAAATACTTAAAGAATCGCGATGTGTTGAAAATTAAAGACCAAATAACTAGAGTGCGAATGGCCGGGTGCGAATTATCCGGGAGCCAAATGTCCAGGGTGCGAAATATCCTGGGAGCGAAATGTCCGGGTGCGAAATGTCCAGGGTGCGAAATGTCCAGGGTGCGAAATGTCCGGGTGCGAATTATCCGGGCGCGAATTGTCCGCACACGGATTTCACCCCATTAATCAATATTCGAGTTTTTTACGTCCCAGTAACTTATTTGACAACTACTTTACATGGAAGCGATGAGCAGATTACCGATAAACGTAAAAAATCCTCTATACATGTACAGAATTTCTACTGTAACTCGGAAGTTTTAAGGTTTCAATATCAAATTATAACTTTTAAAATTTCGACAAAAGTTTTGTGACATACGTGAATACAATAGTATATTGAAAGACAAGTGTTACAATGCGACCTATTGTAATACGACTATCTTGTGGCACGAGTGGCGGCGTAGCCACGAGTGTCCGCAAGAGTATTACAATAAAGCATTGTAACACGCGTTTTTCGTACTATTTTTTCTATTTCGGTGCTTTAATTTAATTTAAAAAAATCATTATCAGAAACTATAGGGAACATTAGAACTAACATGTTTTATGTTGGGAACACTTTTTATGCCGTTAAGTTTTAGGTTGGCAGCGTAGTAAGACTGACATTTTGAAGTTCATACATGGAAGTACCCAACGAAGTACCTACTTGTACTAACTAGTAACTGCCAACTTAAGAGATGAGTTACAAAAAAAACGACTATAATCACTGGCTTTGTACAACTGTTTTCGGCCGAAAACAGTTGTACAAAATCATCATTGTGACACCGAAATAGAAAAAAACCTTTATTAAAGGTTTCAGAGCCACCTCGCCCCGAAAGTCATTGGCATACAGGGTCAACCACCACCAATACATGATCCTGATGTAAGTTTCCATTATTATTATTATTATTCAGTGCAGTAAATATCAGTAGTTTGCACACAGGGGACGCATTACGCAATGAAACATGTTATAGGGTCATATTTGGCTCCTAACTCTATAAACTGCGAGTTAGAGTAAAGCACGTATGGCCCTTTTTATTCGTAGGGTAGAAATAGGAAAAACCAAAATTTGATCAAACCAAAACACATATTTAGGCACCATATAAGTGTTAATAATGACAGTGAAAAAATTCTATTATTGACTGTTGTGCGAATACGACGTGTTTTACACTGCTCTGTTTTAATCAAATCGAAAGTGCAAATTTGGTAGCAAAATTCGCAACATGTATTTAATACAAGTGCTACAAGACAATCTTTGTGATTAAATAATTGTCGAATCTCTCTTTAAACGACAATCTGGTGAGTGTAATTACGATAAACGGAACCAAGGTCTCCACTTTTCGCAATTGATAATTCTCCTTTGGACTAATGTGTACCATAATATTTGCACAAATTTAAATCAAAAATGCCGTTGCATAAATTTGACCAATTCTTGGACAATACACTATCTACGAGTGTAGTTGACGACTTCGAAAGGCAGCTCTCTGAGCGAGATGACGAAATTACCAGTTTAAATAAGGTAATTAACCACCTGAAACAAGAAATCGATTCACTACTCCAACTCAACAAAAAAATTAAAAACCAAATGGACGAAAACTTAAATGAGAGTATTTCCATGGAAAACTCTCTACAAGATGAAAACTCCAAACTGTTAACTCTGGTGTATAATCTAAAAGCTGAGAATAAAAACTTATCCAAAGATATTGCAGATCTTAAGAACGAATTAGATAGTTTGAAAAGCCTCTGCTATCAATCTAATACTAGGGATTATTTTACTCAAACAGATGCACTTGTTAATTGCACTGAAATAATTAATATAAAGGAGCAAGTTAAACTTACTCTAACCAAAAATGCTTCCCTTCAGACCCGTACAACTGATACATCATACAAAAGTACCCAAACATCCATTAATAAATCCGACGCGGAATCTCAGACGATCAACCAGATTATTAATTCTACGAAGGAAATGAAGAAGCAAATCTCAGCCCATCGTACCTCGAATATTTCATCCAACAATAGAACTTCAAATAGTAATTCAAACAAGAAGACTCCTTCAGCCACAAACAATGTTTCCCTGTATGAAGAACTGCGACTTAACAAAACCAACTTTCCGAGTATAACGCCCAGCACCTTCCCTTCTACTAATCTGGTCCCAAAAAATAAGGTACTTATGCTAAGCGACAGTAATGGCAGACTCTGCTCCACAATGTTGAGAGATCTTCTTCCCAACGAGTATGCAGTGACATCAATTTTCAAACCTAACGCGAAGTTCGAAAATGTAATTGAAGATATAGATCATCTGACATGCGAATTCAATGACAAAGATCACGTCATAATTCTTGCCGGTGCAAACAATGCTCTTCGGTGCTCAAAATTTGACATTAAATTAGTACAACAGTTAATTTTAAAATTAAGTAAGACCAACCTAATAATTTGTGGGGTCCCTTTCTGGACTGGACGATCTGTTTATAATAATATAGTGCACGACATTAACGCGAAGATGATGGCCGCCTCTCAACGATCCAATATCACCTTTCTGGATACCAACAGAAGTCTTAACTCGCCTAATTATTTCACTAGACACGGTCTGCATATAACTCCAAAAGGTAAGCGTCGTTTACTCAAATTAATATCTTCGTGCATTCAATTCGCAAAAAATGCTTCGGTTACTAAAAGAAATACCCAATCCGCTGGGCCTACCTTCACTACGTGCGGAAACCTAATTGTTATTCAACCTGTAACTTCGTTATCTGAAAAAGAGTGTAGTGCATCCGCGGAGTGCTGGAACAATGGCCATGCAAGCGAAGTGGACTACATTGCTCCACTTAAATTAGACATTTTACCCACTGAATCCTCTAAGGTAGTTAGAGATTTAAACTAAACCTCGCCGACGTACCAACAAATCTTAGTTTACGGAATGAAGATGTAGACATAGTGCCGTTGCAAAATGTTAATAATGTTAAGAATAGTACTATTGTAAACCTGCCCAAAAAGAACTTGGACATCGTCCTAATAAACGTCCAAGGTCTTAGTATGCCCAAAATCGCACAAGTTGAAGTCGACTTCATTGATTCAAACTTTAATTTCCTTTGTCTTACTGAAACATGGTGCAACGATGATTCGATCAAAACAATGAATTTGCCCAACTATAGCACTATGTCAACCTATTGCAGAACATCGCGTAAATGTGGTGGTACTGCCATCATGTACAAAATGGGCGTAAATGTTTGTAAACTGGATTTTGATATCTCTAACTATTGTGTGGAGATGCACATTGAAATGTGTGGACTAATCTGGAATCATGTATCCAAAATATATATATTTGTTTGTTACCGTCCACCAAGTGGTGATTTTAATGTATTTTTAGACAAAATAAATGGTCTACTTCAACGTGTGTTTAAGATACATTTGGTAGGAGACTATAACGTGCACTTTGGTTCTAAAGATAGTCGCTGCGAGGAACTAACTAGCTTACTGTTATCCTACAATTTTAGAGGTCTGGTTGGAAAACCAACAAGGATGCAAAACATCTTAGATAATGTGTTCACCAATATGTACGGTGATGTCCAGTGCGATGTGCAACCTTGTTTATTTTCCGACCATCAATATGTAACCTTTTATGCCGATAAATTCAATAAAAGATTCGTAAATGGTCCTCAGGAAATTCTAAACTCCATGCAATCCAATAATTTAAGTTATACCGGATGTAAATTCAACAACATAAAATCTGTCACAAATAGTATCTGTGCTCTTCCTTTCACCACCGATGAACTATTACTCGTCCTAAATAAAATAAAATCAAAGAAAACACCAGGACCAGATGATATCCCTACAAATTTGTTGAAATCTATTGCACCAATAATAATTTTTCCGTTAACGTTTCTAATTAATCTATCCTTTGCTCAAGGTATTTTTCCCGCTCAATTAAAAATGTGTATAGTTCATCCAATCCACAAGAAAGGTTCAACGCATGATGGTAACAACTATAGACCTATATCTGTCAGTCCGGTGCTGTCAAAAGTCTTCGAGTATGATATGCTCGATAGATTAACCGGTCATTTACATAAAAATAATATCATAACAAACCGACAACACGGATTTCGTACCGGATATTCTACTACTATGTCCGCCATAAACTCATTTCTCAGCGACGTAATTTCTCACCTTGAAAATAAGCGACATGTAATAGGAATGTTTTGTGACCTAACAAAGGCTTTTGACTGTGTCAACCATAAAGTCTTGATTGAAAAATTAGAGTTTTATGGAATCCGGGGTGTAGTCTCGGAATGGTTCCTATCCTACTTATGGAAGATCTCAGTATGTAGAAATAAAGTGCAAATCCAATTCCAAGATCACAAAGTTCTCATCGTGCCTTTTGCCGATGAACATTGGCGTACCACAGGGCTCGATTTTAGGGCCAATCCTGTTTCTTTTATTTATCAATGATATTGTTTTCATTTTGAACTCTGTAATCATGTATGCGGATGACACTACTGCAATAGTTTCCGGTAAAACTATTCTTGACCTACAACAACGGGCAAGTGGAATTCTATCGACGCTTCAAGGGTGGTTTAATTTTAACAAACTTTATTTAAACAATAGCAAAACGTACTGCATTTTATTTTCTTCTATTTCTCCCACCACCGATGTATCCCTTCTTGCTAATGTTCCAGTGCAACAATCAGGGAAATACCTGGGAATGTGCTTGGATACAAAATTAAACTGGAAGTGCCACTGCTTATGCTTGATAAAAAAGCTTAATGTTTGTTGCTTTCAAATCCGTAGTATCAGACAGTTGATTGGTGTATATTTCACATTGTCCTTCTATTATGCGGAGGTTCAGTCAAGGTTATGTTACGGTGTTCTTTTCTGGGGATCATCTACACTGGCCGCTAAAGTTTTTATTGTACAAAAACGTATAATACGATGTTTATTGGGCATAAAGCAGCGGGAGTCTTGCCGACCATATTTCATCAAATATAACATCCTCACCCTTCCATCGCTATATATATTGGAAGTATTAACTCATATCTACAAAAATAAACACCAACTTAGGCGCAACAATGAATTTCACTCTTATAACACCCGAAATAAAGGAGACCTTAGTATACCCATGGCAAGGTTAAAAATCTCAAAACAATCTCCAAACTCTGTAGGAATCAAACTATTCAACCACCTCCCAACATCAATTAAAAACCAGCATACGCTCAAAGATTTTAAAAGATCAATAAAAAATATTCTAAGCGAAAATGCTTTTTACACTGTCGACGAGTTTTTAGAAGTAAGTAAGTGCTCAAAGGTTTTAAGTTATGTTATGTTATCTTTATGTTAAATTATATCAATGTTTTCTTTCGCTTTTTCTTTCTTTTTTCTTCATTTTGTGACATGTCCTAATACAATATTATATTGTCAACAGGAAACAATAAAAGTTATGAGTTATGAGTTACCATTTTTGTTGGACAAGTGGTAGAAAGTACTCTTCGATGGACAGTAACTGTAGCGTTAGGATGGAAAATCCTTTGTGTGAGTTTGCTAGGGTGAACATTAGGAAGGCATTAGACCTTACGACCACAGTCCTACATTTGACCCTTCAAACCTTCAACGAATTGGTGCCGCGTTACTACAAGGGTTCCGGTCCCAGTGAATGGCTACATTTTGAAGTGATGTCAAGTGCCTGTTAATATGGGTATGAGAAAGCTAACCACTGAGCGCTTCGAACTCGCAACGTTCAGACACAGATCATGAACCTGCAATAAGAGCCCGGACACGACAAGGTCTACAAGAAACGCCCACACATTTTGTCCTGTCAACGTTCCGGAGAGTCCGAACGAAACAACATCCCAAATGGAGGCAAGCCAAGGGGCAACGTTTTCCATAAATAAGTACTTTTTTTTTGTTCATTTTGAGTTGGTGAGATTTCAGTTGGAAATACTTCACTAACTCAGGCCACTATACTTGACCAAGCCGAGACTCGTCCAGCAACATAGTTTCAGCCATAGGTAATAGTAGTAAATAAAATAAGCGAAGTTCGAAGTTTCACTTACACCTGTACTGTAGGGTAAGTTAGGTAACTGCGAAACACTTTCGTAATGAAGAATAGAAATAAACAGTGTACAATACACTACTGTTTTATTAGTAGTGCCAATTCTACAGGAAAAGGAGTGGGTCCCGCTGTAAAATGGCGTATCGCACCTAGGGGGTTTAACTTCCGTAAGGTGCATCCATATTAGTATCCAAATAATAATCACCATTTGCACTACGAATTAAACAAATAATTTGGTAGTATTTCCTTAAAGATAACCTACCTTTTATCTATAGGTAGTCTACCAAGGTAAGACAAATGCTGGTGGGCGCACACTCCCTCTCGATACATCGTATAGCTGCTGCAATTGAGAGCTGCAAACCCATTCCGAGTAAGAGACTCTGAATAGTACACATACGCTTGAGAATGGGAACATACACCAATCAGATCCATTCCACAACCGGGTTGAGGGGGTGTCCCGTCATTCGGAAAATAGTCAGCGTGTCCAATTGAGCTTAACATTCCAGCAAGCCCACCGGCCGTGTGTATCACCTGCACGAATTCGGCATCGCTCTTGTCTAAACGGTTTTTGGTATTCCACAGGCTGAACAGTGGACCTGCCGGATCAAGCCCTACTATATACCTCAACGTGCCGTTGACAGCGGCACCTGCGCATCCCGCAATATGGGCCCCAAGACTGTGACCCACGAGTGCAACTCTACGTATGTCTAATTGAAATTCTCGTACCAGTGCAACGATAAAGTTTGCCAGATGGGAACCTACGCCCTCAACGCTCAGAAACGCTGTGGTATATAATCCGGACGCTATTTTAGACCAATCTAGAACAAACACGTTGATGTCGCTCGTTTCCAGAAGAGCTTTAGTAATCAGTGTGTTCACTTCGGACAGGTGGGAATTTTTCCAGCCATGGATTATGAAGAAATTTTCATTTTTTGGTTGGTAGAACTGGGAAATCTGCAAATCTTTAATTTGAGTCATGTTTATTTTGTAAGCAGATCCTTGTCTAGTATACAAGTACAGAGCCAAGTCAGTTAGGGGAATATCTGATCGCGCTTGCAACTTAGCGTTAGTCAAATCTTCAACTAGAACCCTTGCGCCGTTGTAATAATACACATTCCGAATTCTGTATGGATCATTCTCGAAGGGTAGGAAACGACGCCCCTCTAGCATAATAGAAATTGGTTATTTTTTAATAAACAAGTGATCCCTCTGTCTGTAATACATATGATATGATATGACTTACCGTTACCCCAGAGTAAGAGCGAGAAGAAGGCAATGGCGAGAAAAACGCTGAGCTTGAATGCCATAATTAAAAGAGCGTTGTAAAGAGTGCAAACATATATAAATATTAAATTTTTATCTCTGAAATTACGCAGTACAACCTTGCACGATGAAAAGCAAACGGTTTTTGCTAAACATTGTTGCCCTGTTTCCATTCAGAGGTGTGTTAAATATACTATCTCTGTCCTGGGATCCTATATTTTAATTAGATAGTGGTTAATTTCACTCTTAGTAACTGACATCAGCTGGATAACTTACACAGCCTATAATACATCTCCAAATTTCAGAAAATATTCGCATTCAATCGTTAATAAAATGTCCATAATTTACAAAAACTCGCTACATCTCAAGTCCACGGAATATCTACAAAATCGCTACAGAAACATTCATACACCGTAAACTCTCCAGTCTCTACAAATTTCTGTACCCTCGCCGCAGAACTTTTGTAAAATAACCGAATCTCACATGTTAATCTTTTCGAAATATATATTAGCCTCCCAAATTGTTTACAGAAGATTCACAGCATCTTTACAGAATCCTCACAGTCCCTCCATATAATCTTATAACAGGTTATCTATAGAATTTCTATGGAATCACTACGGTATCATGAAATCATATCACAAAAGTTATACACCAGAAGTTCTATTCTCGCCAGGAGATAATACCGGCCACAGAGCACTTGATGCCTAAGGCGAGTTCGGCATAAATTGGGAATTGTTTTGGATTCTACGCACCAAAATTAATAAGAAAAAGTGTTTTCCCGAAAAATTTTGGTGCAGTCGATTTTTGGTAAAAAAGGAAGGTTATACACTGCCTTTTTTTGAGCCCCCAAAAAAAAATTATCTCAGATCGACCCGGAAAAAGATTTTTCTTATAGAATGTGGCCTGTAGAATTCATAATTTCAAACAGTTCCAAGATTGGGCTACTAGTTCAAAAGTTACAGCCCTTTGAATTTTCTTTCGAAATTGGTTTCTAGTCTATAACTTTTGATTGAGAAGTCTGATCGAAAAAGTACGAATTGTTTTGGATTCTACGCACCAAAATTAATAAGAAAAAGTGTTTTCCCGAGAAATTTTGGTGCAGTCGATTTTTGGTAAAAAAGGAAGGTTATACACTGCCTTTTTTTGAGCCCCGAAAAAAAATTGTCTCAGATCGACCCGGGAAAAAAATTTTCTTATAGAATGTGGCCTGTAGAATCCATAATTTCAAACAGTTCCAAGATTGGGCTACTAGTTTAAAAGTTACAGCCCTTTGAATTTTTTTTCGAAATTGGTTTCTAGTCTATAACTTTTGATTGAGAAGTCTGATCGAAAAAGTACGAATTGATTTGGATTCTACGCACTCAAACTAATAAGAAAAAGTGTTTTTGCACTCCTTCGTTCTAAATCGCGTTTTCCCAATAAAACACGAACGTCGGGAACGGCAATTTTACAATTGACTATCTACTTTCGCGCACTAGTGCCTAAAAATTCAACAAAATGATCTATTTAGAGCGGATCATAAACTAATAAGTAGCATGATGGAAGAGTAAAAAAGAAAATATAAATACACTTTACATCATTCCATTTAGTACACGGGCAAAAATAAGCTTAAACCAGAAGTTTTGAACAATAAATTGACATTTTAAATTTCTAGATTTCTACTTTGTCGGCATACAGGACTTGATTTTTTCAAAAGAATTATAATGTCGCAGAAATCTCGCGAAAAGGATTTGAATTTATATTAATTCGATTTAACTAATCCGTGCAAAAAATAGAATACATGTTACGTGCGTGAACAGTATTTGCTTGATTCGCGCGAGGTGCGTCGCTCGTGCGCGTTGCGCACTCGCGCCGCCAAACTTCGCGCTCATCTGCAAAATAACTGTTCCCGCACTAATAATGTAAATAACTATTTCCCGAGAAATTTTGGTGTAGTCGATTTTTGGCAGGGTTGGACACTGCTGAAATTAAAAAAAAATCGTTAAGACGCTTGTGAGCAAGAGGCAAAGAGTGCACTTTCAAATTTATTTTTTCGATTGTAATAGCCCTTAAAGACATTTCGTGCCTTAACGAGAATACTAACATGAAATAATTTTTAACACCAATATCAAGTCTGTAAGTGGTGTAGTTCCGAAGGCTTTGTGACTCAGACAGACTGACAGACAGACAGACATCAAGAGCGCAATAGTGCACTTTTTATTTTTGAAAGTGGAAGTGCACTAAAAAATCGATCCATAATAAGAAAGTTGATTCAGTGAATTTTTCTTCATTTCTTCGGAGTTTTTCCAAAGGAGAATAAGCTCAAAATCAATAGGTGTATTCAGATAGCGTAAACAATATTTAACAATAAAACGTATCGTACTAACAAGAACAAGTCCGACGACAACGACACCATAACAGGATTTCTTTTTTGAAAAACCATGTTTGGCTTCCTAGATTGAACTAGGTGGCTAATGTAATCACCGTTCTTTCGACATGTCAAAATATCATCAAATGTCGACGTTTTAGATCATTCTAAAAAACTTTTACAGAATAATTTTTTCCGTCTGTATGTATGGCAATTTTCCGAGATCATGGCTCGACGGATTTTGTTCAAATTGTCGATATGCATATTAGGCATGCGAAAACCAAAAAAAAACGGGCCGGATATTTGAAAAAATTTGTTGGGACGGCTCATTACACTGAGAAAAAATGTCGAAGTAAAAAACTAAAATTTTTTGGGTGCAAAACGGTTACTAATATTAGGTTACCGTTTTACGAATATACATAAAGGATGTAAAATTGTTAAACACTTTTTTTTAAATAAGACTTTAGTTTTCGAGTGGTTACCCATTCAAGCACGAGTACTACCGGGAGCAGCGTTGCTTGACTGTAGACAACAAATGAATTATTAGTAACGTAACAAAGCACTTATCTTTCCACCAGTTTCGGTGACCACCCGATATCTGGAGGCGCTTCGTTACGAAAAGTATGGTGCCGAAAATATTTGTGTTGATTCTAGGAATTGAAGATAGAAGATATTTGATTTAATTTCTAAAGTTGTGTTTCAGCCGACGCTACCGTAAAAAAAGCTACAGTTAATTCGCCGTTTTCAACTGTTCTCGTCAAGATATTTCAATTATCTTTGTTGCCTCCGAAAGCTCTTGTCATTTAGGAGACAAGAGCGAATTAATATCTTAAAATTTCAGCTCCGTTAAGTAATTATTAGATGATTTTGTTTTCTTACATCTTAAAACGAACATTAAAACTGCAAGACCATGCAGGTTTACGCCGGTATCAAACTGATAAGAGACTTCTATGCCAACCTGAGGAATTCCAATTAACAATGGGCCTTACTTCACTAACGACTTTAGAAATTGTTTTTTAGAATGTGTTGCAGTAAACGTTATCAAAATCAGCCGTGAGAAGTGTTCCTGGATGTCCCCGATTTAGATAAAGACCAGAAGCCGAGAAATTAATTAGAGAAGTTTTAATTTTAAACGCTTTCGTATTTGTTCCGCTGGCCGGTTGGATTTTCCCACGTTCCCTGCCCGTATTTTGGGAGGTAAACGCTTAATTTAGAGGGCCTTTTGCACTTTCACAAGTGATGTATGTAAGTACTATTGTATGGGTATTGTCTCGCCTCGCTTTCCTGCAATTTCCACAGGCACCTGGTGCAAACCAGGTAACGGAAAACTCCACAAGTCCTGAATGATGGAGATAGACTTTTGAAGTCGTACACTGGAAGCTTTTGTGCATCCGTGTGTGCATAATTCATCAATTAATCTTTTCAGTTGGAATAACATAATCGCAGAAAAGGTCAACGATAACCCTGGCGATCCTTATAAATTTTGAACCTACATGCTTTAACGTCACGACCCGGTGTGACTCAGAAATGTAACTCGACCAAAAGTCGGCCATTTTCTAAAAATGGCGGCTTTTGACGAACTTCCGGATCCGGATTATTTTTCTGATAGTACCCTTGGATTCTTTGTGCGAAATTGACACCCAGATATTTAGTTTTTCAAAAATTTTACAATAAATCACCTCCTCTAAAATCTACCCACACGGAAAATGCCAAGTGTTCTTCAGGCCATAACAGCTGTATTAAGTGGCACCTTGGTATCAAAAAATGCAGTATCTTTTGTCGTACCGGTAGTTAGTTTCCTCTAAAAAATTAATAAAGTAACAAAATATTAAGTTTTGGGTACATCGCTACCCCATACAAGGTGACATTTTAAGAAGTTTCAATAGATTACCTTATATGATTCCCCGTGGAGTTATCAAAAAATTCTCAAAACCGTTTAGAATGAAAGGGGAGCCAATCTGAACGCCCACGTGTACATTGATCCCCAACCACCCGCGCCCTACCTCCCCCATCTCGAAATTTCAAATTGCAACGTATCACTGTACAGCCTTTTTATTAATTTAATAAAAGACAAATTTGAATAAGATGCTTATAACTTATCTTTCTTGGCAACAAAATGTCAGTTCTTATCTAAATTGGACTTGGTTTCATTTTATCATTTTAAAATTATAAATAATAGAAAAATGTTCACTTAAATTTATTACTACAATATTAGACTATAATACTTACTTGCCAGGGCTCGGAGTAGGTACATTATCTTTGGCTGTTTAATTATTAAATAAATTGATAGTGGAGATTACACTTTTTTGTTAAATAAATTATACACGTCTTATTCAAATGTATCTTTTATGGTGTCAATATGAAAAGTAATCACATGTGGTGATGAAATTTTGACGTATAGGGTGGTAGGGGGCAGTTAATTGAAGATACCAATATACTACAGCCCTCACGTGAGCTCCCCCTTCATTCTACCGAAACAGTTTTGAATATTTTTGGATATCGAGGGAGATCTTCGAAGCAAACAGAACGAAAAACGAAATTCAAATGGGAATATCTCGAGAACGTGCGGTACGTCCAAAGAGAAGGTGTTATTGGTGATATTTATAATACGCAATTGCGTATGAAAATAGAGGTTACTGAGGAATCGAACGTAAGCTTGTCTATAAGAGTACTGGAACTTTAGAATCTAATAATCCAAGCATAAAAAATCAATTAATTTTGTAATCACCTTTTAAAAAGGTCTAATAGGCCTTTTTTTGGTAACCAACGAAAACTAGGATAATTAATTATGTAACACGGAAGCGGAGGATGAAAAAACTGTGCAAAATTATAAATTTTTTGTAACACAAGATTAAATCAATCAAAAAAACACAATTTCCATGCATGTGAAAGACTCGTGCAGTAAGACCTACATTCTAGGACTTGCTTTTATTTGTACACGTGAAGAGGACAGGACTAAAGTAATTCTTCAAATTGGCATTAGGGGTAAGTTTCTCATATACTGTGAATGAGAAAAGATAGAAAATGTGCGGCGCAAGCCGTTTCAAAATAAAGATCTCCAAATGTCCACTAGAATTTTCAAAAACGTTATTAATTGCAATTCTCATCTTGCAAAAGCAAATGATAAAAAAAATGTTGTCAATCGCACCCCAAATAAAAAGTTTTACGATGCAATTTTCTAATTTGCGAAAAAAAATTCAAAAGACTTTTAAGCGTGGATTTCAATTTGATTTTGGATATTCTGTGGTCCATAGATTTCTACCTATAAGTCTGAGAAAGAATGTCAATCAATCATCGTGTAAAAAATCCCGAAATAATATTAATTGGGACCACCGATCTGGTATTACACGCCCAATGTCAATGTAGATAATTACTCAAAAATTAACATATTGGCACGCTCTAACCGTTAATTAAGTTTATAAAAGTGTCTGTCTAATAATCGGTCCCTAAGATCATTGCTCGTGTGTTATTACCGATTTACGAAAAGGAAAGTTTGACCTACCTAACGCGTATTATTTTCGCTAACTGAAACAACGCAAATCCGTGATAAATGTTCAATTTTCCGTCCGTCTTCAAATTACACAATACTCCTCGAAATGTGAGGTAATTAAAAATACTTGGAGTGTGTACCTATTTGAAAATATTTATACACGTAGAATTTTGTTCGTACACATCTCGAGAGATGTAATTAAAAATATACGAATCAATCGAATAAGTCAAGGATAAACAAACTTACATAATGCAGAAGTCTTTCATGACATAATTTGTAATTGTTGTGCATCGTTTCGATTTAGAGTAAAATAATAAAAAAAAGAATAAATCAAATTAAAAAGTAAAGGTCACTTCATGATTCACCAATACGATGGCAGAAGGTAAACTGAAAATTGAGGAATGGCTGAGGACTGATTTTTTTTGTAAGCCATACATGGCAATTAGATGAGGTCGTCGTTGACAGAAGAACATAATTGACGAATGAGAAAGAGGACATGTTAAGGAAAAGTCTAAATCAAATTTATATATCATCAATGTGACGTCCTAAATTATACCTTTCAAAGTGATCACACGTAACGGTAGGGATGAAGTCGACTCATATAAAAAGCCCGTTGCAGCTTAAACGGTTACACTTGAATTATTGTGATTACACGATAATTACAATCATGAAGTACTTAGCGGTGAGATATTCGACTTATCTGCAGTGTATGTATTAAATAGTTGCGTTTTCAGGTTGCGTTTTCGTTGGTGGTTGTGGCAGTAGCGCGTCCCGATGTTTCACAGCTACCGTCTGGTAGTTACTTACCAACAGGAGGACAAATTGGCAGTTCGTTTGAATCATCTGGCAGTCAAATTACCGGGATCAGCAGTGGAATTGGAGGAATTGGTGGAATCGGAGGAATTGGTGGAATCGGAGGAATTGGTGGAATCGGAGGAATTGGTGGAATCGGAGGAATTGGTGGAATAGGTGGTATTGGTGGTGCCGGTGGTTTCCAGCAAGATCAGAAACACGTCTACTTCTACGCCGCTCCCGATGAGGAACAAGTATCCCGGCTACGTATCAATATCGCACCAAACTCACAGAGGAACACCAAAATCATCTTCGTTAAAGCTCCAAGCTACGGTGCTGTCGTCCCAGAAGTTATCGCTCCACCATCCTTATCGGAAGACAAAACTTTGGTCTACGTCTTGGTCAAAAAGCCAGAGCAAGGTGGACAGATCCCCATTCCCGCCGGTGCCGGAGTCAAACAGGCCAAGCCCGAAGTTTACTTCATCAAATACAAGTCTCAACACGACGCCGAGGCAGCAATTCGTGGAGGACTTAACGGACAGATTGTCGGCTCGTCCGTTAACGATGTCGGCAGCGAATCAAGCTTCGTTAGAACTTTGGATTCTGGTTCTCGTGGTCATGGCGGTATTGGAGGAGACGGTGGATACAATGTAGGTGGGTCGCAAGTATTTGGAACCAGCGGAAGCGGAATCAGCATCTCGACCAGCGGCAGTAGTACCAAATTTGGGCCGGCCGGTGAAAGTGGACCTTACTAAGAGCTAATTAAATGACGAGTATACCATGTATGTTCACCGAATTTTTGGTTAAGGTTGTATATATGACATGATGAATATTTATTGTTATTTATTGTAAATAAACAATTGCTATAAGAATCTATTCGTTTAATTCAATTAAAAAAATAATCCTCTAATTTGGAGCCGTAATGAATTCAATATTTACCTAGACGCTGCAACAGAACCATAGCCGGTGACCTCTCCAGTTGATATTCAGTGGGAACCGTCGACAAGAATGAGAGAAACAGAACGTGAAAACTTTTAAATTAGAAATGATCAACGCAGACGAAACTTTTTTGATAATAAACGTTAATCATTCCACCCTTCTCAAGCTCACTTAAAAAATTCAAGGAAAAGATGCAACACCTCGTCGCAATGTTATTTCGAGACTGAATTGTAATGGATTTTGTTATTGCTATCAATACGAAATAATTAGTATTTTCCGTACCAACATTATTCATCGCTTACCCGGGACCAATAAGACAAGGTATTCATACCAGGGATCCTATTAACAAAAATATTCATTTAACGTATACAGTCAGAATAAAAATTTACATATTTCCAAGTAGTCAGTTTTTGAAATTTTTAGATGACGTCATATATACACAAGTTCTTGTACACAAAATGTCTTGGGTAAACATACCTATGTAAAAGGTTTGTGTTTCTTATTATCATGACCTGTCTAATTAAATATACTAACATTAAATGAAGTAAGGGTTGAGTGGAAGAACAGACACGGATGATACCCCCATCTGAACTCCGCCAGGCTCTGTAGAAGTCTGTAGTCTAATGAAGTCATTTACTATTATTAGAGCCGCATAGAGTTTTTTTAAAGGGGACTTTCCAAAAAATAGGCCCTACCAACTCCAAAGCTCATACCCTATAGTTTACCTTGCCTGAAAATATAGCGCAGAGAATTTAAAATGCAAGGTTGCCATGATTTCAAATGCTATTAGCAACAATGTTGACCAGTTAGACAGTGCTAGCTTGTATTTCGAAACCTACTCTTTAAAGTCATCAAATGAGCTTATATAATGTAATTTATTACACTAATTACACAGATACAGTAACGTTATCGTTGTGCAATTTTTATGAGTAAAAACAAAATACGAATAATCACATACGATTTCCAGTAGGGGAATTTGTTGCCACTCGGCTCACATTTGAAACCAGACTTTTAATCCGGCTCACATTCATTAGCGCTGATCCTTGACTCGTAGGAATCGATTGGCGAAGGTTTGACATCGCTGTCTCTTTTCTTTCTCGAGAAACAGTCGGACAAAACTATCACATATGGGAAATTTTTTTGCTTTGGAAAAAGGTGCCAGATCAATGATCTCAAATAAAAACAGTTCCGAAATTGGCAGGTATACTTAAAACGAGGTTATTACAAAGATAGGGAGCAATGATTGATTTAAAAAAAGTGATGGGAATACAACTACCTGCGATTAGACAATCCTCCATGACCGAAGAATGACGAAATAAAGAAAGGACATCCGAATCAAATTTACGCATCATCGATACGACGACGTCGTGCTGAATTATACCTTTCAAAATTAACACTCGTAAAGGTAGGGATTAGGATATAAAAACTAAGTTGGCGTTTAAATGGTTACACTTTAGATTTCTTGAAAATTACCAGAATGAAGTACTTAGTAGTAAGTCATTTTTTAATTATTTGTAGTGTACTCAAATGTGATTTCAGGTTACGTTTTCGTTAGTGGCTTTGGCTGCAGCTCGTCCTCAGTCACCGTCTGGAAGTTACCTGCCAAGTGGGGGTCAAATAACCTCGTTCGAGTCATCTGGTAGCCAAATGATCGGGATCGGCGGTGGATTTGGAGCGATCGGTGGAATTGGTGGAATCGGCGGTATTGGTGGTGTGGGTGGTATCAGTGGTTTACAGCAAGATCAGAAACACGTCTACTTCTACGCCGCCCCCGAAGAGGAACAAGTATCCCGTCTACGCATCAACATCGCACCAAACTCGCAGAGGAATACCAAGATCATCTTCGTGAAAGCGCCAAGTTACGGCGGTGTCGTCCCAGAAGTCATCGCTCCACCATCCTTATCGGAAGACAAAACTTTGGTCTACGTCTTGGTCAAGAGGCCAGAAAACGGCGGACAAATCACAATTCCCGCCGGGGCCGGAGTCAAACAGGCCAAGCCCGAAGTTTACTTCATCAAATACAAGTCTCAACACGACGCCGAGGCAGCAATCCGCGGAGGACTTAACGGACAGGCTGTCGGTTCGTCCGTTAACGATGTCGGCAGCGAATCGAGCTTCGTTAGAACTTTGGATTCTGGCTCTCGTGGTCATGGCGGTATTGGAGGACACGGTGGATACAATGTAGGTGGATCGCAAGTTTTCGGAACCAGCGGAAGCGGAATCAGTATCTCAACCACCGGTAGTGGTGCGCAATTTGGACCGGCTGGTCAAAGTGGACCCTACTAAGACCCAATTACAGGACGAGTGTATACCATGTACGTTAACCGAATTTTTGGTTAAGGCTGTATATATGAGATAATGAATATTTATTGTTATTTATTGTAAATAAACAATTGCTATAAGAATCAGTTCGTTTCGAAACATATGAAGTAGAAATCCGTAAATTTAATGTTTTGACAAAATATTGATACATTTTACATTAGCCTTATTTGAGGCCGGTGAGATTTAAATTGGATATTGAATTAAATCAAAATCAAGCACTTCCGATTACTTTTCCATACATAAAGAAATGATTTTTAAATCCCCTGGAAAATCGTTAATGTACCTTACAAGCCGCAAAAAGCGAAATCTATCGATCAGTGCATACGAGACTTATTATAGACTCAAGACTAATTGAGATATTAAATACTAGATGATTGAAAGCTTCCGAAGACTCTCAAAAGCGCTTAAAAGCTGTTAGACGTTCTAACTGCCATCACTGTAGAAAAACGCTGCATCAGGCTCCAAATTTGGAGGAAATAACATTGGATTTATTAATACGTGAGTGGCAGCCATGTGCATAACCATGATGTTACCGTAATTGCCTTGTAGGTCCATGCCTGAATCAACTTAATTCTCCATCGTTACCGTACTATTATTGTTTTATGAGTAACCATCTTTTAACTAGAGGGATCTTAATTTTTTGTGACCAAGGACATGTTACACGTTAATTTCTTTTCAGCTCGGGGGGTTTCCAGCTTTAATTCGCCGTTATTTAAGCAATAAGATCTTAAAAAACTCCCATATAGAATATATATCTTCCATTTTTGTCACACACTGATAATAATTTGTTATCAAATTTAACTTCATTCACACGCTTAAACCTTTAGCAACCCAGAAGTTCATTTTTTACCTCGAAACAAAGTTATTGAGGAAATCGAAAGACTACTTTTGTACTTTTTGTAAACGCCACCTTAAATTTCGTTAAGTTTAAAAATTTTATAAAAAATCATTTTTAGCGTATTAGTTTTACTCCATAGAGGAATAACTCAGTAGGTACACCTATTGTTTTTAATTTGTGATTTTAACGTGTTTTATTTCTATTTTTGTATGGATTTCTTTGTCTGTTTGTACTTTTTTTTATTGTACACGCTTATTTTTGCTGTATGTGACGTGTCGCAACCATTGAATGTAATAATTACGACTAAATAAACATTACAAGGAAAATTACGTTTTCATTGAAGAAACGATATCCTTGTCCGCAGATGGGTTGTGTTGAGAACACAATTTAGACTAAAAATGGGCAATCAGAGAAACTCAAAATACTAATTCCAATTTTTTCAGGGATGTGTAGCGGGAGGTCCCCCGAACAAGAAAAATTAAAATCCCTCCAAATACCGGTGCCGCTGGGGAGGGGGAGGGGCCTTCAGGATAAAATCAAGCTAATTAAAATTTCAAGTTTGGTTATATACACATCTTTACGAAAAACTTTCGTGCTACCGGCTCCGGGAAGCTGTTAATTTCCAAAAAATTGTTTTTCACTCCTGTTTCGTAGAAAAAAACACAACACCACACCAGCCAGCACACGTGGAGAGGCAAGTCGGTGCATTTAGCCTCTACATCTGCTGTTCCCTCTTTGCGATCATATTAACCTCAATTTGAGTTTCAAGAGAAATGTCTAACATTGATGGACGATTTTATGAAAAACCAGAAAAAAATTAAGCAGCACATGACCAGAGCAGAGCAGTTGACTATATATGAATAATGGCGTTTGACAAGGCCCTTGCAAAGCAAGCACACGTTCGAAATGATGGGGTAAGGATGTGTTGCAGCGCATCTGCATGCAGTATTCGGCATATACACCATGAAGACAGATGAAATTGTACGAATGAAATCCTCCCCCCTGGTATTTTAGAAGTGGGAGTTTGGCGTCCTCAAACTGGAGTCTTACGAAAACGTCACCCACACTGCGTTGAAGAAAGTTCCCGAGGACACACCTGTGGATGTGTGTGGTAAACACTTTTCAGAAGAGGGCATCCCACAGATTCCCGAACGGAACAGTTTCATGGGGTTGGTATAAGCAAAACAAACAAAACTGCAACTGCACCCTTCCCTTCACAAATTCACCCCTGAGTGGTGTGGATACGTTGTACAGTGCTCTAAGATGTGCATGAGAAGATGCCATTCGTCTTGGATTGACGACTTGCTTGGTAACAACTTGGCAATCCTTAATTGGAATGAACTTAAAAGCAATCTAGGAAAAATACTGTGGTCCCTCTGTTAACACTGTAAAAGTTTATAACAAAGCACTCGTGGTAGATGCTTCCGTAATTATTCAAAGAACCTTAATCAGCGAGAGACGTGATGAGGATATTGCAGTCCTGTTGAAGTTGAAGTTATCTCCATACCCATGACTCTATTCAACGAAGGATGCCATAGGAAAACGAAGCATGTGCTATTGAAAAGGCTCCGACGTAGCAGTTATTGGTGACAACATAGATCTTCTCATCCTGCTAGTGGCTCTGACTCCATCAAATGTGAATATCCGAAAGAAAGACGTACTCAACCATGCAACTTCCCTTACTGCTTGTTCATCCTCTGCATGTACAGCTGTTCAGGGTGTGATACCACAAGTGCCATATTTGAGAAGAAGTGGTTACAAAAACTTACGGATGAAACCAAGACAATATCGGAGGTTATTCTACAATACTTCATCCATCAATCAGCAAGTGACAGAAGCAAGACAAATCATGTTTTTCATCCCCTACAACGCCCCACCCAACCGAAAAGATTTAAATAAATACATGGAATCCTCACTCCCGTTTACAGTTAGGTCCTCCGAACTTCTTCCGCCAAGCCACATTTTAAATTCAAAATTCCGCCACTGCTTTGCTCTTTTTGGATGTGAAGGTGTTTGCCTAACCCGTCCGCCTGTCCTTGATTAAGATATTGACGAGGATATTGACGACGAGATCATTCAAACCAACTAATCCTTGTGTGACCATTTTTGTGCACAGTAAAATTGAGTTCTTTTGAATTAGGCTATATAGATTTCATTTACCAGTAGCACACCGCTTTAGAAACAGTTTCCAAATAAGGTTTATACATTTGTAAAAGCCATATATATGAATATATGTAGAGAAATGGAGCCATCAAATGGTTCAAAACTATTATTTATTTTACTATTGGAAAATTGGAAACGTGCGTTGAAATATACAGGGTGTATCTTTTCGAGCGATAAAACTTTTCAATACTCGATTCCATTTTATTTTCTGAGTAAAAGAGTCTTAAGGCCGTTTTACAGTTAACAATTTTTCTTGCGTGCAATTTAACTTCCTGCAAGTTTTAGGTGCAATTAAAATTGCCAGTGGCTTTACAGTTGGCAATTTTTGTGATGCAACAATCATTGCAAGCGTAAGTACCAACCCTACCCTAGACAAGTACCAACCTTTAGGAGGTAAAAGCAAATGTCTACAAAGATGGATGAAAATATAAAGGTTAAATTATTAATTATTATTATTATTTTGTTGGGATCTGCGCTGCTTCTGCAAGATGGTACGAGAAAAAAAAGGCAGTAACACAAAATCAAATTTTTGAAAGGTTGGTACGTCGCAATATACTACAAAAGTTACTAAAATTGCATGCAAGATACAGAACTTTTGGCGCAAAACACGACATTTTTCTTGCACCATAAAAATTGCAGCAAGTCGACGCAATATTCGATTTGCGCATGCGTGCAATAAAAATTGCAGCAATTTTTCTTGCCGGAAATAAAAATTGCGAACTGTAAAGTGGCCTTAATAAAAATTTTCCTCTAGATGACTCCTTCAGGTGGATACTAACACTTTTAGATTTTTTAATCTGTCAACATGACAGTTTGTGACTGATGGAAATTGCAAGATCAAGGCACTCTAGATAGATTTTTTACGTGAAAAACTCAAGTGCATTGATGCCACATTGTCCTACCATTTAGTCCAGTCAAATACAAGAGAAAATAATAATGGCGCAACATAACAAAGAAGTATTTGTTTCAAATCCGATAATCTGTCATCTGTTAATAAAAACGTTCAGAAGCTTGTGAAGAAAAAGTACCTTCAACGATTGCCTAACATAAATATAAAGTTGGGAATAGAGTCTCGAAAACGGAGTTCAATATACGTCATTAGTTATTACTTATGATATTTTGTATTTATTGGAATTTAAAGCAGGAAAATGAATAGGAAATGAAATTTACGTTGAAGAAAGAGACTGTTAAAACATGAGGTTAAAGGGTTACGTTACAGAATTTTTGTATTGCTACCAAAACATGTCTGCTGGTAGAATGTGGTATTTTTCAATGTTACTAATCAGAACTTCATGTATTATTACAGCATACCCTTTTTAACGTTAGCATATTACCTAACGTCATTGAATGCTAACGTCTAAATTTTTGCTTCATCTAAATATGTATACTTTTTTTAGACTAATGCACAGGAAACAGAAATGGCCAAATGTGCGAAACTTCCCATTTCCACTTTAATTTATTTTTACCTCATCGAAATTCACCCTGTTTAAAATTACTCGTTTATAAGAAATAATCGGTGTATTAAAGTTGCTATACTCTATATTACCAACTATTATAAATATTTTAGTTGATTCGCACCCTATCACTAGTTGTCAACTAAAAGATATTGGAGAAATCATTACAGACTATCGACTTTGATCAGCAGTGACATCATCCAGTATTTACTAGTTCTTAAGAGTCTTCTGTACCCACTGTATCCAATGTAAATTTCCATAAGAGCGCCCGCCATAAAAACTCTATTTGTTTTTCTAAAAACAATGTTTTTTAAGAACTATTTTATAAATTTAGACCTTTATCTACAAAATGTTCGGACTATTTTTTTTTTTAAGTTTATAGCAACTGAATACCGATTGTTTAAAGATTAGATGTTTCGCACCGTTTATTGCGCTAATCTGTTTTATTTTTTTACTCTCGATCAAGACGATTTATGGAAAAAGTAAACCGACAGTTTTTTAGATAAGTTACTTCTAAACATGACCCCAAAAAATGAAATCATAATTTTTGTAAATAAAGTCTGTATCTTGGCGGGCGTTAAATCAACAATTTGAGTGTAACAAGTGGCGCCACTGCACAGTGTCGGTGGGAACTAACTAAGGACCAAAACAGGAGTTGACAAAGCAAGAATATCATCTTATCTCTTGCAGCTATAATCATCTATACACTATAATGTAAAAAAGTTGCGCTTAGGTAAAGAAGACTCTTAAACGACAACTCAGTAATTGGCAAATGCACACTCGGTAAAGGACGAGACCATTACAAAATTCTAGAACCATTTCTTATGTAAAAAAAAGTAAACCGTTGGTTTTCCCGAGGGCATACAACCACCTGCAATTATAGACGATCGTCTTTGACAGAAGAATTTAAATGACGAAATAAGGAAAGGACATCTCAATCAAATTTGTACATCATCGATGCGACGACATCCTAAATTAAACCTTTCAAAATTAGCATTGGTAGGGATGTAATCGATTCATATAAAACGATAGTTCCAGTTTACATCGTTACACTTGTACAATTTAGAGTAAGCGAACATGAAATACTTAGCAGTAAGATGTTTAGATTATTTGTAGGGCCAATATTGATCGAATTGTGTTTTCAGGTGGTTTTTTCGTTTGCGGCTTTGGCTGCAGCTCGGCCTGAGTTGCCGTCTGGAAGTTACTTGCCAACTGGAGGGCATATTGGCTCGTTCGAGTCGTCTGGCAGCCATATTAATGGGATAAGCGGTGGATTTGGTGGAATTGGAGGAATCAGTGGAATCGGAGGAATTGGTGGAATTGGCAGTATTGGTGGAATAGGAGGTATTGGTGGTTTCCAACAAGATCAGAAACACGTCTACTTCTACGCCGCCCCCGAAGAGGAGCACGCATCCCGCTTGCGTATCAATATCGTACCAAACTCCCAGAGGAACACCAAGATCATCTTCGTGAAAGCGCCAAGTTACGGTGGCGTCGTCCCAGAAGTTATCGCTCCACCATCCTTGTCGGAAGACAAAACTTTGGTTTACGTCTTGGTCAAAAGGCCACAAGACGGCGGACAAATTACTATCCCAGCCGGTGCCGGTGTTAAACAGGCCAAACCCGAAGTTTTCTTTATCAAATATAAGTCTCAACACGACGCCGAAGCCGCCATCCGTGGAGGACTTAATGGACAAGCTGTCGGTTCGTCGGTTTCTGATCTCGGCAACGAATCCAGCTTTGTCAGAACTTTGGCTTCTGGTTCTCATGGTCATGGTGCCATTGGCGATAGTGGTTTCGGTGGAGGATTTGGACACATTGGAGGTGGAATAATTGGAACGGGAGGAGCGGGGGCAAAATTTGGACCGGCTGGTGAAAGTGGACCGTATTAAGAAGTCAACCGAACGAAAAATGTGACATTAAAATATTTATTGTTATTTATTGTAAATAAATACTTGCTAGAATATTCGTGTCCTTCCTTACACCTTTAGTCCGTCGTCGAATTGTCTTGAAATATGTCAAGCTAATACATTATTTGTTCAGAACTGTGCAGGATGTCTAAATTTCATTACTCAATGAAGACAGAATCCATTATCAATCCAAAGCGCGAAAAAATTTAAACTAGGAATTAGTGTCTCTTTGAAAGCTTTAAGAGAAAAATGAGATATCCGTTTATTTCTTAATTCCAATTTCACACCAGAACGACAAGAACCTCTTTTCCCTCAGATATTCACGTGTTGCCAATTTATCTAAGAAGCGTATGGAACAACTTGTCCCTTTTTTGTAAAAAAATAACAAGACATAAACCCATGTTGTTCAAATATAGTGCTTACAAACACAAGAAAATACATAATATTAATTTTTAATAACTTTCATACAAGAGGGAACATGTAGCATTTCATTTTTCAAATAAACTGCACCAATATAGACAACGAGCAACAAAGTCACTTCCGGTTCACGAATATTGACCAAAATTTAATCAATTAGTCCCTTGACCATTGTCTACCGATTGCTACAAACAAACTGTTAGTGAGTTATCGTGTCCACAGACGGACGGACAGAAAGTCCAAAATCATAAACTCGCGTTTTACCGCTCGTTAATAAACGTAAATTCACTAGGGCCTACGTTCCCAAAGTTTGCGATTCTTTTGAATAATTGTCAGCAAACGCAAGAAATGGAATTAGAAACCACCTTGGAGTAGGACTTTTTACCACCACCACCAAAAAACCTAGGTAAAGCCGTTAGTTTTAAGTGTTATGTTACTGACAAAAAAGGAGAAACGCGGATTTTGAAACATTAAAGGACGCAGATCCGAAACGAAGCATTTTGGGCCCTTGACTTATTTAGAAAAATGTTTTGGTCTCATTTACACCCCTTTTTTGACTTGAAAATGTAAACGCTGCAAAAAACGGATTGCGATTGCAAGAAAACGTTAATTGATTTAATTGATCTATAGGCTATGCCGATAAGCTAATATTCAGCTAATTGAGTTACAAGTTTAATACGTTATAAACAGTTCAAATTATATAATCTTTCTACAATCAATTGATTATATTATTCTTCTTTGTGTTTAATATTTTTCGAATTTGGTAATGTAATGTAATAAAAAAATTCAAAAACTTACGTCTCACATTGTTGATTGAAAGCCACTCACCTAAAAAGAGAAGAACAATTAATTATTAACGACAATTTCATATTTTTACACTTTAACTTAATTTTTAACAGATTAATGGATCTCTCGAATAATAAAACATTAACCATCGATTAGTATTAGAGATGAATAACACACGAAATGCTACGTTGACTAAAATATTTTATGAAATAGATAATAATTTTTGCACTTTTAAAATTATGCAATTGCAAATTGACGAGTGAAAAGTTGCAAACTTGCTTTATGAAATAGGACCCAGGCCGTTAGATTGTCCTCCTGAATTTCTTTATTTGGGCTTATCCTATAAAAGTGACAAAGTTTCATAGTTGTTTAACTTTTAATCTTTTTTTTTCAAATTTTTAAAATATAATCTGTAACGAATCACCAATTTTCGTACACGAATTATACCAGAATTAATGAACGCACCGTACATTGATGGAAGTTACAAGCTTTAATGATCACCCGGTACTCAAACGAGCGCTTCCTTACGAGAAACTTAAAAACGAGCATTCAAACTGCACCGTGCAGTATATTTCATTATCGCAGACCTTTTACGATTGACCCGAAATACAAGGTAATAATGGGCACATTTGTTAATTAGATGCTATGTGCTAATGACGTGTCGAAGCCAAGGATTAGTGGAATGACAAATATTGATTATTATTACTGGGATCCTGAATTTGGAAATTTTAATCTGGCCAATTAAGTGACTATAATTAACCGTGGTTAATTGATTGTGTTGCAGCAAACTTCATCTGATTAGATTGGGCCTAGTGTCATTAGAAACGCGCTTAATTAACATGAATTTCAAGATTTTTAGGAGCCAACTAATTAAATAAAGATGTCGCAATTTTTAGATGTTATCAAGAGAGTACGCCGGCCGGCTGGGAAATCTTGAGTTATTTTTCCACATCTTTTGGAAATTCTATATAAGGTAAACGCATGATTTATGGGAGAACTAACAAAAATTCGTAAAATATTTCAAATTAACTGCGTAAACTTGTTATTAATTTATTAAAATTGATCTTCTCAGTTTCATTTACATGCAGCGGATTCTGCGCGGACTAGCAGGCTACCGAAGTTCGTCCCAAATTTTAGTAAACAGATAAAACTGCAAAACATTAATCATTGAACCTAATTTGAATAATTTCACATAATTTGAGACACCCAGTATGTAGTGAGGTTAAAGTGTTTTCTCAAAATATAGGTGGTCATACAGATTTGTGATTTAATTACGGATAAATTCAATCAAAATGAAATGGATGTTTTTGCATTGTGCATAATTTTGACACAAAATGTAGGTATACAGGGTGCCCCAAAAAAGCGTGAAAGAAAAAATATGTTTTCCTTAAATTGAAATCCCGAATATAATTGCATTTTCGGATTCTCCCGAAAATTCTAAACATGCTTATGTAAATGTCCTGATTACAACTGTGCCGGATTGGGTTGGGCCCAAGCATGGGGAGGTAAACTAATATCTATCAAAATAGTTTCTTACATAAAAGTCCGGAAAACGATAGATTACTGGTGAGCAAACATTGAAGTGCGAGGCCCCATTGGGGCCGAGTATTTTAATTTCCGAGTCAGGTAATGTCATTCTACTGACGAGTTTTGTTTTAAATTGGACCCGAAATCGTATTTTAATATAAAATTTCAATTTTTATATACAACTTTTGATTAATGTCAATATGTCAGTGATGACAGGACTCATTGTAGGCATTTGGAAATTTTACGGTGTAAATTAAATGGTTCAATTTAGTTAACAGTGTATGTATTAAAGTATGTAAGATTATTTTAGTATGTTAAGCGAATGAATTGAGATATCACTGATTAGGTAGGTAATGTAGGGAAGGGAAGCAGTTAGTAGCGGACACGTAAAGGAGGAGCGTGCAAATATTACGATTTTCTATGCAACAATTAGCATTAGAACAAGTATATACAAAGCTGGATAGTCGTATAGTTTTTTAACTTTGACATCTTTTTCTCGTTTTTTTTTGTAATAAAACTGACACATTTTTGTAAGTTGTACACAGACAAATAAGGTCTTTCGAATACCATAAGGAAAATTTTAGGCTGATTTTTGAAAAAAAGAAAGGTCAATGTCGTTGCGGCGTTCCGAAGTTTTTTTTCAAACATTTTCAGGAAACTGAGAATTACTGTGGGTTTTGGGTAAATTGGGCGCGTTCAGCAGGGCCACTGCTGTCGTAGCGCCAAGGTAGCGATCGTTTGGCGCTTAATAGCGTCCGCCATTTTTTCCAGCGAAAATACTTTCCGCTAGAATAGTCAGCGGAAGGTGGGAATAAAAGCGCGCATGTACCGTGACAGTGACAACCTCACCTCACCTCAGTTAAGCGGCTGAAATTTGGCGCTGGAAACAGCTGTTGAACTCGCCCATTATGTTCTTAAGTTCTAAATTTATCTGGATGATTGGAGTCAACGAAATATGGGTAATTTATACATGAGGAGTTTCAATGATCTTTTGTTTTTTAATTGGTTTTGGGGTCTGATAGCGGGCGTAAGGATAGGATAACATTCGTTTTAAGAGGAGTCATCATAAACTTAAAATTCTTTAAGTGTCGACCTAACTTAATAAAGACTTTATATGACTACGGAAGCAAATGTGCGGATCGAGCGAATTCCTCATTACGTGTTAAAGAAAAATTGCATCAGATACGTGGTGTATTAAATCTCGTAAGATGCTTAATTAAATAGTACATAAAAATAGAGAAATTGTAACTAAAACTGTTGGTATTTTCAAAAATAAACTCAGTTCAATCGGTCCCATTGCTGGAGGCGTATATTATAACCACAATTTAGACCAAGCGCTTACTGAGCAGATTCTTGGAAATAGTAAACAGTAAGAAAGTTTAATTAAGTTGAGCATATGCAAACTGGACATATAAATATTATACAATACAACCTAGCTAATGCGTGCAAATAAACAGAACTCGATTTTGTTGGCGGTTAGAGGTCTATTCCTTGTAAACATTTATTACTTTTAGATTGGCGTGTGAAATAAAATGTTTCACGTAGAATATTAAGGGGCACACAAAATTTAAATAAGAATTAATTATGTTCAAACGAGAAGCCGATGTGATGAAGATTTCAATGTGAATCATTTCCAAAATCGTATCAATTTGTATTGGGAGTATAAATAAAACAATTATTTCCTTCTGTCTTTATTTTCTTTAAAAATAAATAACATAATAATAATAAATATAAATGAGCCAATTATGTTACAGTGTTACGCACAACCATATACCAAGCATAAGTCAAAATAATGGGCATCGATTGATTTACATTGTAAATCAACTCATTCCGAAATCTTGGTATTGTAAATATTTGGTTGATATTTAATATGGACCGCTGACACCGGGTGGGCCATATCTTCCACTGCCGCTGACTAGTCCACCACCAGTGCCGATGGTTACACCGTGATCACCTCCGCTGATTCCGTGCGAGCCTCCTATTCCGAAATCTCCACCGATAACGCCCCCATGACCGCGAGAACCAGAATCCAAAGTTCTAACGAAGCTTGATTCGCTGCCGACATCGGAAACGGACGAGCCAACGATTTGTCCATTAAGACCACCTCGAATTGCGGCTTCGGCGTCGTGTTGAGACTTGTATTTGATGAAGTAAACTTCGGGTTTGGTTTGCTTAACTCCGACACCGGCGGGGATTGTGATTTGTCCGCCGTGTTCCGGCTTTTTGACCAAAACGTAGACCAAGGTCTTATCTTCAGACAATGAAGGTGGGGCGATAACTTCTGGAACGACACCACCGTAGCTTGGTGCCTTAACGAAGATGATTTTGGTGTTTCTTTGCGAGTTGGGTGCGATGTTGATACGTAGGCGAGAGTACTGCTCCTCATCAGGGGCGGCGTAAAAGTAAACATGTTTTTGATCCTGTTGGAAACCGCCGATACCACCAATGCCGCCGATTCCGCCTATGCCACCAATTCCGCCTATGCCGCCAATTCCGCCTATGCCGCCAATTCCACCGATACCAGAGATGTGGCTCCCAGAAGATTCGTAACCACCGACAGTAATTCCGCCCGTTGGCAAGTAACTACCAGACGGGATGTGCGATACATCTGGACGGGCCGAAGCTAAAGCAATCAGCGAAGAGATCACCTAAAAATCGCTGTCTAAAACACATGAATTCGAAATTTTTCAACCACTTACCACTAAATGATGCATTCTTGAAATAAGACGCTAACTAAATGCAACTGTATCAATATGTAAGTTAACCGTGATTTTATAGTGATCTTCGCATCCCCTCCGTTAAGGAATGGTCATTTTGAAAGGAAGATTTGAAATTTGATTTTTTTAGAAGCAGTTTAAACCCTCCCGAGCGCGAATTTCTGCTACCAAACATGCATTAACACGTACCGTTGACAAGAGTTCAAGTTCAAAGACTTATTAAACCGATAATTGCTAACTAACTAACCAATCAAAGTCGTCTTGCTTTTTTTCCCACATAAAAGCGAACGTGTTTTGTTTTTAGCATCACTAACCTTTTACATCATAAGTAGAACAAAGCCTTTAATGTAGAAATAATAAATTATACACTAAAATTATTTCACGAAGACTGCAAAATTGCCTCTTCGTTTTATCTGTAATTGACTTTCGATTTGACAATTTTTGAATGCCTCCTTAATGGACACATTCGCAATTATGAAACATTGTTGTTGGACGCATCCTTTCGCCTCACGTCGTTCTGTCCCTGCTTTTTTTCTACATTTCCGCCGGTCGAAGTTACGAAATTAATTTAACTGGATTACAGAGGATAACGTAAGAACTAATTTAGGTAACGAATAATACGGTTAAGTCATTAGTAAATTGCAAAATGCGCCGGAGTTCATCGCCATTTATCTCGCCTCTGCGATTGAAGAGAACAAATCTGTTGTGTACCATTCGGTGAAGGTGCACCAATTTCTTCCGTTTGGGTCGTAAGGAAAAGTGTCTCTTTGCTGGACCGAAAAGGGTATCGTCAAGGGGAAGATGATGACGATTAATCTCGTGCAGGACGCTTGTGAAAACTAACACTTAATTTTCACGACCGGCGATCTTTGCAATTCCTAAGCAAGCGGGATCAATGAAACTTGGACAAAAGAATTTTAATTATCAACTATGTAAACTAATTAGAATGTGATTTGTAATTAATTTTTACATAATGTGCACAGCGTGTGCACGCCCTAATGGTCATATGCGTGACGTTTAAACAAAAACTCGTAGATATGGCCAAAATGGATTGTTATAACCAATCAACAATAAAAATCTACCCTTATTGTTTTTCTTATTTGAACAATTTTAGAGAATTTCAAATCTACCAATTGTAGACCATAGGTACCTATCATTTGCGAAACCATTGAATTATGGATAACCGAGTGGTTGGGTATACGCAAAATTTACATAAATTCAAAATAATTTACTGACTTTAAAAATACCATTATTTATATTGCGAAAATGACAGAGTTAAGTACAGAAATGATTAACGTTCCAAGGACTCGCAAATTGATGGATTAAAAGTTGGGATTTGCCCTTTTGCTGCGATGAAGTATAAGAAAAGCATAGCATGACTTTTGCTTATCGAACTGAAGGACAGCATTTAGTTTTTCCATGTCAATTACTAATGCTACCAAATGGAGTAAGTTCTATCTTTCTTAATTTTCCAACCCTAATAGGTACACATTTTTCTCTTAGCTTTTCTGTATTTGAAAACTATGTGCCATGATGTTTTATTCAAAATAAATTAAAATCGGAAGGGAACCGTAATGGAATTTTGGTGCAGAAATTAGTGGAACTAGTGTGGGGTTACCGCAATTAAAATTGCAATACAGAATTAGTGATATTTATTAAAAAGTATATACGGGGTGTCAATTTTAAAACTTGCGATCGGCCATATTTTCCAAACTAAAAAAAAAAGATATTGAAAATCGCGCAAAACCGTTTCGGGGGTATCGAGGGGGAACCAGAATGACGTTATCAGTGACAATTCCCCACACCCTCGTAACCCGCCAGCCCCCCTCTTCGAAAATCCTAAATGGCAACCCCATACTTGTGACACATCGTTGGAAAGCTACTGAAAAATACTCTCCAGTGGTACAGACAATTTAACAAAAATTTAATAATTAACAAAAAAACTAAATGTTGACATTGAGGGATTTATGGCAAATTGGCCAAAAACTTCAACCTGAGCTGCTTCATTAAGCAATCTTTGTTCATTTCTTGGCCAATTTACCATAAATCCCTGTCAACATTTAGTTTTTAATTATTATATTATTGTTAAATTGTCTTTAATCAATATTGACTTTATTAGTACAACTGGAAAGCATTTTTCAGTAGCTTTCCAACGATGTGTCACAAGTATGGGATTACCATTTAGGATTTTTGAAGAGGGGGGGCTGGGGGGTTACGAGGGGGTGGGAAATTGTCACTGATAACGTCATTCTGGTTCCCCCTCGATACCTCAGAAACGGTTTTGCGCGATTTTCAATATCTATTTTAGTTTGGAAAATATGGCCGACTGCAAGTTTTAAAATTGACACCCTGTATAGAGATTTAAGTGTATTCTCTTTCCCTATGTCTACTTTTAAATGACAAAATCGCTTCTGCAAGGCGCCTAATATTATGCAACCAAAATTTGTTTGTTTATCTTGGACGCTTTGCTTTTTCTTCTGTGTAAAATTGGAAATGCATACCTTGTTATTTCTTAAAAATACCCTCGGTTTGAAATATGGCATATCTCTAGTTCTAAAGAAATGGCACAGGAATAATCATCCAATTTCGAATTAATTTAAAATCTTTCTGTCTTTCCTTATTAATTATCTTTTTTATCGTTCGTTTGTTAATTTGTAGATATCCCGAACTGTATAAAAAACAAAATCACTCCTTAGTCCCGATGACGTCATCGGGAAATTCCATCACCCACGACCGTTATTTTACATTGGAAGAATTTTTTTCGCGCCTACGATTAGACAAGCGTCATCTCGGTGTAGGAGTTCACAACATTTTTTTATAAATCTGAAAGAAGCCATCGAAAAACCTAAGCAAAACCGTTTCCATTCTTCTATGGTTATAAAGAATTTTGGGGGCACTTTTTGTAAAAAAAAAAAGAACAAAAGTGTAGTCCGAAATGTGTCCCATTTTAGAATTCTGAAATTGGGAGCAGTGGGCCGCTTTTGGGAAATCCTACATAATTTAAAAATTGTGCCTAGCCCAAACAACTTTTGTATTAAACTAATTTTTACAAAACTTGAGAGAGTATCAAACAAACATGGCACAGTGACCTGGAGAAGTCGAAAGGATATTTGCGATTGATTAAAAAAACAAAGAACAGTAAAGCGATGGTGTTCAAAGGAAGGGTTTGAGGCAGGAAGGAATTAACCTTTGGGGGAGTAAATGTGTAATGTCTACGATGAAAAAAGGATTCCTGATAATCTGGAGGGGCAGTGTCATGGTGTCTATCTACAAATGAAAAGAGGATATTATACAGGAGCTAAAGGCCAGTTTGGTTTTATGTCTGGAAGGGACGTATAAAATTAATTATATAATAACTATTTTCCTTTGCACACAATGCATGCTGTCTTATAAATTTTGCTAATTCGTAAGGTAAATACCGGAGTAGTATAGAACAACTTAAGACCTTCTGCAGAGGCACCCCTAAAAAGCATTATGCGGTTCACTCTGTAATTGGGCGCAAGCCTGTTGAGGGCCCAGAACAAGAGAGGGATAATAAATAAATAAATTGTGTTCGTCTAAATGTTTTAAAAAGTTTTCTTCTGTAATCTCCTTAAGGTATGTACTTTTAACCTGTAAGTTCTATAAATCTGTAACAAATATTGTAGCCAAAAGATGACCGTTGGTCAAAACTAGTCGCTGCTTGCTTAATTTGTTTATTAAAATTAGTATGGGGAAGGTTTTGTGTTTTGTTGGTATCTAATAGTTGATTATTACCCTAAATCGCGAGAAGGGGGTAAGAATCCTGATACATGTCGAATAACAAAAAAAGGAATTTGACTTTTTATTCAATATACTCAACAAGATTGAGTACAGATTTCCTGCGTTAAGAGAGATTTTTTGGAATCAGCTTCTCTGGGTTAAAAGAGTATTAAAATCAATTTGATCCCTACTATAATCATAAGGTAAGTTTAAATATTTTGTTCCGTTCAGCTAGCCGGTGCAACTCATATTTTGATAAATTGCGGATATGACGAATAAAAAATTTGAAAAAAGTAAATTAAGGAGGTTCAGAAGAAAACATTGTGAAAATCTGAATTTCAGAGGAAAACGTTTTTTCATGCGTCAACCCAAAAACCCTAGAAACGATAGGGTTTACTCGAAAGAAATTTCCCACACCACCTAAACTTTTAGTCCAAAAGAGTGTTCTTTCCACCTCGGTGATTATTTCACAAGCATTATTAATGCTAGAGCAAATAGAAATTTATTTTGTAGACGCTGTAAATTTATCATCGAGATATTTTAAGCAAATGCTTCCTGATACTGAACATATTAATCACGATCTTTCAACAAGATGGTGCACCATTCCACATTTTCAAAAGCACGATAGCGCATTTGCAGGAACCAATTGCAGATTACATACCTTCCCCTGTTTACACTGATGAGGCTTGACGACAGATGGACTTCCGGGATAAGAAGTCAACTCTGTGCCAAGTACCAACGGGCTCTGAGGGACAATTCGGGACACTCTGTTGTCCAAGAAGTAAGAAATCACTCCAAAAGCGGAAGAATTCTTCGGGATCCAAGGCGTCACCTCATTAAAGACCTCACGATATCCCTTAAAAAGTGTCAGAGAAAGACGAAACAAAATACGGATTCCTCGAATATTGAATTTTCCCCAACTCGAATCTCCGAGGTGGACAGTATCCGAAGAATGCATCCAAGAAAAACAATTAGAAGGAAAAAGGCTTTGATAAAAGAGGAAAAACTAATTAGAGGTTAAATACGGAGTTGATAAAGGAAACTGATGAAGCTAGGAAAGGGTGGTGGGAAAATCAATGCAATGAATTAGAAAAACTTGATAGAATAAGGAATAGATCATCCAAAGATCTCTATAAAACACAATATGAAAAACAAAGGCAATTGGAACTGGAAATCGAAGAATCAGTCTGTCCTGACACCATAGGGACCGAAGTAGAAAGAGCCATCAAAGGTATGAAATCAAGGGGATATATGGAATCCCAATAGAGATATTAAGGTGTTTTCAAGAAGAAGGAATGAAAGAATTATTATCTCTATGTGCCAGAAGAATTCCGATATAGAAGAGGGATGAGAAATGCGATAGGAAAAGAAAGAATCTGAGTTTGTGTTTTGTTGTCTGAGATCGACCGGGAAAAACCATTTTCTTATAGAATTTGGCCCGTAGAATCCATAATTTGAAACAGTTTGAGGATTGGGCTACTAGTTCAACAGTTACAGCCCTTTGAATTTTCATTCGAAATTGGTTTCTAGTCCATAACTTTTGATTGAGAAGTCTGATCGAAAAAGTACGAATTGTTTGGGATTCTACGCACCAAAATTAATAAGAAAAAGTGTTTTCCAGAGAAATTTTGGTGTAGTCGATTTTTGGTGAAAAAGGAAGGTTATACACTGCCTTTTTTTGAGGCCCGAAAAAAAATTCTCTCAGATCGACCCGGAAAAAAAATTTTCTTATAGAATGTGGCCTGCAGAATCCATAATTTCAAACAGTTCCAAAATTGGGCTACTAGATCAAAAGTTACAGCCCTTTGAATTTTCTTTCGAAATTGGTTTTTCTAGTCCATAACTTTTGATTGAAAAGTCTAATCGAAAAAGTGCGAACTGTTTTGGATTCTACGCACCAACATTAATAAGAAAAAGTGTTTCCCGAGCAATATTGGTGTAGTCAATTTTTGGTAGAAAAGGAAGGTTGTACACTGCCTTTTTTTGAGGCCCGAAAAAAAAATTTTCTGAGATCGACCTGGAAAAAAAATTTTCTTATGTGGCCTGTAGAATCCATAATTTCAAACAGTTCCAAGATTGGGCTACTAGATCAAAAGTTACAGCCCTTTGAATTTTTTTTCGAAATTGGTTTCTAGTCCATAACTTAATTGAAAAGTCTAATTGAAAAAGTACGAATTGTTTTGGATTCTACGCACCAACATTAATAAGAAAAAGTGTTTTCCCGAGAAATTTTGGTGTAGTCAATTTTTGGTAAAAAAGGAAGGTTGTACACTGCCTTTTTTTGAGGCCCGAAAAAAAAATTGTCTGAGATCGACCCGGAAAAAAATTTTCTTATAGAATGTGGCCTGTAGAATCCATAATTTCAAACAGTTCCAAGATTGGGCTACTAGTTCAAAAGTTACAGCCCTTTGAATTCTTTTCGAAATTGGTTTCCAGTCTATAACTTTTGATTGAGAAGTCTGATCGAAAAAGTACGAATTGATTTGGATTCTACGCACCCAAATTAATAAGAAAAAGTGTTTTCCCGGGAAATTTTGGTGTAGTCGATTTTTGGTAAAAAAGGAAATACACTGCCTTTTTTTGAGGCCCAAAGATAAAATTGTTTCAGATCGACCCGGAAAAAAAAATTTCTTATAGAATGTGGCCTGTAGAATCCATAATTTCAAACAGTTCCAAGATTGGGCTACTAGATCAAAAGTTACAGCCTTTTGAATTTTCTTTCGAAATTGGTTTTTCTAGTCCATAACTTTTGATTGAGAAGTCTAATCGAAAAAGTACGAATTGTTTAGGATTCTACGCACCAAAATTAATAAGAAAAAGTGTTTCCCGAGAAATTTTGGTGTAGTCAATTTTTGGTAAAAAAGGAAGGTTAAGTATTCAAATACTATGCGAAGTATTCAAATACTAAATATTTGTGAAAGTATTTGAGTTACAAATACAAATACTGCTTCCATAAAAGTATTAAATTACAAAGTATATGAATACTTCAAAGGATTTGAATACTAAAAAGTATTGACAAAATCGAATACTGCCCAGCTCTGGTTGTAACCATACGGTTTGCAGATGACAGTCTCCTGTTTGCAGAAAGTACATCAGGAGTACATTAGAATTTATGGTCCACGAAAACGCTATTTCCAACACTATCGATGAATTGAAACATCGGTTTTGATTGGAAATAATTTAAACAAGGAATTAACTAAGCTGTTATAAAAACCATGGAGGACACATCCATAATGCATTAATGGATTAATTTTAGGTTGGTTTAATTTTTATTATTTTGAATTAATAAATACGCCTTTTTAGAAGGCCCCCATTTGCCTCCAAACGTTTAGATTTTTTTAATGCGATCTTATGGGTAGTCTTTTCGGTTACTTATTAATAGTTGAATTTAAAAATTCACAGGGTAGCTCTTGCAACGACTTTAAAGGGAAGTCTTTATAAAAATGACGCTACATTTGGTTGACCGTACAGTCAGAAATTAAAGCACTGTTATTAATTATTACTAGTGTTAATAGATACAAAAAACACGTTAGTTTGACCATGCTACCATCTTTTGAGTTACTCAACCTTAAACGTTTCGCAACCAAATCTCGTTAGCACAAATTATTAATAACAAAATGGTACAAAGTGATTTGTAACGGACGAATAAAAGTACAAGATACCACAAATGTACTTGGGCTAGGTTATGGAAGATCGTTATGGTGAATAAATGCCCACATCATAACCGATTTTATCGGATTAGCTTGCATTAATTAACCTGTAAATGTCAAGTATTGGTCAACATTTCGAAATGCTACGAATCGAACTTCCGAAAAGAAAAACTAGCGTAAAACAAAGACAAGGTGATGTAAGAAATTTTCATTACGCTACACCTTAAGATGATGATTTGCACCATACACAACTTTGACCCAACCAGCCTATTGCCAAACACTCGCTTAAATCACTATCACTTTTTATTAAGTCATAATGATAGTTACATTTCTTTATAACTCACAAATGCAATCCATGTGATATTTACAATTTTTTTTGTTGGCACCGCCAAGTTTTCTGCCCGTGGATAATTATAGGGATAGCCAAAAATATTTGTAAAAATTAATTGAAGCCAATCATTGCGAATTGAGCCGAAGGCGAAACTGGTTATTTGTTTACATACGCGTATTTAGCAACTTTGTAATTATATAACATTGTACAATAAAAGAAGCGCTTTAAAGATTAATTGCAATTTTCTTAATGTTGCACTAAATGATATTAATTATTGTTGTCTCACGTTTTTATATAACCCTGGTGTATTAGAGCGATGATTTTTGTAATGGTTTCACCTTTTGGGAAAACATTCGTGAGAAACGTTACCGATGTTGTGTCAAAGCTTTATAAATTATAATGGCGATGCATTGCATCACGCATTATTTGATTATTCGTTCTAATTCTTCCTGGTAGGAATAACACATACATACCTAATTCGAAGGTATATAAAGGATTACAATACAAAAGCCTATTACATTGTAGACGACCGACGGTGTTGTTGTAGTTGCCTAGAAAACGATAATAAATGTTGCAAATAGTACTACATAAAACATTTGTATATTTCAATGGTAATAGTCTCAAACGGTCACACGTTTCTCAAAATTATTATCGTAACATTATTTGAACAGTAAACTGCTTCGGAAAATCCAAAATGTTCCAAAATTAGAAACGGGTGCAGTCACTTTATGACAGATTTATTATCACAGCCTTGGTTTGACGTGCACCTTCTTTTCGGATTTTATGGATTATGCAAGACTTTGTCCATTTTTCAAAGTTAATTGAAAAAAACCATCAGTATTTTGCAATCGATACTACTAATTAACCGCCTACGGCAATACAAAAATCATCATAATTAATTAATTGGTCATTTCCCCATTGAATTGCAAAATGCACTTTAGTAGGGTCGGTGAGCTATTTTCTTCTTGTTGGGCGCGACAGGCGATATCATCGTGATATATTGAGTTGAATGTGGAGATTATTGGCATGCATATAAAATAAAGGTCAACTGCAGTTAATTAGAAGTGAATCGATTTGCTAAATTACCTTACCAATATCGTGTTTAGCAACGATATATTTAATTTGATTTATTAAATAAATCCGGCGACTACTGTTTGAGTCATACGAAGGTATTTAAATTAGAATAGAAATGAGGTCCCATATTTAATGGAGTAATCAAAACCTTTTCCGACGATGGACAAATCAAGTACAGAAAAATATGACGATTCGACTTGCATTTTTGGTTGCAGGAGCAAAAGAAAAGGTAAGCCTTGCATCACTAGTTTGTGAACCAATTTCTAACTATTTCAAATTGTTATCATCTCTTTCTCATTAATATGTTGGCATGTGATAGACAATGAAGAACTCGTTTGAAATTGGTTCACAAACTACATAGACACTCAAGGCCCACCTTTCGTGAATTTAACTGTATGTCAATATCCCACTTGAAGGTAAATTTTGCTACATGGATTTTCTTAATTCATCATTAGAATACAACATACACTGTGTCCAACATAAGAATGACCAGCATGGAGAAATCGGAAACCATACAAGATACACAGTAAGATAAATTAGACAAAAGTTGTGTATTTTAAGGCTTAGTAAAATGATGATTTAAAAATTCGGAAACTCCGATTAGTTCCGAAGATATTCAAAAAACCTAAATTAACCATATGCGTTTGTATTTTTTCTGATCCGATTTGAAAAGATATCAAAAAACAAATTATTTTTTTTAATTTTTTTAATTTTTTTTTTTATTAAATATTAATTCGCAAGACAAATTTTGAATTGTATAGGATACGTCAGACACAAAAAAATACAATTAAATACAATTTAAAAAATGTTGGTCATACACAATACAATGGACAAAAAAGAAAGAATGCAATATAAATTACACTAGAGATCCGCAATTTCAATCAATACAATTTAGAAATTCATCAATTGTATATGGTGCATTGACTAGAAGAAATTTTTTTAAAGAAGATTTAAAGCACTTTATTGTTCCCTGACTTCTAAGTGTACTTGGAAGAGCATTAAATAATTTAATGCCCATTGACGTGGGAGAATTATGGGCAAGTTTAAGCCTTGTTAAAGGGATGATAAATTGTTGTTTATTGCGCGTGTTGTAATTATGAAAACTGCTATGGCGTAAGAAATGTTGCTGATTATGGAAAATAAAAGTTAACAATTCAAGTATATAGAGTGATGAAAGTGTAAGAATATTCAATTTTTTAAATATCGGGCGACACGAATCAAATTTCTTACTACCCGCAATACACCGGACTATTCGTTTTTGTACAAGAAAAACATTTTTTGCCGCGCTTGACGAGCCCCAAACAATTATTCCATACGACAATCTGGATTGAATTTGAGCATAGTAATAATTTAAAGTATGGTTCACATCCATTAATTCGTTAAGATTCCGTATCTGGTAGCAATAAATGTTTAGTCTTTTAATAAGATTTTCGCAGTGACATTTCCAATTTAAGTTTTGATCTAAATAGATCCCCAGAAACTTCCCAGTGCCTAGAATATTAATGTTTTTGTTGCTTGAGTCAGACAAATGGTTATTTCCAAAAGTTTGTAAACGGTAGGAAAAATGTTTTATCGTGATTTAAGAATAATTTGTTAAAATTAAACCAATTACTTAGCTTATTTAGAATCTCAACAGCTTTTGGATATATATTTTCTTGCTTCTTTCCGGATATTAATGCCGTCGTATCATCCGCATATAAAACCAAGCAATTTAAGAACATGACAATATCATTAATAAATAATAAAAATAAAATAGGTCCTAAAACAGAACCTTATGAAACCCCCATATTAACAGGCAAAGCTGTGGATAAAAATTTTGCAATAGTGGAACCGGTTTTAAATTTAATTTCTACTTGTTGACACCTTCCAGAGAGATATGATGAAAACCAATTGGCAACAACGCCTCTGATACCGTAAGTATTTAATTTGTCCAACAGTAACAAGTGATCAACAATATCAAAAGCCCTGCTGAGGTCACAAAATATAGCAAGGACATTCTGTTTTTTATCAAGAAGTGAAATGATGTCGTTAACAAAGGAGTTAATGGCAGTAATTGTCGATTTCCCATTGCACAACCCGTGTTGTTTATTACTTACAATGTTATATTTAACAAGGTGACTATTTAGCCTCTCTAACATGGCGTATTCAAAAACTTTTGACAGCGTCGAGCTAACAGAAATTGGTCTGTAATTCGAGCAATCTCGAGAGCAACCTTTTTTGTGAACGGGATGCACAGTTGACAGCTTAAGTTCTTTCGGGAAGACACCGTTTGAAAAAGACATATTGACTAAATGTGTGACAGGTTTTATTATAATATGCAAACTTGACCTAAGCAAAGAATTAGGTATCATCGGGGCCCGAGGAATGTTTATTTTTTATGCTTTTTTTAAAACAATTTAATAATTCCGTTTCACTAAAAGTCAGTGCACACATACTTTCGCGAATAGTCATATTAGACTCAAAGTTGCTAGTCGAATAAATGTTTCTTTTTATAGAATGTTGAATATTTGGAGGGCCATTAATAAAATTCTCATTAAAAGTATTTGCAATTGTTTGAGGATCGTCAATGATTGTTTCTGAATTTTTAAGAGTGATATTTTTGTGCGACTTTTCATTATTGTTAAGTATAGATATAAGGCTCCATACTGTTTTATTTTTATTGTTGGAGGATTTGATTAAGTTACCATAAAACGATTTCTTACAATTCATAATGTATTGCCGGTATTTACATTTGTGTGTTAAATAAAGTTTTTTAAGCGCGGGATACATCTTTTGGAGGCGGTAAAAGTTTTTAAGATCTTGGCTAAGCTTTTTAACGGTGCTGTTTACCCATCCTTTTTTCACATATGAGGTATTACGTTTTAAAATTTTGGTCTTTGGAAACGATGAATTGAAATAAGACAAAAGTATTGTAAAATACAGTAAACGCATCATCGAATGTAGTAGCAGAATTTAAAGTTAACCAGTTCTGATTCTCCAATAACTCATGAAAACGAGAGATAGAAGCTAGCGTAAATTTTCTACCCTTGGTAAACGTAAGATTACTGTCAGAGGGTAGTGGCAAATTACTATTAAGTACAACGCATTTATGATCAGAGAACAAGAAAGGCAATACATCGCAGGTTACATCAGTAGATTTGTGTAGAAAAATATTGTCTAAAATTGCATTCTCTCGAGTGGGAATTTTTACTACCGCAGTCATATTATAAGATTCCATAAGACTATAATTGCTTAGCAAATTTTGTGTCCGTTTCAAAATGCACATTAAAATCCTCAGCAAGTATGTATCTATAATTACATTTGTATATCATAACAAATAGTGCACATAAATTCTTCATAAACAAATCAAAATCACCAGAAGGTGGTCGATAACATACAATAATAACAGTTTTGGGGTTTGTTAGCCAAACTAGCCCACACAACTCTATGTGCATTTCGACACAAAATTTACTAATGTCAAAATCAAGTGGCGATACATTTAAATCTTTTCGATAATAAATAGCTGTACCGCCGCGTATATGTGAACTTCTACAAAAATAAGAAACTAAACTACAATTACAAACACTAAAAGTTTCAATAGACTCCACATTACACCACGTTTCGGTGAAACACAAAAAGTTAATTGTCTTGTTACAGAAGTCCACCTCAAATTGCGCTAGTTTATTGATAGTGAGACCTTGAATGTTTAGTAGAACTAGATCCACACGATCGGCGACTTGGAGTTTAAATCATTTGATGTTGTGTTAACGATTTAAATCAGAAAAAAGGTATGTTATTTGTATTTTGGTGTAGTTGGCGTTGACAAATTGTCAAAATAATTCATTGAATTGTAACAAAAAATGCTACAAAATGCAGTACGTATTTTTTTCCAGACTGCGGTCAATTTAAAAATTGGGAGCAATACATTGGTTCGTTTAAACCTTTTTTGACTTTTATTAATTTTTAAATTTTGGAATTTTAAGCACAATTTCTCGGTTAACTAATCAATCAATTTAAAAGAATAAAAAGGTTATGTAATGGTTATAATGTAACGGGAACTCGTAAGAATGGAAGTGGAAATGTTACACACACTCTTACCAACTTAAAAGTAATCATGAAATTTCAAGTAATATAAGATATAAATATGATTGGTAGTCGCAGCTACACCCTCGACCACACATCAATTTGTCTCGCTTATGCAGGTATACCCCGCTATTTATTTTGGTTCTGTTTCGAATTCCAGTGTGATACTCGGACCAAAAAAATTAACCCATTATTAAATAAATAAATAATTCTAATTCGTTCGCAATAGTCGACAATTTTTTTTATCATACGTTCTCCCGTAAAAACCTCGGGCCGCACGTTTTTGTGCTGCGACTTCGCGCGCTTTTTTATTTTTGTTCGTATTTATTACTAATAATTCATTCACTGTCTAAAGTCAAGCAACGTTGCTAAGGTAATACTCGTATTTGAATGGGTAACAGCTCGAAAACTTCGCTCGTGGGTTACTATCATCATTGTATTGTTTTACAATGCTATTATACACGACAGAAAAAATTTTATTCTTTAACAGTTGCTTAAAATGATCTAAAACGTCGACATTTGATGAAATTTTAACCATAGATTTTTGTTAAATTGTTAAGGAATAAGCAATAAAATAAAAAACTACGAAAATTGAATTTACATTTTATTGCTTTTCTTAGTTATTAATTGTTCTCATAACGCATCACGACAAATGAACAAACGCATACCATTGCAAAATTCCATCCTTTCTCCACAATTAATGGAACTTAAAGGACAAGGGAGCAAGGTAAAAGAGAGGGTTCACTGACATGATTAGCTTAAAGTGTCATGGGAATACCAACCCCCAAAACATTAGGGGAGAAAGAGCGAAACTGGAACAAAAAGGTCATCTTTGCTGCCAATTGGATTGCGCAGTAACTATAACAGTTGGAGGACTTTCAAACACCATTCAGAATGATTGCGGTTGTTTAGTCGCCTCTTACGACACGCAGTGCCCTCTGCGATAGGGTTATTCTTTCCCGACCCTACACGGGACGGACTATTCGATCAGGGGAAAAGGAAAAAGTTGGTGGTACTGGTGTATCTAGCTTAACGAAAAGCAACACAGGGCGGTTTCGTGATCACAAAACCTAAATTGGTGTTCCGAAATTAGTTAAGAGAAAAATATAGACAAACGTGATCAATTGTGAGAACAAAAACATAGCAAATCCTAGTTTTTATTTATATGATATTATTTTTTATTTTTACTTTGAGATTATTTTACTAAGATGCGCGCTTACTATTCATAAAAGATTAGTTTTTTTTTAATAATAAATCGACTATTCTTCTGTTGGACCGGAAGCCCCCACTGTCAGACGTTTTAACAATTTTTCACGAAATCGAAATGTTAAGGAAAGAAAATGTACTGGCTGTTCATTAGTAATATCGAGTAACAGAAATTGAATGCAGAGTATAAAAAAAATATTCTAAAATCATCAGTATTTAATTTCGTATATTGTTTATAAAATAAATATTGTAATATAATGTAATAGTAGTTTTAATATGGACCACTAGCTCCAGGTGTACCATACTTGCTTCCGCTTCCAGAAGAACTGCTTCCAGCCGCATCCAATCCGCCAACACCACCACCGGTGCTGATTACAGTATGACCTCCACCAATCCCATGACCTCCACTAATGCCATGGCCACCAAGGCTGATTCCGGACGAACCATGCGACGATCCACTTCCGAATGAACCTAAAATACCATTAATTCCACCATGTTGGCCGGTAGCCAAAGTTTTAACAAAGGAATCTTTGTCATTGATTGGTCGAACTCCAGACCCGGACGTTTTACCGCTAAGACTGTCAGCGACGACCCTTTCGGCGTCTTGCGAATCCTTGTATCTCAAGTAGAACACTTCCGGTTTAGACTTGACAACATTATTAGTAACAGAAGCTGGAAGATTAATCGTTCCCACCGCATCCTGTTTCTTGGACAGTACGTAGACGACGGTTCTCTCTTGGCTTGGCGTGGAGGGAGCGATAATTTCTGGAATGATCGAAGAACCGACATCGGGTGACTTAACGAAGAGCACTCTGTTCCTGGAGGGAGCTGGCGCAACGTGGATGCGAAGGCGGGACTGTTGCTGGGCATCATCACCATAATAGTGAACTTCGGTGTCCTCGGAAAGTAAATCGTGACCGCCGAAACCACCTTGACCGCCGATGAAACCACCCTGTCCGCCGAGGAAACCACCTTGACCGCCGATTAAACCGCCTTGGCCGCCGACAAAACCACCTTGGCCGCCGAATCCGCCTTGATGCCCATGACCACCAAATCCTCCAATAGAACCTCCATAATGGCCAGAACCATGATGACTGCTGCCGCTGCCAAAGTATCCATCACCACCTGCGCCACCACTGACCCCCGGTAGGTAACTTCCAGACGGTTGAGAGGGTTCATACACAACTTGGGCGGGAATGATACGACCACCATGGCTCGAGCTACTTGCAGCGTGCTCCCCTGGCAAATAACTTCCGGAGGGAGCACTGTAACTGTACCCAAGATGCGAGACGTCCGGTCGTGCCAAGACGACAGACACCACACCCAACAAAATCTGCAAACAAACTTTATATTGAACCCACCCTACACAAACTCACCATACTTACCAATTGATACTTCATAATGAATTTGATGTATCTGATAATTCTACAGATAATCATTTGAACTTATATACCACCTTCTCCCGCCAATTTAACCATCGACAAAATTTGCATTGATTACAAAATAAAACGCAGCATCCCTCGGATATTAAGCCAGTTTTGAAAGTAACAGTTTCTTCTCTGTTGCAAAGGTTCTACGTAATTTGGTCGCATCACAGTTTATATTGTTAATTAATTTATTAATATTTATGTAAAAGAATGCACGCATTAACAAAAATTCTTATTTGATGTAACTGATATGGCAGTAAATTTTGAAATTATTATAATTGAGCCGTTGTTCCTTTAAATGCATTTGCAAATCAGGTGATTCACAATGTACCGGCTTCTTGATTAAGTCGTGAGGAAGAGTTGCATAATGCAGAGCATAGTGACTGATATCCAAGGAAGCAAGCGACTATGGTTACGGACATCGGTCTGTCATCCGAAGCATTGCGTTGCCGAAACAAACAGTAAATCATCGATTCAAAATAGATGTCTCAAAGGGGGCAAAATTTACATTTTAATATACTTCGGCACGCTGTTACAAAATGTACAAAATGCCTCTTTCAAAGTTAGTATAATACATACGTTTACAAAACCATTATGCGGTAGCGATCACATAATACGATGGCATAGATAGAGAAATGACAATTTATGCTAATTGAAGAGTGTGATCACTATAACTTACATATCAATTGGATGTTAAATGCAAATAGGAAATTGGCGCTAAGGTGTAAATACAAGACTCATCAATTTAGTGTACGCATTTTAATTGACAAGATTTATTTCTTGCTGTAAATAACAGACATTAACCTATTTTGGCATCTCATCATAGGCGGAAAACATGTGCACCCTCAAAAAAATGCACCCCCTCAAAGAAAATTGATTGCAGGTGAATTTGCATCAACAACAAAATTCGCCCTCTTTCTCGTAACCAAAATAACTATAACTCGATTTTTCTTAAACATGCATTTTCCATTGCGACACACCCCTAGCGAGAGAGACAGCGGCGAATTTTCCCAAGGCGAGTCAAACATTTAGGGGTGCGAATTTATCTGGAGAGCAGTTATTAGGGAATGAAATTTCAGGATAATCCTCCGCCCACCCTTACATTTTTATAGCGAGGGACGAGATTGCCTACGCGTGCAAATTTTCGCTCTATTAACTTACCAATTTTGGAAACACAAACACAAAAGTCGCTGAAAAGTAAAGATTTAAACTATCGATTAAGGATCTCCCCCGATCGGCATTTATAATTTTGCATTAATTTCGGTGATTTTTGGGAGCGGCCAATCCTCTTGAAAATTGTGTACGAGTTTTTTAAAATACAAAAGAACTGATTTTCATGTCCTTAGATGAACACATATGAAAACATTCCTATAACTTCTTACAAATTTTGCGTAACTTGGAAAGCATTTCCAAAATGTCTACACAATTTTGACACATTTCCAAAATGTACTAAAATGTTTTGACATATTTCCAAAATTTATATAACAAACCTAGTTCTAAAGCATTCCCCTCATATTGCTATCACTTTTGAAATATTTGTTAATTTCTGTGACACGAGGTCTCAGTGTTGACTATTGCGATCGCTATCTTTCAGACCATCACTCTGTATTTGATACTCTGATACTATGGCATATGCCGGGCTTAACTTCTGGTATGGAATTGATGAAAATCTTAATTTTTCCCAAAAACATCAGCTTTAGTGATGAACGTACTTTCTTCTTCAACGGATTCTTGACATAATTGTGGGTACTGAGATAAGGAAAATTCACACTTGATTCGAGAAGATCGCCCTCAATTTTGCGTTTACAGAGGTTGACAACCCCACTTGCATAAAAAAAATTTTATTCTCTAAGGCACTGGTAAAAATTTTACTGTAACAATTAATTTTTTGTAATGAAATAATTAAATCCACGGCTAGCTTAGTAATACATAAACCTTTCGGTTCTTTATTTCCCCCTATAGTCTGAAAATGAAAACCTGATGCTCTGGTTTGATCACCCTCAAATAAACTAGTGAAAAATGATAATAATTGATAATATTCTGACAATTTTTAAGTTACTTTGTACTAAAAAAATGCACGTGATTTTGGGTAGAAGAGGGAGATGGGGTAGTCAACCACGCATCGTATCACCAGGAGGAGGAAGGGTTTAAAAAGTTGCTAAATGCGTGATTAATGGACGACCCTTTATCTGGAACACACTATACGTTTATCTAATATTAACTTTCGCATCAAAAATAGAGAGAAAAACATTATTCCCGGTGTATCCGTTTTTGAGATTTGACCCAATATTGTTATTTTTCAAATGCAACATCCTATATATTTTAAGGTCAATCTTTTGCATTCGTTTTCTGATTAAATTGATGTATTACAACCTATATTTTTTGTATACAGGCTGATTCAAATTCGAGGACCACCATAGGGATCTTGGGAACTGCAAGAGATAGGTGGGTAGTTTAAGTTTGTCAAAGTTGCTTATTTTGATGCTTAACAAAATGCAGTCTTGAAACTAAAAAAATTCCGACTACTTTCGGAAAAAAACGAAATTTTACAATGTTTTTATTTTTTTACTGAAGTTATTTTAAAAAAATTTCAAAATAAATAACACATTATTATGACCACTTTTTGCCCTCTACAAGATACCAGTTTTAAATTCTAAATCCTAACGTTTTCGGTTAACCATCATTAACTTTGTTCTTTCTTATGGAAGTAATTTTTACTTTTTGTGTCATTTAATAGAGAATTTTTTTCTGATTTCAAAAATGTGAACATTGCATTTGTTTAATATTGTTAAAATATCTTCTTTTTTGCCTAGAAAACTTTGTCTTAGGTAGTGTACGTACGTAGTTACTTGCGTTTTTGCGAATTAATCGCGCTATTTCTGATGTTTATATTTTTGAAATCAGAACAAAACTTCTCTATTAAATGAAATAAAAAGTAAAAATGACTTCCATAAAAAAGACAAAGTTGATGATGGTTGGATATCTTCTAAAGAAACCGCATTTTGTTAAACAAAAAAATTCGCAATTTTGCCAAATTTAAACTACCTACTGATCTTTTACAGTTTCCGAGATCCCGATGGTGACTCTCCAATTGAAATCAGCCTGTATACATAATTATATATCACATTTTTCAAAATTTTGAAATGGCATGTTTTTAGCACCAGCTACTTTTATTGATTGGTATCGGCTGCCATGGATACAATAAACAAAACAAAATCTCCACAAATCCATGGCCTACTTAAAAAATAAGGTTTTTATTTTTGGTTCGTGGTCAGAAAAAAAAATGCTTTAAATACTCCCATTATCATCTATACCTCCTCAAATAAGAATACGTTTGCTTATTTGGCATATTATGTGATTTATTAATTGACGTGTATTATCCTATATCATACTTATTTCCAATAAATTTTTTTATTAATAGTCTGAAAATAAAAAAAATATATAGTCGCCTATGAAAGACACTTGATAGCTAGTTTTTTTTTTAAAAAGTGGTTTGTCAAAATAGATGTGTCTGCATTCTTCATGTCAGTAACATTTTTCACATTGTTAAAAATAAATTTCTAAATGTCTAAATACGTTAACTATGAAAACTATGACACATCAAAAGTGTTCAGTGCAACGAAAAATCGAAAGTAGCGTCTTCAATATCGGTTAGAATTTCCCGAAAGGATACAACCAAATGTCAAGATCTTTAAACGGTAAATTCTTGTTATTTATTACTGATTATGTGTTAAATATAGGTATACATTTTAGGTTGAAAATGATTTAACTGAATTTGGTTCATTTGTTCAGCATCGACCTAGAAATTATCAAATGAGACCCTTAACGACGAAGTCACTCTTTGTAAAGGAAATCACGAAGCTGCTTCACGAGAAAAAAACTTTTAAAACGTGACAAATACATATAAATATCATAAGAACCAATATATGAAACCTGAAGATTTACTTAGAAGGCGCGAGCTTTGTCTTTAATTTCTTAGGAAGGAAAATGGGGTCCAAAATTTTAGCGATAACATTATTTGGAGTGATGAAGCACACATAGCAAATGCTGGAATTTGTAATAGACAAAATATCTCCTATTGGGCAAATGAAAACCCGCAACACTATATCTATATTATAGTCCAAGAAAAATGTGGGCTTAATGTTGTGCGGTTGCCTAAAAAGACATACCTAGTATAAAATATTATATTTTTAGAGGCACACTTACAAGCTGACAGATGTATCCAAACATTCGAGCACAATCTGAAAGATTTACTCCATAATATTCCTTTGAAAGAGAGACAGGCTGTTATTTTTCAGCAAGACGGTGCTTCAGCTCATAATACGTTAATTGTTCGAAATTATTTAAATAGATAGATAGATACTTTTTTTATTTCCACGTTCATCCTTGTATACATAAAAACAGACAAAAAATAACAATATGTTCTAAAAAAAATAATAAACTAAAACAAGTAAATAAGACTAGATGAATCGCAGATAGGTACCTCATTAAACAATTACTGTTGTGTTGAGGTTACCATCACTTAAAAAAACCAAGTTAATATTAATTCCAAATGCACTACATAAATTAAACAGAGAAAAAAGAACTTAAAAATTGCAGTAATAATGATATCCGTGGCGAGAGATTTATAGACTACTGTAACGGTGTAATGAAAGTTAAACTTTAGATAAGAAAATGATACGCCTATTAACCTATCTTCTTGTTATCACAGTAAAAATCAAGCAAGATGGAGACAAAGGCAAAGAGTTATACCTACAAAGAATACACTATTTAAAGATAACGAAAAAGAAAGAGAAAAATAAACAAATAAATAAATGGTGTACCTATTGTAAAAAAAGAATTTCTACGTCGTAAACTGTTAGCACAGATAAAATACCCATCTGTGCTGTTAGTAACCACGATTTTAAATTATTTGTAAATTTCGTACATATTCTTATACTAGATATATGTGGCTTGGTAATTTATTAAATAAATATGGTGCACAGTATGTATAAAAATGCTTATAGGCCTCGATGTTTGGCTTAGGAGTCCACACAAGGTTCTTAGATTTTAATCTGTTTGAGTGAACGTTATAATTACCCTCTATGTGACCACTCCTAAGGTAGAACATTCTTAAAACACGAAACACATACATGTATCTTAATGGCAGTATTTTTAATGAAACAAATAAGGGAAATGACGAATGTAACATTGACCACACCAGAAATTCGAATTATTTTTTTCTGAGCAACAAGTAATGGTTTTATGGACGACAAATATGTACCGCCCCACACGCATATACCGTACTGCAGCATGCACTTAGAGTTTATCAGTGAGTAATAAACGTTCCTCAAGATAGGTTGCGGACAGATAAATTTTAACAAATAGAATTTTCTCATTGCCATATACATATAACGCTTTAACGCATTGATGTGAGGTTTCCAATTGCAACAGTTATCCAGGGTAATACCAAGATATTTTATAGTTTCAACTTGTTCAATTTTTACACACCTTTCGCAGTATGGCTGCTCATGAGATAAACAATTTTGACATTTAAAATAAATATTAATACTTTTTGAGTGACGTCTTAGAGAAAACTGTAGAAGCTTGGTTTTGGTGCTTAAAACCATTTTGTTGTAATTGAACCACAACCTTAACTTATCTAAATCGGCCTGCATCGAATGTTGCAATTTTTCCGGGGCTTGTGCCGAGTAACACAGAGCAGTATCATCTGCAAAGCAAGTTAAACTTCCGCGGAGGTTAGCTGCACACAGGTCATTGATGTAAATAAGGAATAAAATTGGACCAAGAACTGATCCTTGAGGAACACCAGAAACATTCCGCAATGATTTACTTACTGCTCCCCTATAGCGTACAGATTGTGTCCGATTTTGTAGATAGCTCTTAAACCATTCTAACGAAATACCCCGAATACCTACAGTCCATAATTTATGTAACAAAATATCGTGATCCACAGAGTCAAACGCTTTAGTGATATCAATGAAAATCCCGCTAACATATTGTCGCTTATTAAGTCCATCAAAAAGCATTGAACAAAAATTTAATAACGCATCTTCAGTTGATCTTCCCTCTCGAAAGCCATATTGATTTCCGACTAGTATCTTATTAAATTTTAAAAAGTTTAGCAAACGTTTTTTCATGAGTTTTTCAAAAATTTTAGCAAATACAGAAAGTAATGAAATTGGCCTATAATTATTCATGTTTGTAACATCACCCTTTTGTGCAGTGGGATCACTAGTGCTTTTTTGAGTGGATCCGGATTTACCAGTTTCTACACTAGAATTAAAAAAATCAGAAATGATTGGCGAAATGATATCGTTGACATTTTTCACAGTATTCACCGATATACCATCAATTCCCGGACTTTTATTACATTTTAGGGCTTTTATGACACTTTCTACCTCCTGTCTACAAGTGGGGCTACAGAAGAAAGATTTCTCAACCAATGTAGTTGGAAATAGATGGTAGTACTCGGCACTGTTTGTGAATGACAAGTTGGAGGATTCGCGGATTTTTTCAACTACAGAAACAAAAAAACCATTGAAAGCTTCTGAAGCATCTTCAGGTTCTGTGACTACAAGGCCATCAGTAGATACAATGTATTCCGTTTCGCATTTTACTTTATTATCCCCGTTAAGAACGACCCACTGCTTCCTTACATCATTTTTATATTTTTCAAACAGATTAAAATAGTACACTCTTTTTTGTAATGCCATATCTTGCTTGAGTTTATTTGAATAAGATGTAAAAAAAACGAGCAAGTTTTTCGTCATTATTTCTCCTTTTAAATTTTTTGTATAATAAGTTTCTAAATTTTTGTCGCTTGCAAAGGTCTACCGTCATCCAGTCTTTAATAAGTTTATGTTTTGAAGTTATTGCGTAAGTATAACATGCCCTATCTATATTCGATTTTAAAATACCTAAGAATAAGTCAAACGCTACAGACACTTCACCCTGATCATATACACAGGACCAGTCAATGACATGCAGAAAATTTCTTAGCAGTGTTTTATCAGTTTTCACCTTTGTAGTTAAAGTTGTCCCTAAAAATTTCTTTGAAACCTCAAGCATTAATTCACATATTACAATATCATGATCACTTCTACCGGAATGAATAACATAACTTCTGTATTTGATATTATCCCTACTTCTTAAATAAATATGATCTTAACAACTATCTCCCCTAGTGGGCAAATTTATCAACTGACTAAACCCATGACTAGCCATTGTACTTTGATACTGCTCAACCTGAGGGGATGTCTTTAATATACATAAATTCATATCACCAATGACCACCAAATTCCTGTCCTTATTTACATTTAATAAGATATTTAACTCATCTAAGAACAGCGCAACGGTGTGTCTATGCAGGCGATAAAGTGCGATAACAGAAAGTGATAAACCACATTCTGTGTCAATGGTAATTTTAAGAGCATCTGCAGAATGGACATTGGTAATAAAATTCATCCTCGCTTTAAACATAGATAAAACGTAAACAATTACACCGCCTGCTCTTTCGATTTCATTACACTTACTAAACGTAGTGTATCCGTTTATATGATAAAAGTCCACTTCAGAACCAAATATCCAAATTTCTGACAAAATGATTACATCAGGTAACTTACGTAGTGAGTGTAAGTGAACAAGGAACGAATTGAAGTTTTCACTCAGACTTCGAATATTTTGGTGTAATAAAACAAAATTATTATTATTACAATTTGAATTGAATTCAACAAAAGAGTCATTCATTTTTTAAACAATAATTCCCAAATACGAAACACATCCATAATTAATTAAAAAACCACACAAATTATTACGTGAAAATAGAAAGAAAATAGTTTTTACTAATATTACCAATCACAATTTTTCAATAACGTCCAACGAGCAAATTTTTATAGCTGGATCGCCTTGCTGTTTTCTTATAAATATATTTCCATTTCGGACCCAAAGATAGTTATAGTTTTTGTCCTTTTGTATTTGACGAGCCAATGAGAACACCTTTCTTCTTGTAGGAGAGAGACTTTCATTAATATACATCGGAGAAGATGGATGTTGAAATCCTAGATGCTCGGTTGAAAAATTTCTTTTAGTTCTTCTCTTCTGTAGCAAGTTCAGCTTATCTTCTCTACGTACAAACTTGACGATGATGGATGCAGGTTGATTGGAATCCTTTTTTTTGCCTAATCTGTGGCATACATCTATGTCTCTGCGCGTCAACGGTAGGTCCAGAGCTGCCCCATCTTTTGTTACCAGTGCATAAACGTCTTCATTTTTCTCTTCCGGTAGACCTTGTATTTCCACCGTATTAGCTCGGGTATATTGTTCCGGTTCTTGTACTCTCGTTTCGAGGTCCATTACCCGTTGTTTTAAATTAACATTTTCTTGGCGAAGACTGTCTATTATCTCCATGTTTTTGATAAGATTGTCCAAGATACTTTTTTGATCATCAATCTTACTATGTACAAAGTCAAACGCCCTACTTATCTCCTGCTCCATTCGCTTCCTGTCATCTTTAGCTTCTTCCAACATCACTATAATTTGTGATAAATCCGGGGTGACCGATTCTGTTGAGGGAACAGTCATGATACTTATACGTCTAGTTCGAGCGCAAGGTGGACATCGCCATATAAGGTTATCCTCGAGAATACATTTTATATCCTCCTTTGTCAGATCTACGCAATTTCCATGGCAGCTTTTTTTTACATTCGCAACAAGTGATTTTGATTTTACTCTGCGTTGTTGGTTCTTGACACACCGTACAATCTGACATGATAATACCGCAAAAGAAACAAGTTTTGGGTATCAAGAAAATTCCGGCACCAGAGATAACTAAACTTTCACTTTCACTTTTATTAAAATTGTAGAAACTGTTATGAATCTTATCACATTTACTAGATAGGTAAAATATTAAACACCTTAAATAATAACCGATTAGGAACACCGCGAATGAAACTTAAACGATTCGCCACAAACGTCTACTTTCTGCGAAGGCCCGTGCAATTACACCTTATTATTATTTCCTGTTATTTGTCTTAGTAAGACCGAGTCAAAGATTATCCCTCATTGTCTTTGGTTTAAAATTTTTCATTGACAATAATTAAGTGATTCCAAACTACCACTCCCACTGGAAAATTTCGCTTTTCTCACTACTAGATCAAATCACGTTGAGAATTTAGAGAGTGGCAGCGGATAAAATAAAAGTAATGGCATAGACCGAGGGGTGTGACACTCTGAAGATGAGTAAAATTACCATAAAATACTTTTGAATTACTAACAAGTACCGAAATTATCGTGAAGTATATAAAATTACTATAAAGTACAAAAAAGTAGCATGCATTACGAAAAATTGCTATGAAGTATCAAAAAGTACGCTACAGTACGAAACAAGTTAAAAAGTAATCGTAAACGATTTACATAAAGCGCATTTCAACTTGCATTCATTTCCTATTTGTAAGATGCAACCTCGGATGCAACTTTTGTTAAAATTGTAAAAATCCGGCCACAAATATGAAAGATAGCGTTGCATAATGTGCAATCTATTTTGATGTCCTACTTCAATTTCAGTTTATAAGAAGAATTTCATTTCAATGCTTTTCTAAATAAGGAAGTTGGAACTGCGCATGCGCAAACCTAAATTTTGGAGCTAACGTTAGATTTTCTATTGTTCCAAGTGGCTATGTGTCAAATTTCATTTAAATCCCTCCATAAATAAGAAAGTTGGCACTGCGCATGCGCAAAACCAAATTTTGAAACTGGCGTTAAATTTGCTTTTATTCCAAGTGGCTATGTATAAAATTTCATTTAAATACTCTTATAATTAAAAAAGTTTGCAATTCGGTTTATAAATGGTGAGATGCGAAAAGGGCACTGTGAATTTTGAATCGATTCGACTAAACTTTTGGCATTGCGTATTATATGGCTAAAGCTATGCCCATATTGAATTTTATGCAATGCAGTTCATAATTAACGGAGATGTAAGAGCGATCGGACATTTCTAAACAAAGTTATCGTTCACACGGACAGATAGAGGGACAGACAGACAAAGGAACAGACGGACAGACCAACAAAATTATAAACGATCTCTAGGATGGTTAATAAACGGCAAAAGTGTAAAATTATGGAACATGTAAAAAACGGTTTTTTGTTTTTTTTACAATAACTTTTTTTGTAAGCGGTACAGAAAAAATTCCTTCCTTGGTGCAAGACTCGACACTATAACGAACCAAATAGCGAAAAAAGTAAAAACAATAGCTCTTAAGATAAAAAACTAGTAGCGTCTCAAAACGAGCGGACGGACGGACGGACAAAGTGGCCACAATAGCGTATTTTTATTTATTTCGTAATGCGCTAAAAAGACCAGAAATTATATAAAAGACTATGTTTATTTGTAGTTCCAGTCAAATACCTTATTGTTCCGAAACAACCTCTGAAGTACTAGATTCACCATTCACAAACTAGTGAGTAGCAAATTGCAGACGAAATAGAACTAAAATATGAAAATATTACCATAGGTGCTTTTCTTTTGGTTGAGTTCTTAGGAGGTAGTAGAAAGATGACTAAATATAGATATGCCTGCACTGTACAAGAGTTGATACCGACGCAGATATTAAAGTTATGAGTCTAAAATGTATGGATCAAGCACATAGAAGATTTGTAACCGATGAAAAAGACGTATACATGGACTACAAACAAATACCTACGCATATTTTGCCACAACTAGCAGTGAAACAACATGGCGAAAGAAGTGTCCTAGACCCCGTTATTACTATGACTTTGGTATTGCAATAGAAGTATTTGAAAAGCCTTAACGTGTTAAAATTTATTTTATTATTATTGTTAATAACAAACTACGAAGTAAAAGATTATACTGTTTAATTTATTGTTACCTAATTTTCTTTAGCGTCTCAAGTCAATAACCATTTAGACAAAGTATTGGAAAAAGTCGAGGAAAAATTAGATATTTATCTAGGTATTCATTTAGTTCATAATCCTACATTGGGGTCTATATGTGATATGTATGATTTTTCTATCATTTTGAGCATTGCCCACGTACTTACTCGAGAGTTTTATTAAATTTTTCAATTTTCATCAGTTTTTATAAAGGAAATGACATGTTTTCCTTGTCGCTGGATAAGTAGAAAAGTATTAAAAATTACTAAAAAGTACACGAAATTACGAAAAAGTACATTAAATTACTAAAGTATTTCAAAATTACGAAAAAGTGTCGCGCCCCGCGGCATATAATTACAGTTAACTACAAAAACTGCAATTTTTTACTGTCAGTTCACCAACATTTTATGATTCGATTTGTTCCGTTTCCGTATTCAAACAATTCATTAGAAACAAAAAAATAAAATGGGTTCAAAATTTTTAGGATGTAAGTTTTGAGTTAAAGAATTTTGCACCGTGTGGATAACTGTTCATTACACAGTTTTTTTTATTTGAAGCGCAACGACTGGCACATAACGTAATAATTAATGAAAAATACAAAGGAAAAAAGATACCAATAATTCAGATCAGATTGACATTGTTTTAAAATGACATGTTGCACACCTGCAGAACGCGCGTTTCGTTATCGGCATCGATTATGCGCAGCAGATGTTTAGTACGTCCGCCGATAAGAACCAATAAATTCTTTCTTGTGAAATCAGCCTACAAATTTTTAAGGATATTTCAACATAAAATTGTTAATACATAAATAACTACCAAAAAATGGAAACTGGGAGTTCCTTTTCTAACTCCATCTTTTTGCAAATGATCCTTAGGGTTTTTTTAATTATCATAAGGCGACGATTTTCGTATAAAATGTATATCTAAGTTCACTGACCTTGCGTTATCCTGTTCAGACGCCCAAAGGATTTTCGAAAAAGTTCCACAAGAACTTCTGCCTGATGGTGTGTTTAGTCCACTAAAGTTTGTATTGCACCCACGAACACGTAATTTTGATTCGGTAATCAAAATTTTCACACATTCAAATTAATTTCGAAAATTTGAAGATCAAACCGACCGACGCGACGCTGCAATCATACACTCACGCCACCACTAGCAAGTTTGTAACGACTGCGCATTCAACGCTCAACCACTTTTGAATTTTTATGATTCATTTTTAGCGCATTTCCACAAAAATAAAAAAAAATGCGCTATTGTGGCCACTTTGTCCGTCAGTCCGTCCGCTCGTTTTGAGACGCTACTAGTTTTTTTATCTTAAGAGCTATTGTTCTACTTTTTCAGTGTTTGGTTCGTTATGGTGTCGAGTCTTGCACTAGGAAGGAATTTTTTCTGTACCGCTTACAAAAAAAGTTATTGTAAAAAAAAAACCGTTTTTTACATGTTCCATAATTTTACACTTTTGCCGTTTATTAACGATAATTTTGCATTGCTGTCTCTCGTCTGCCTGTTGGTCTGTCCGTTTGTTCCTTTGTCTGTCTGTCCCTCTATCTGTCCGTGTGAACGATAACTTTGTTTAGAAATGTCCGATCGCTTTTACATCTCCGTTAGTTATTAACTGAATTGCATGAAATTCAATATGGGCATAGCTTTAGCCATATAATACGCAATGTCAAAAGTTGAGTCGAATCGATTCAAAATTCACAGTGCCCTTTTCGCATCTCGACCATTTATAAACCGAATTGCAAACTTTTTTAATTATAAAAGTATTTAAATGAAATTTTATACATAGTCACTTGGAATAAAAGCAAATTTAACGCCAGTTTCAAAATTTGGTTTTGCGCATGCGCAGTGCCAACTTTCTTATTTATGGAGGGATTTAAATGAAATTCGATACATAGCCACTTGGAACAAAGGAAAATCTAACGTTAGCTTCAAAATTTAGGTTTGCGCATGCGCAGTTTCAACTTTCTTATTTAGAAAAGCATTGAAATGAAACTCTTCTTATAAACTGAAATTGAACTAGCACGTCAAAAATGGATTGCACATGTGTAACGCTATCTTTCATATTTGTGGCCGGATTTTTACAATTTTACCAAAAGTTGGATCTTACAAATAGGAAATGAATGCAAGTGGAAATGCGCTTTATGTAAATCGTTTACGATTACTTTTTAACTTGTTAAATAAGGCATCATCGTTTTCCAATACATTACGAATATTAAAAAAAATCACCAACATTAAGTAAAGGAATATAGGCCAGACATGATCGTGATCCCCTTCTTTTTCGGCCAGTAATTTCTTACTGACCGTGATCCCCATAAGTAAAATCGCCCGGGAAATATTCACTTCTCCCAAATTTCTGTGAAACAATTTCAAACGGGTTCTATATTCTTTATCGGTTGTAGGAAAAGAAAAAGGGAAAGAAAAATCGCCCTCGCAAGATTCGCGGCCGGAACATAAGCCCTGCAGGAAAAATCGACTCCTAAAAATTGGCCCATGGTAGATTTGCTATGCATAGCGTTCATTCAGTGTTCTCATAGTTCCCATAATCATATACAGGGTGAACATTTTGTCTGGGACCCTGAAAACATGGTGTAGCGTCTAAGAACCCGCGGATCATAATTCCTTTCCATGAAAAATACCGAAAAAGTCTTGGAACAAATTTGTACACAATTATTGCCGCCATGTTTCTGAAATATTTTTGATCACCAAAGGTGTGCTGTATTCTAATGCTTGCGTTTTTTTTTAAATGGAACACCCCATATTTTATTGCAGACTTATTTTTTGTGGAACATGATACACCGTTAATATTCACGATTTCGCTATTATAATCTTTTTTCCTCAAAATTTAATAGTTTTTCGAATTTTGTTTGAGAGAAATGGCGACGGTAGTTTGCGTTTAAAAGAACCTTAATCTTTTCCCAATTTGCCCAAACATCTTATTGTTGTGACATTATGAAAAATTTAAAACAAATCTACAAAGTTAAAGCTATAGACAGTGGCGTGCGTCCATATTAGGAAAAGTACTGGGCCAAGTACTGAACCTTAAGGCACGCCTGTCTCAATTTGCTTAAAACCCAATGCACAGTTATTAAAACATACATACTGAATTCGATCGTTCAAATACGATTCTAACAACATAATGCTTTTATATTGGAAATTATATTTTGGAAGTTTACTCAGTAATATTGAGTGACTCACACAGTCGAAGGCTTTAGTTAAATCTAAAAAGTTGCAACACAAATTTCATTAGATTCAAAACAGGTTAAAATTAAGTTGGTTAACTTCGAGATGGCACTCGCAGTGGATTTATTGTTACGAAAACCAAATTGACTGTCGCAAAATAACTTTCTTGCTTCAAAATAGGACATAATTTGTTTTTTTAAAATTTTTTCAAAAATTTTAGAAAAGACTGGAGTAATTGATAGTGATCGATAATTTGTAAGATTATCTTTACAACCCTTTTTATGCAGAGGAATAACTTTGGATATTTTCAATTCATTGGGGTAAACTGAATTTCGTATGTACAGGCATTTATAATTTTAGTTAATGGAACAATTATGACGTTTAACACGGACTTCACAATGTCAGCCGTGATGCCAAAATGATCTCTACAACCACTATTATTAATGCTGGATACTGTATCACGCATCTCATTAAAGGATATTTCTTGAAAATCAAACGACGTAGAGTTGTTGATTTTGAAATTACTAAAATATGTAATTGGGTCATTGTTCTGCACAGGTAGTGACGCACTTATCTCACCAGCAATTTGAACAAAAAAGTTGTTAAACTCATTAGGTGTTCGATTTTGGGTATGCATTTGGTTATCATTGTTGTTTTGTTTAATTACTTGCCATATGGCTTTTGATTTACAACTAGATGCCTTTATAAACGCATCATTAGTAGCAATTTTTGCATTTTGCAATGCAACCTTGTAAAGCTTACGGTAATTACTCACAAGTTTACGTAGATCATCATTTCTCACCCTTTTGTAACATCCATTAAGAACCAGTAGAACATCATGCATATTTTTCAATCGACCGTTATACCATCTACGAGCGATGCTTCTAGTACATCCACCCTTCCGAACCTTGGCGGGGAAACTACAATCAATATAATTAAGAAAAGTAGTAATAAAAGTAGAAAATTTTTCTTCTGCGGTTTTAAGACCATCGTCGATGAAGGACCAGTCGCAGTTTTCAAGCAGGCGGTAAAACATAAATTTAGACATATTTGTAATAGGTTTTGACAATTTTAAACTACTATTTACACGTTTAGTACTATGAATTATTTCAAAATTATTAACCTGAGCCATATGATCAGACATGCATGTCTCAAAGACACGCGTATTAAAACTATAACCACGTTTAAAATTAACAAAAATGTTATCGATGCAATTGTTGCATCTCGTATTTTCAAATATTGTAGGATATAAGTTATAACTTTGTAAAAAATCAACAAGATATTTGGCTTGCCTATCATTAGAACAGAATCTTACATCAAAATCGCCACATAAAATTATCACATTTTTGTAAATGTCTATTTTTGACAGTAAAGTGTTAAGAGTATCAGTAAATGTATTAAAATTACCTAATGGTGACGGATAAACCGAGAGAAAGGTTCCCGGTATCACCCTTTAACTAATCATGGTCGAGTTCGATTTCTCGAATTTCCTGTATCCGCATTGACAATTCGATCTTTTATCAGATAGTTACTTCAGCCACTTTCCCGCACTTTGAATCTCCACTTGAAATCCTGTTTTCAGTATAGGAAAAAAAAGTTGGCGCTAGCAGAATAAACAAAATAATAAAACACCCTCTCCTGACCCATTGTTCCAAATCGATGACAACTCCTTGAATTTATTGCTGTGAATATATTTTTGCGTCTGTATAATAAACCCTCAATTCACTTTCTCAGAATTTACCCTACAGCCAAAGGGTCCACCTAATTGTCTCTCCACTTTATAAGAAATCTAGGGCCGTTACCGACCACAATACCGCAAATTACCGCTTGGGACTTCTAGAAGCCACGATAACGCATTTAATAGCAATCTTTTATGGTATTAATTTACACTTATAAATCACTTAGCCAATTATCCGTGATTTTCGCCAAAAAAAGATTGATATTAATACAGTTTGCTCTATATAATTATTTATTTTTTGTTGCAGGTGGCGGGTCGAAATCATAATGGCGTTACTTCAATTTAAGACTACCTAGCGAATTTTACTGCCATCCTTTCGAGTTAATTGTATATTTTTAAAAATGGTGCAAATTGTGGTGTAATTCCTTTACAGTTCTTATAATAATATTGAATTTGAAAAATTCGGGCGCACATTTCTTTATTGTTGCGATATTAGTTTTTGGTTTGTATGATTTGTAAATAGTACTTCACAATATTTAGGATCCATAAATATTGTGCGTTTTCCTAGTGTTCACTGCCGTATTCAAATAATTTACTTAGTTCTAATAAAAAAGAAATTGTGGGCGAATGTTACCGTGTTCAAAAATTTCCCACTCGTTTATGTCCAATGGAAAATGTGGTAATTTTCTAATTATAAGACTGGTGAAAATTTTAAAATAGATTTAGCATAAAATGCATTTAATAATTTTAATAATGTACTTTTAATGTAGGTAATTTTTGTAAAAATAAAAGTTTTGCTCATTGTTGTTATGCAATTTGTTTATAATACAGAATTAAATCCTATGTTCATTAAATATTATGTTCTCTTGTAAAATCGATTAATTATTTTTTAATAAAATTACGTTGTTTTAAGTTGTTCGTTCTTTCATTTTGTTTTTACAGTTTTCCTTATGTTTTTTTTGTATTTGGGTTCGTAGCTTGTTGGCGTTTGCTAAATTAGGTATGGTAAGTAAGGACAACACTATTAAATACGGTAAAATGACAACCCCCGCAATTAAATATTACAGGTACGTATGAGTTTTCTAAAATATTACCAAATTTAAAAACTTGAAGGGGTTTTATTTTTAGATGGTGATGATAGTAGGGTTGCTTGTAAGTCCTTTAAGCATGATCTATCCAAGAAACAACATTTTTTATGTACAACGAAAGTTGCAACCCTCGCAACTGCGAAGTGCTATTTACGCACCAAAATTAATAAGAAAAAGTGTTTTCCCGAGAAATTTTGGTGCAGTCGATTTTTGGTAAAAAAGGAAGGTTATACACTGCCTTTTTTTAAGGCCCGAAAAAAAAATTGTCTCAGATCGACCCGGAAAAAAATTTTCTTATAGAATGTGGCCTGTAGAATCCATAATTTCAAACAGTTCCAAGATTGGGCTACTAGTTCAAAAGTTACAGCCCTTTGAATTTTCTTTCGAAATTGGTTTCTAGTCTATAACTTTTGATTGAGAAGTCTGATCGAAAAAGTACGAATTGTTTTGGATTCTACGCACCAAAATTAATAAGAAAAAGTGTTTTCCCGAGAAATTTTGGTGCAGTCGATTTTTGGTAAAAAAGGAAGGTTATACACTGCCTTTTTTTGAGCCCCGAAAAAAAAATTGTCTCAGATCGACCCGGAAAAAAATTTTCTTATAGAATGTGGCCTGTAGAATCCATAATTTCAAACAGTTCCAAGATTGGGCTATTAGTTCAAAAGTTACAGCCCTTTGAATTTTCTTTCGAAATTGGTTTCTAGTCTATAACTTTTGATTGAGAAGTCTGATCGAAAAAGTACGAATTGTTTTGGATTCTACGCACCAAAATTAATAAGAAAAAGTGTTTTCCCGAGAAATTTTGGTGCAGTCGATTTTTGGTAAAAAAGGAAGGTTATACACTGCCTTTTTTTGAGCCCCGAAAAAAAATAGAGACCCGGAAAAAAAATGTTCTTATAGAATGTGGCCTGTAGAATCCATAATTTCAAACAGTTCCAAGATTGGGCTACTAGTTCAAAAGTTACAGCCTTTGAATTTTCTTTCGAAATTGGTTTCTAGTCTATAACTTTTGATTGAGAAGTCTGATCGAAAAAGTACGAATTGTTTTGGATTCTACGCACCAAAATTAATAAGAAAAAGTGTTTTCCCGAGAAATTTTGGTGCAGTCGATTTTTGGTAAAAAAGGAAGGTTATACACTGCCTTTTTTTGAGGCCCGAAAAAAAAATTGTCTCAGATCGACCCGGAAAAAATTTTCTTATAGAATGTGGCCTGTAGAATCCATAATTTCAAACAGTTCCAAGATTGGGCTACTAGTTCAAAAGTTACAGCCCTTTGAATTTTTTTTCGACATAGGTTTCTAGTCTATAACTTTTTATTGAGAAGTCTGATCGAAAACGTACGAATTGTTTTGGATTGTATAGTTATGAGCTAATTTCCTTAAAAATTACGAAATTGGCATTTCTATTTTATGGTAGCAGTTGAGTGGTGGTGTCAAGACTAGTCCCCTGGCGGAGAAGGATTCAACTAAATTAACTATAATTTGGTTAAAATCGGTTAAACCGTTAAGTTAAAGCAGGCTATTGCAAAAACAATTGAACGCCCCACGCCATCTTTGTTTTTGAAATAACTGAGTTTCTTTTTTTTAGTTTATTATGCGAAATACGTAATACGACGGACGGTTCCCGAGATATGGCCGAGAAACGGTCTTATTGGGTCACCCGGTACTGTAGAATTTTATAGGTACCTACCTATATAAAGATCCAGTTGCATTAGGGATTGGACAATTCAAAACTGACTATAAATGTACATAAGGTTTCGCACTCCGCAAGACTTTACCTAAAAGACAAAACTTAACCCATAAATAATGACTCATTATTACTATAATTCAATATTTTAGAGTTTCACAAAATTGATGCCTGTGGGGTGCGATCACGACGACGATTTAACTGTGACAAATGTCTTTAGCACAATATCCATTTAAGAACTTAATTACAATGTAGGCATTTAGAACTTGATTACTTCAAATTTAAAAATTATTTTTTTACCAGCCTGCGCGAGGGTGTGCACCCCATTGTATTAATAAAATCAGAGTTAAATGTTTCATTTGATACATTTTCCCAACAAACTTGGATTTAGATACACACTTTATTAACACTATTCCGCCACAGTTTCTGGTATGTTATAATTTTGAAAAACAAACGCAAACGTCTTACAAGACAATTTAGATTGATATCTAAAACGTAAAACACATTCGCAGACATGAAAAGACTATCTGTTTGGGTAAATCTGATTCGACGACTTTAGCTCTAATTTAATCAAAAACAATTGCGTTTGTGTTTGTGCAGTACATTTAATTTCCTTAAGAAACATGGCAAGCAGACATTTACCGCGTCGAACAAAGTATAATAACCTTAGGGCGAATTTTCAAAGGCGGCTCCCTAGCTCTCCAGAACTAATAAAACAACAATTAAAAACGCTTAAACTATAGCGCCATGTTGCAAACTGTACTTAGGCAGGAATTTCATTTTAGTAATCATTAATATTAATCTAGTGCCATCAATATAAACCAAATTACTCTACTGTTCCCTACACAGTCGCTCAAAGGATTCCGTCGAACATTCCACGGGGGTGCATTATGTAGTACTTCTTTGTTCCGCCACGGAACTGTGCGTTATTGCTAGAGCTCCCCGAAAGTTACTTTGGGTCGTATGTTGTACGCCAGTTTCAATTGAAAACTAGCTACCTATTTCTTTGATAAGTAACACACACCTGTCCCATTTTATCCCAATAGATTATGGTTCAACGTCCATTGGTATTTTTAAACGCACCTGCCACGAATACAATATATCTATGTTAAAAATAAAGGCTGTCGATAGGTGAGCGAAATTTTGTCAGTAGGAAGTTGTAACCCCCTTGAACGTATGCAAGTCCCAATGTAAATCATGCCATAAATCAAAGACCAAGAGTTAAAAAATCTGTGAAGACGTATCTTTCATCTTTGCATTTCGTAGAGAAGAACATATGAATTTTAATGTAGCGTGTAATTTTATTCTATAATATATTATTGTGGATTAATAAATCAACATGTTATGTGGTGTGTAAGTTTAGCTATTATTGTACCGTAGGTACCTCCAGACTTCAACTATACCTACCTACATCAGTTAAATGCGAAAGTGGCCATCCGCCCATTCTGGCAAAGGAAAGTGAGCCACCCCTAAAAGCGCATTTTTCTTAGTTTTCGGAATTTTAGATAGAGCATAAAATTCTCTATCGATTAGGTGTATTATTAACTTTGGTTCTATTGCCACTCTATCACCAAAATCCTCAGTGTTTCTACTATGGGGAGATTTTTTTTAAATTGCCGCCATTATGCGCCAAAATGACATCAACCATTAAATCCATATATCTCTTAAACTAATCCCTCTAGAAAAAAATTTAGAGATTTAAAGATACGACGATGGTCAAATTAGAGGTAAGATGGGCAAATGAAGAGTCTTGCTTTAGAGAAAACTAGAAAATTCCCAATTCCCATTACAAACTTCCGAAAATATACATGTTATTAACCCCCCCTAAAGTTTCCTAAATAAAAATATGGCGAAAATAACATAATTGACGTACCTAATGATCGTTATTAGGGGAGATATTGGGAAACTAAAAAAAAATTTTCTTTAAGAAACTCTTTCTGTTCTTTTAAGTGATGGAAATAAGGTCACCTACAAGAGAAAAAATCCCGATTTCAAAGATGTATAACATGCTTATAAAAAAATCAAAAAAGTTCAAAATTAAAAGAAAAACATTTTGAATGACATTTGACAAAAGCAATATCCATGAACAATCGAATTTCTTTAATTAAAAAAATCCGAATTTAGCTTTAAATATCTCCCCAAATAACCATTTTAAAGCCAAAAATCAAAAACGTCAATTATGTTATTTTTCGCTATATTTGGGAATCTTTAGATATGGGCTAAATTTCGTTTCTTGATTTTCTTTAAGCAACTCCAAGATCATTTTGTCCATTGAACAAACTCTCTCTCTCTATGCTAATAAGCAAGATCTCTGTACTGTACTGTACACGAAATTTGATACAACCTGTATATTGCAAGAAAAACCGAAATTTGCCGATTTTGTTTTCATTTTTCTGATGTTTTTTGAACAAATACAAAAATATAAAAAAACACTTTCTCAATGCCACTATTGATAGATTTTCAACACTACGTTTCGTTTCGGAGAAATCATCATTAACTTTATTTTTTTATATGATCCTTAAAAAAAGCATTAGATCGTTCTTCTTCTTTTGGCATATGTTTGTTAATGTTAAAACGAGGTTCGAAGACTTTTACCTCTTAAAATTTTTTTATAATTAGTAGTTTTTGAAATATTATTTTGATTTTTCCTAAGAATGTCAGTGCTTGAAATCCAGTATTGTAATAGATACTTTTATTCTTGGATCTAGGTAAAGATACAGATACAACTTAATAATTGTAACTAGATACCAAAACAGATACCCAAAAACAAAAAGGATCTAGATGCAGATACAGATACTTTATTTTCGATGCTTGATCCCGGTAAACAGTTATCGACACCTCTCAAGTAATAAAAAGCGTTTTGTCATTTGAAAATATAATTTTAATACATCAATGTCACACACCCCGGTGCTACTGTAGCGTCGGGGGAGGGAGGCGGTTTTCAGAAAAAGGTAATGAATCCCTTTACCGGCCGCACTTGCGATATAGCTAATAAGCTAAATGTCTATAATGACTCCTATCATCACTGACAGATTGATATTAATTAAAAGTTCTTTATACAAATTGAAATTTTGTATTAAAATACGATTTGGGGTAAAATTTAACACAAACTCGTCAGTAAAATGACATTTATTGATTCGGAAATTAAAATACTCGGCTCCAATGGGGCCTCGTGTACTACAATACTTCCTCGCAATTTATGTGTTATTTTCCTGACTTTTATGTAAATAACATATGAATTTCCCAGATGTATCTTTGGCGAATAATGTCGGCCATTTAAAAAAAATCTCCGCATAGTAGAAACACGTGCCCTTGATCAAAATGGGAAACACCCAGAACAAACATTTGCTGTACACATTTCCGTGCAACAGTCACCTTTTCTTTAGCCCCTAGACTGTACAGACTGTTTCAGAGTAAGCCCCTTATTTTTTTTCAAAATATTTGGCAGTAATATGTTTCAGTACATTCTCTACACGATGGTGAGATCAAATTTTCAATTGGACGAATTATTTTAAAATGGTGACTACTTATCAACATTTTTCTTTAAAGGAATGCCATCATTTTTTTATTATTGAGACATTCTTTTTACCGATAGTATTTTGTTTTTCTTCATTTCTGCCCCTATCAAAAAATGAACTAACGTTTTAATCTAGTAGCGCATGAATAACTCTACACTCGATGTTATTTTTGTTCAAATATCGAGTAGCGGTAGACACAAAAGAAACAATAAAGCTGCTTGATTTTTGGACAAAAATAACATCGAGTGTAGGCATTCATGCGCTACTAGATTAAAATGTTAGTTTATTTTTTGATAGGGACAGAAATGAAGAGTTTTATTAAAAACAAAACACTATCGTAAAAATAATGTTTTTAGGATCTCAATCATCTCGCCCATCTGCTGAATAAAGGCAAAACGTTGACTCACCAGTGAACAATACAGCATTCTAATGCACCAGTGGGTGTAGCATTACCCGGTAGCAATTTTGCTCCATGAGCTGGTTTACAAGCAGTGAAATCCATGATGTCTTGCTTCAACAGACGTAGAAGTGCGCTTTCGTATAACACAGAAAACGATCATCCAACAACTGCTGTTTTCCGGCTCTTACCAAGATGTCCGTTTTCAAAATTTCAAACGACAAATACCGTTAGTGTATACACTTATACAGGGTGGCCATTTGAAAACGAAACACAGCCTATTTTGGGGGCCTCAAAACATCTACGAAAAAATACTCGGACCCGTCAATTTATTATTCAAGGGGGAACAATTTTTTCGCTAGTTTCGCCCCTCTGAGGGCAAAGCCCTAGCGGGGGTGACAAGCGCCCCCAAAATTTTAAATCGAATGGGTGGTCAAGTGATACCTGATTTTGAAGGTATTTTTATGTGGATTATAACCCTTAAGTTTTAAATCGCTACTAATTTGCCTAGCCGATACAGGGGTTAATAAAAGTTACAAAAATGTGTCAATATTTTCTTATGAAAAAATATTCTTGTAAATGAATTAGTTAAATAACAAAAATAAAAACAACAGTAAATACAAAAAATGTTCTCCTACATTCTGAGTCGTACTTTTTGTTGTTTTTTTTTCTTTTTAATACTCGTAAGTACATATGCCTTTTCTGCAACGCAAATCTTGGTTATTGTTGAGAGCATTACTAAATCAACATTTTGAAGTTTACTTTTTTTTAGTAGTGATTGTCAATTACTGTTGTCAGAACGAGAGAGGGATAATACATAAAATACTTTTTTTTAGTAGTGATTGTCAATTACTGTTGTCAGAACGAGAGAGGGATAATACATAAATAAATAAATAATGGTTTATTCACTTGCTGAATAATTTATCTTTTTTTGCAAACAAAGAAAATGCTAATAGAACTGCCCAGCTCTTTAATCGACAACGCCAGAATCGTATGTTTGGGCTGTCATTTTTGGTAACCGTATCGTAGGCCCCTTCTTTTTATCTGAAACTTTAACAGGAGAGATGTACCTGGAGTTATTAGAAAAGACGATTCGTCCAGCATTAGTGGAGATACTAGAAAATAACAACGACTACTTGGAAATAGTCTAGTATTTCAGCAAGATGGTGCGCCAACCCACTATGCTGCAAGGGTTCGTCAATATTTGGACCAAACGTTTCCAGGAGAATGGATTGGAAGAAAAGGTGCTATTGAATGACCTCCTCGTTCCCCGGACTTAAGTGCGTTAGATTTTTCTTATGGGGCCATTTAAAAACTAAAATTTATGCTAGTCAGCCTACATCGTTAGACAACTTGCGACAAAAAATAATTGACGAATGTCGTCAAATCACCCCATAAGTTTTTCAAAATGTACGGAAAATGTTTGAACAAAACCTGTATTATTCTATGGAAGTCGAAGGCCAACATTTTCAACATTTACTTGATTTAAAACTTAAGGGTTATAATCCACATAAAAATACCTTCCACATAAGGTATCACTCGACCCCCCAAAATTTTGGGGGCGCTTGCCACCCCCGCTATGGCTTTGGCATCAGGGGGGCGAAGCTAGCAAAAAAATGGTTCCCCCTAAATCAAAAATTGACGGGTCCGAGGATTTTTTCGTAAATGTTTTGAGGTCCCCAAAATAGGCTCTGTTTCGTTTTCAAATGGCCACCCTGGCTTTGGCATCAGGGGGGCGAAGCTAGCAAAAAAATGGTTTTTCAAAATGTACGGGAAATGTTTGAACAAAACCTGTATTATTCTATGGAAGTCGAAGGCCAACATTTTCAACATTTACTTGATTTAGAACTGAAGGGTTATAATCCACATAAAAATACCTTCCAAATAAGGTATCACTCGACCCCCCATTCGATTTAAAATTTTGGGGGCGCTTGCCACCCTCGCTATGGCTTTGGCATCAGGGGGGCGAAGCTAGCAAAAAAATGGTTCCCCCTTGAATCAAAAATTGACGGGTCCGAGGATTTTTCCGTAAATGTTGTGAGGTCCCCAAAATAGGCTCTGTTTCGTTTTCAAATGGCCACCCTGTATAAATACACCGGTCAAAAACAGGTTACACCTCGAAACAATGCAGTTACTGTTCAACAGTGTAATAATTTTGTTTTAAATGATAGTTTGTTATATGAAGAAAGTAGTGTCTAGTGTTTAGATTTGCAGATTTTGCGTTTTTGTTCAGTTCGTGCAGGTTCATTTTATATGTGAGATCACTTTTATTTTAATTCTGTAATTTAATTTTCGTGTTTGTGCTATATAATAAAAAAAGGCAATTAAAAAAAAATATTTCAAACAGGTAATATGCTTAGTTGTAATTGTAATTGTTCGCTTTATTGTAAATTCTATTGCTTTCCACTACTAGGGGAAGGTAACCCTTGAATTTGGTTATATTAATTGCCATGAATGTCAATGTTATTCCTATTTTATTTATTTTATTTATTTACTTATTTGTTTGAGATTGGCCAGTTATTAATTTTCATTGGATTGTTTAAACACATTTAGATTGATTAGCGACTTCAATTCTTTGTGTACGAATCTGCGCTTTTGAGTGTAATTAACCCTTTTGTCCGTGCAGAGGTAGATGCCACAGTGATAAAGATATTTAGCGGCATTAATCTCGAAATACAACTTTAGTCTAAGGTTACCGTATCCAGGACCTTCAGATACCTTCTGGACTGGAGGAGGTCCGGCTAATTAAAAACGTATTTCATGTACTTTATATAAGATACTTGGGGATGTTATTCTATTCTACAAATGGGAAAAGTTTGGAGTTACTTTTAAATCTACTTAAGATGGCCATTCTTTAGCTAATCAAATGTTGTATTAAATTAACGTCAGAGTTCGTGTTTTTCCCGCTTTTGTTAGCGCATGAGCTGTCGACTTGGGAAGATGGTGGCCTTCGTGTATTCCCATTTGTTTCTCTAAACCTTTGCGCACACATTTTCAAACTGCTGTATGCGTGCAACAGAGGACTAGGTGCAATCTGTGAGTGTAGTTTTATCTTTGTCACATGTTCCTGTGATAAAATATAGAAAAAAAGGAGCGGTTATGCTTAATTGTCAGGAAACTCAAACACAATTGTCAGAAAAAGTTGTAGGAAAAGTGATAATTATCTAAATTTCCTGAAAAAGTGACATGTATATGTGTAAGTTGTCTTTGATGACCTCTTCAAGCCTTCCTCCGTTTTTAATCAGGGATTAGCAGTATAGCCTGGAATTTCAAGTCAAAAACCAAATTATATCACAACAGCAAATGCCAGTATGCCACAACATACTGTAGTATTGAAGGGATTTAGTTAATTACTATTCTGTATACAATTTAATCGCTGTTTAAAAGTTAATAAAGGTAAACTTCGTCATTTCCTCACAGGTGTCAAGTCCAAGAGCTCTCATTTCACTATTTCCACTTTTTCGCGCAATTTCAATTCAATTCCAATTACGAATGTAGACCATAGCGTAAAAGTACCGCAAAAAGCCTTTTAAAATTTCCGTCACATAATGCAATAGATGGATGGAAGTTAACAAGATGACGGAGACGACTATTCCTGACGTGATAATAATATTCAAGCAGCCCTTTGATCCCCCACGTTGCTCACATTTTACAATTTTAAATGGAGGTAGTTTCCAATGTATTCGTTTTCACCATATACGGTCATATTGATCTAGCGTAATTAGATAAACTATAATTTAATTTAATATTGCGTGTCTAACAACAGATGTTTAACGTTTTAATTGCCCTTAGCAATAAGTAAAGACAGTTCGATGCTATACACAAGTTTTTATTGTTCTTCGAGCGCTGTACGAAGGAGGTCTAGCTAGGATGTCACCAGGGGGCCGTTGTATTGAAAGAAAGAACATTATTTTTATAATTTAATTTACGTTATAATTGAATTCGTCACCTTGTGTAATTAAACAGCGAATTTCTCTAGCAAGCAATTGAATCCCCTTGTCTTTGGCGGAATTCTACGAATCTATCGTAGCACTAAGAGATATTTAGGAGAGAAATTATTGATTTTTGATATGTTCAATTTCTAATTTTTTTTTAATTAAGAAAGATTATTGCTTCTAACAGACAATGCCAAATGAAGTAAACTAAAATTACTGAAAAACAATAACACCTAATTTATTAAAATTATTAATCTGACTTATTGAAAAATAATGCAGTGAAATTGCGTTACATACCTAAAAGTAAAATAAAAACTGTGTGGAAAAACACAGATCTTAAGATAGCACAAACAGTTAGTTTCGGGTAATTGTTATACATTTTCTACTCTCGAGGAAACAATAATATATAGCGTGTTTTTATAGATTGCATATAAAATTTCTAACAACAATAATATGTAAATTTTTCTAAACGGGGTATATTAAGAAATTAATTTACCAACGAAAATTACCTTATAATAATTATAAAACGTGCATTGTTAAATTTAAGAAGCCATGCGTTTCGCATATAAAGCGAAGAAAATCATCTGAATAATCTTTTTTTCGCCTTGTGAAAGTATGTAAATGGTATATAAGCAAGATAACATACGCGATTGTTTCATTCTTATGTTGTTTATGCCATTATGAGGGCTTCACTGGTAAGATGGTGTCTAATTTAAATATTCGCCTAATAAGACACGCTCCGATTTGTTGCATAATTTGTTAATTAAATTACAGGCCTTCCTCTGCCTTCTGGTGCGTTCGGGGTTATGCCAAAATGATATGAACGACAGAATACGAAAGAGCATCCAAATGCAACTGATTCAAAATCAACTGAACCAATATGGCGACGATAAACCTTTTCAAGAAAAAGAAACAGAACCCACTAACCAGATATCGACGCCCTCTACGCTAGCAACGAATTGGTTGGAAAATCCGTGGACCCTAATCATGGATCCTGGACTGACCGGAAAGGTGTCGTACATCGCTGTGCCTTTAATTCAAAACGATAGGAGTATTCAACCTTGGATTGCGGCCGAGATGCCAAACGAAGATCCACATCTCAGAAATTTGCCATGGTTCCCCTACTTTCAGCCTCAGGAACCAACCCAGTTCACTAAGTCCATGGAAGACCCAAAAGTCAGCGACCATCAGCTGCTTACGCTTACCACTCACCAGTCAAATGAAAAATCTGAAAATGTTCCAACTACTCCATCATCGCAAGGTGCTAGTGAACTAGTTCAAGATATAAGTCAAAGTAGGTCTGAAGGCGATCCTAACAAGCATATCCTCGATTGGAGCAAAGCTTCCAATTCTTGGAATGTTGTATCGCCCCGTGGTTATTCCTCAAGGATTACACACATGCCATCTAATGATGGCAAAGAAGCTATTAGTCATTCGTACATGATGCACGTAAACTCACGTTAATTATGAACCGGGTATTAAGTATTGTTATTTGTTATAACTAAACTAACTAGCCTATATTTATTTATGCGTTGAATTAAACCTGAAGCAAAACCACAAAACCTTTACTAAAACCATCCCCTTGCGGTGTGAGTTACTGGTTATTCAATTGTGACCAGTCACAGTCTTAGCAATGACCTTTTTCAGATACTGTTCATGAAGTTTATTAAAGTTCATCGCAACTATCTAGTTTACATAACTCAAAGGGGTTTTTGCCTGCCCTAGCAACACAGTTCCGTATAAAAAGCGTTTATTGTAGACTAAAACCCTACGTATATAATACGCATAAATGCCCGGCGGATGTTGTTGTATTCTTTTAGGAATATTATGCGTTTATTATTTCCCATTGATATACGACTTATATGCGTATATTAAAGTAGTGTTATATACGTTTATAAAACGAATGCTAAAAAACGATTATTTATATACGTATTATCAACGTAGAAAGTGAACTCTATCGTTTATATATGAATAAAAATCGTATTTTAAACGCAGGCATAAAATCGGTCTACACAAAAACGTATACCATACTACCAATACCGAATTTATTCTTTCAACGCGCTTTAAAACCGTTTTTAAACGTAAAGTGTGTTTGCTGGGTGAGTAATTCAACCCCTCGGTGCCAGAATACTTTTATGTTCACTACTTTCGTAGGTGCCCGCTTAAATATTCTCCAGGAGGTACAAGTTTGCATTGTTACTTGTTTATTGCAGAAGGGGGTGGGGGGTGCAGCCAATTAACTTTTAAAAGATTTTATCCTCAAACATGAACTTCATATGCTACGGATTCTACCTATTCGAATTTTTCTTATCCTTCAGTGTTGTCGAATTCTTCCGTTTCTTTGAACTTTTCATATAAATTTTAATTCTTCATTTTCTTCAGTTAAAATTTCAAAATATTTCAGAATTTTTCAAAATCTAAATTCTTTATTATAAAATTAGTGACATTCAGATCCATTACATTTTTGGAAATTTTCCGTTTCATCGAATTTTTCTAGATCCGCCCGATTCTGAAGCTTTTGTCTTGAAACTGTGGCCAAGGGTGACCAAATAGAATTGCGAGGTACTGTATCTGGGAACCTGTCCATCGTAGAGGCTTGCGGTAAAAAAATTTATTACTAAAACGGCCACGAGAAAAACCTGGAAAATATTTTTAAGTTTCTGCAATGGCCGCTAGGGGGCGTAACTGCAATCTGGAATCTAAACAAGTGATTTTTCTGTGAATTCCGCCATATTAATCTAAGAAAAAAATGTCCGGTCTTTGAAGTTGACTATAATCTGAAACTTTTTTGTTTGACAATTTTTCCCGTATCTCTAAAAATGAAGTGGTGGGGGGTATTCAAAGGTTTCCGTAAAGAACACCCTGTATCTTCGAAACGACTGAGCCGATTTTAACAAACTCGGGTTAATTGAAAAGAGTTATCCTTCGGCTATAAATATTATAATATTTGAAGTTTTGTTAGTTTCACATATCACCGCTTGAGGGCTTTTTTCGACATTCCGACAGAAATGGTTAATTTTCTCAAAAAAATTAAATGCGTTGGTTTGGTTTTTTTTTCATGAAAAAGTAGCTAAATGATGCCTAAACAAGCTCGCGAAAACCGCATCTCGATATCTTGTTCCTAACCTAAAATTTAGGCCAATGAAAATTTTATACCCTCAAAATTTTATTTTTTTAAGCTAATTTTTCCGGAATTATTTTTATTATATAATTTGTGGCCCCAAGGTGGATCGATTTAAAAAAGGAAGCTTTTAATGCCGCCGTAAATGCTCGAAATGGTGGCCATCACGATATAAAAATATAAATATATCTCTCAAGATATCGAGATGCTGTTTTCGCGAACTTGTTTAGGCATCATTTAGCTACTTTTTCATGAAAAAAAAATCAAACCAACGCATTTAATTTTTTTGAGAAAATTAACCATTTCTGTCGGAATGTCGAAAAAAGCCCTCAAGCGGTGATATGTGGAACTAACAAAACTTCAAATAGTATAATATTTGTAGCTGAAGAATAGCTCTTTTGAACTATCCCGAGTTTGTTGAAATCGGATCAGCCGTTTCGAAGATACAGGGTGTTCTTTACGGAAACCTTTGAATACCCACCACCACTTCATTTTTAGCTGAGATTATAGTCGTCTTCAAAGACCGGACATTTTTTTGTTTGATTAATACAGCAGAATTCACAGAAAAATCACTTTTTTAGATTCCAGATTGCAGTTACGCCCCCTAGCGGCCATTTCAGAAACTTAAAAATATTTTCCAGGTTTTGCTCGTGGCCGTTTTAGTAATATATTTTTTTACCGCAAGCCTCTACGATGGATAGATTCTCAGATACAGTATCTCGCATTCTTAGTTGGCCACCCTGTACATACCAAGTTTTTTTAATCCTTCCAATTGTAGGATCTTTATAATTTTTTATTTCAGATTCTCCCACTTCTTCAAATCCATCAAATTATTCGTAAACTTTTCGGCTACTTCAGACTCTTTAAATTCTTTGGATTCCCCTCCATTTCTTTTTAATCGTTACGATTGCAAAGTCAAATTTCTTGATTCCTCTGATTTCTCACATTCTTCGGAGTTTTCCGTTTCTTCGAATTCATTCTCCTCTTCAGACTCGGCAGATACTGACGATGCCTTTAATTCCTAGACTTCCAATCTTTTTATTCAAATTACACAGATATAATAGTATACATTTTGGTTCTTTGAAATTTTTGGGTTTTTCCTTCCGATTGTGGGGTTCTAGGATCCATGGTTTTCCGTAGATTTTTAAAATCGGACTCTCAGGAATCTTCAGTTTTCCGAGTTCGTCCGATTCTACAAACTATTCTAACTAACCCCTTTTTTTCGAAACTAGGTTGAGAGCCGGTTCCTCCTAATAAAAGATAGGACCCTGGTTAACCTACATTGCTTCAGTTTCCCCGGTTACAGATAACTGTCACCAAGAATCCGGCTAGCTGGCCGGCTGGCAGCGAATGAAGACTCGTAGAAGATCGCTTGTACAAAGACAATGAGTGTATGTGTATCCAGTGGCGGGTGAGTGGCTACGGCAGTCCGCCCCGGGCGCCGTCAGTTCTGGGGGCGCTTTTCTAACCTTACGTTAATAAAAACTTATTTGCGCTCTACGATGAGCAAAAGCAGATTAAACAGTGTCACAAGGTTATCCATAGAAAAAGAAACCTCTAGAAATCAATCGTATTGATGCAGTAGACGTCGTCATGTGTACAGGGTGTTCCAAATTGCTTGTTTTCGATGTGTTTAGGGGATATTTTGAAAACTAAAAAAGATAGAGTGATGCGGTTTCTCGTAGTTACTTTTCAAAACTGCATAGATCGACGATATCCATTTTGACGTGACTGGCACGAACGTGGCAACAGCGCAAATGTCCAGAACTGCAATAAAGAGTTTTTACTTTATAACTGAGATATCTGTAGGAATATCAAATAAGTATCAAGAATAAACGTTATTGCAGAGAAGTCTCTTAGTCAGGGGGCATTTTTTATTTTTCCAGATACAGCACCAAACTTTGTTTTTTCAAATGAAATGTATAATATTTTTGCACCAATAAAATATACGTTTTCATTGTACCTACCAGGCTGTTAATTTAGTCGCGAATGGCTGACGAGGAGAGAAGGTATGCGAGTGCAATTTTAATGGGCTACCAGCGGTAGCTACTCCGCCACTGTGTGTACCTACTGGGCCATGGAAGAAACAACCTTAGGGACGGAGCGCCATCTACTCGCGAACCTCGTACGTGGTTTACTAATGTGGTGTTTTTGTATTTTTTCTTCTTCTACAGTTGTTGTCCGTTTGTGGGCTTGAAAAGACCTTGTAGACGCGGACAACTCTTGCGGAATTTTGTTTTTTTTCATACAGGCGAAATTAACCACATTAACCAAAAGTTACCTTCCATTGCGAATTTTGTTACGCGGTTTAAAGTTTCTTAAAGCTCGAATCGCGGTCTCTCTTTCTTGTGTCGTCAATAGAGGGTCGTGCTATGAAAAGTGACCCAAAGATTGAGTCCACTTTTATGCCGCCCCGATGTCTATCGGGATTTCCGGAATATTCGCTACAAGACATTAAATTCTTCCAACTTTTTTTATAGTCAGATTCTGTGCATTGCTCATGTTTTAGGGATGCTTCAATACAATCAGATTCTTTTCATTCAAAGAGAAAAGACTGATAAGCATAATGTAATCTAATATGTACTAAAATATTGCATCGGTGGTTAAACCAGCAAACCCGGTTGTCTCGAAACGGCTTATCCATGTAAACGTTTCAAGATTTTTGTATCTTTGGACAGGTATCAGTAGAAGCGGAAATCATACAAAAACTGAAACGAAAGCAGGCGCTAGAAAGATACAAAAATGTTTGGAAGGTATCACGAAATAAAGTAAATCCCTATAAGTCCATGTAATATTCCGTAGCAATGTAAAGAAATTAATATCGTTTCCCGTTTTGTTTCTATGACTTCTTATATTAAAAAATAACTGAGTACCTACCACTATCATATGCGCATGGCAAACTTCCCTTCTTTTGATTTATGAAGAAAAAGTCACTTATTTTTGTAACCCGATGCAAAGATTTTTACTCTCAAAGATTAAAAACACTAGACGACTTGGCTAGTTTCATTCTAATCAGCAAAAACGCATTCTTTTGAAATTTTTACGTAATTTTGGCAATGATAAATTGTATTCTTTTGAGAGAAACGCAATTGAAAAGTTTCCTAATTAAAATTGCTATATTTATGTTTGAAGAAGTTAATTAAAAACGAAACTTAAGTGCGACAAACTTCGAAAATTAAGACTAGAGCTTTTTTAATTTTCTAGAATAATTGATATACCTGAATGAGAAGGAAAAAAGCACAAAGGCATCATATTTCGATTATACCCTATTCGGCAAATGAAAATTAATGAACATCTCATTTCAAACTTTCATTAATGTTGCCATTATTGACTGAAATTTAATATCTAAGTATTCTCGATATTGTACGTATCCTAAAATTATGTTCATTCCACCCTTAATTAAGGAGCTTTCTAAAAATTCCCGCGAGCTAAATGACCAACTGTAAATCGTACGCGAAAATTAATAAACATATCATCCCATTCAAAACCGTAACCTGTCCGCCACCTTAATTACAACAATAGTGTTCAATAATACCTATAAAATACACTGCATTGTCCCTCGCGTAGGGCGCCACCCCTAGGTGTTACGGAGTGCTGCACAACGTATAGGGAAAGGGTGCATGTTGCATGGGCTTTGGGGTAATTTATGAACCGAGGGTGCAGTTCCCTCGCTGGTCAACATCAATCATTGTGGCGCTGCAGCAGGGGGTGGATTGTAGGTGGTTAGAAAGGTGAAGGGTGCAAGTGCAATGTATGATTGATATTTATTAGTCTAGTTCTGAAATCTTCGCGTGGGTAACATTCACAAGTTAACCCTATATTATTTATAAAAGTTAAAATCAAATTTAAGACATACAAGTTTGGTGGATTTAATCCATTCGCGTACAGTCTATCGCTTTAAGTCTGCAGCGATCCAAGTAGGTCGTGCTGAATTTCTAGCGCTATCCCCATTTCAGGGAACGGGGAATATTGCATGGAGTTTCTGTACCTCCCCCGGAGCCTTATCAGAACACCCGAAGCGCTGGGCCGTCGTATTCTCACCCCCTTATGTATGGTGCTATATATTCTTGCTATAGCCTAGATAGTTTCCAAGTTTTGTGCTCGGAAACTAGAGCTTTTGCTCGAATTGATGGTTTTTTGGATGTTGTAAAACGCTTCGCTGCCGTAAATATAAAAAGAAATCGGCGTACCACCTACCCCTAACCCTAACGAATGCCATTTCCACTTATCGGATTCACCTACAAATTGTAGCATTAACGAAGGAATTAGTGTAAAGTAATTAGTGTCATTTCGTTGACCTACATGCAGATCGCCGCGAAAAATAATTCGGGAAACGTAGCTTGTGGGCTTAGAGCGAAGCGCGCCAATGGATATATCTCTTTAAAGCAGAAACGGCAGGGAATATCGTCTTTAGTATACACAACATAAAAAGCTGTCCGTCGGGGGTTGGTTGGGTGGAAGGTGGAGGTTGGAGAAGGAGTTAGTTGGGACCAGAGAGGGGTTCACTTGTCACTGGGCCGCGCGCATACGGGCCTCCTTACAGCGAAGGGAATAACTTAAAATATTAAAATTCTAAGGCAAATCATATACGGTATTGAAAAACGCGACTCTCTACAATAAAGAACGCAATTATTTCGCGTTTTACTCATTAAATATTCTGGCAAATTCACGTATAATAGAATTTTTTTAATTTTATATTAACAGTTCCGTTCATCCCCAATTTTAATGCGAAATTAATTATATCCTTAATTGTCAATTTGGAAATAGTTTCTTTTTCTCGTCTAAAAATGTTGCGGAATTTATTCTTTTCGTTTTTTCTTTGTATAAATATGCTTTATTTACTTCTTTATACTAAAATAGCAGCTGTTTAATGCGTCATTAACTTATCCGTTGTGCACCTTTCACTAAAATTAGAATTCTATGTAAATTTCTCGCGGCATTGATTGCTCGGTATTCTGTCGGCATTTTTGATTCCATAGTTCGGCAACTGATATCCAAACTACTAAAATGCCGTTAATTTAAGAATACTATCGTACTCTTAGAAACCCTCGTTTCTAATAAGCAATTTAGTTTTTGTGCTTTGAGCCGATGTTTTAATACCTGTTCCATAAATACCACAAATTTAGTTATTCGAACAGAAATTTTGAAAGATTATCAATGTTCTTAAAAGTCTGAGGATTATGAAGCTGAAGCTTTGGAAGAAGAAGATTTCGATCGACAAGCACCTTCCCAAACTTCTGAAAGTTCTGATGATTCTGGGGATTTTTAGAATTCAGAGTATTTTTAAAATTCAAGTACTATACAAGTACTACAAGTCCAACCAGTTCATTTTTCTTCGCTTTATGATTTTTTAACATACTTTTTCCGTCTCCAACTCTGCTTAATACGAGGCTTCTACATTACTTATCTTATCAGTCCATTTGATGTAGATCAATCTTCTCCATATCCACATTTTAAAAGCTTTTTTTCACAGTACATTAGAATACTCCAATAAATAAATAAATAAAATAAATAAAATGTCTCTTTCGCCTTTCCATCATTGTGTTATCTCTGTGTCTAAATACTTCCACTTGTTCTATCCGGATAATTCTTCTACTAATTTTGAAATTTTTCATCTGAACATCCAATCGGTCTCTAATAAAATTTTGGAGCTGGAAGCTATTTTAGAATTAAATAAAAATGTTAACGTAGTGTGTCTGACTGAACACTGGTTAAACGATTGTGCTGCAAACCTTATTAGTGTAAACGGGTTTAAACTGATTTCACACTTTTCTAGACAGACACATATACACGGTGGTGTATTAATTTTAGTAAAAAACAATGTACAATGCGATCCTATTCTTATCACGAAGACCCTATCGAAAGAGATCGACTGCGAAATATCAGGTTTAGTTATCAAAGACTGTAATTTGATTATTCTCGCGGTTTATCGGTCACCATTAGGTAATTTTAATACATTTACTGATACTCTTAACCCTTTACTGTCAAAAAGAGACATTTACAAAAATGTGATAATTTTATGTGGCGATTTTAATGTAAGATTCTGTTCTAATGATAGGCAAGCCAAATATCTTGTTGATTTTTTACAAAGTTATAACTTATATCCTACAATATTTGAAAATACGAGATGCAACAATTGCATCGATAACATTTTTGTTAATTTTAAACGTGGTTATAGTTTTAATACGCGTGTCTTTGAGACATGCATATCTGATCATATGGCTCAGGTTACTAATTTTGAAATAATTCATAGTACTAAACGTGTAAATAGTAGTTTAAAATTGTAAAAACCTATTACAAATATGTGTAAATTTATGTTTTACCGCCTGCTTGAAAACTGCGACTGGTCCTTCATCGACGATGGTCTTAAAACCGCAGAAGAAAAATTTTCTACTTTTATTACTACTTTTCTGAATTATTTTGATTGTAGTTTCCCCACCAAGGTTCGGAAGGGTGGATGTACTAGAAGCATCGCTCGTAGATGGTATAACGATCGATTGAAAAATATGCATGATGTTCTACTGGTTCTTAATGGATGTTACAAAAGGGTGAGAAATGATGATCTACGTAAACTTGTGAGTAATTACCGTAAGCTTTACAAGGTTGCATTGCAAAATGCAAAAATTGCAAATAATGATGCGTTTATAAAGGCATCTAGTTGTAAATCAAAAGCCATATGGCAAGTAATTAAACAAAACAACAATGATAACCAAATGCATACTCAAAATCTAACACCTAATGAGTTTAACAACTTTTTTGTTCAAATTGCTGATGAGATAAGTGCGTCACTACCTGTGCAGAACAATGACCCAATTACATATTTTAGTAATTTCAAAATCAACAACTCTACGTCGTTTGATTTTCAAGAAATATCCTTTAATGAGATGCGTGATACAGTATCCAGTATTAATAATAGTGATTGTAGAGATCATTTTGGCATCACGGCTGACATTGTGAAGTCCTTGTTAAACGTCATAATTGTTCCATTAACAAAAATTATAATTGCCTGTATACGAAATTCAGTTTACCCCAATGAATTGAAAATATCCAAAGTTATTCCTCTGCATAAAAAAGGTTGAAAGGATAATCTTACAAACTATCGACCACTATCAATTACTCCAGTCTTTTCTAAAATTTTTGAAAAAATTAAAAAAAAACAAATTATGTCCTATTTTGAAGCAAAAAAGTTATTTTGCGACAGTCAATTTGGTTTTCGTAACAATAAATCCACTGCGAGTGCCATCTCGAAGTTAACCAACTTAATTTTAACCTGTTTTGAATCTAATGAAATTTGTGTTGCAAATTTTTTAGATTTAACTAAAGCCTTCGACTGTGTGAGTCACTCAATATTACTGAGTAAACTTCCAAAATATAATTTCCAATATAAAAGCATTATGTTGTTAGAATCGTATTTGAACGATCGAATTCAGTATGTATGTTTTAATAACTGTGCATCGGGTTTTAAGCAAATTGAGACAGGCGTGCCTCAAGGTTCAGTACTTGGCCCAGTACTTTTCCTAATATATATTAACGACATTGCTCAGGTAACCAAGCATGATGAGTTAATTTTATATGCAGATGATACTACTTTATTAAATAGATGTAGCACCATAACTGACTACACAAGCACCGGTATTAATATTCTTGAAGAGTGGTTTACTGATAATAAGTTGCTCGTAAATCATGATAAATCAGTTAAGTGCATATTTAGTTTAAAACAAATTGATCAAATCAATAATACTGCTTCATTAAAATTCCTGGGTGTATATCTTGACCCGAAATTAAATTGGTCTGAGCACTGCAATCAGGTGTGCACAAAATTGTCGAAAGCATGTTTTGTTTTGAGGAGTTTGAAATCAATGACATCTCATGAAGTTATGCTAAATGCTTACTATGGTTACTTCCACTCAGTAATGAGCTACGCAATAATTGCATGGGGACATTCTTCTGGGGTTAAACGGATTTTTGCTATACAAAGACGTGCGATTAGGAAACTCACTAATTTAGGCTACAGAAGTTGTAGGTGTAAGTTTGTTGAACATGGTATTTTAACCCTTCCCAGCTTGTACATTCTACATTGTATATTATTCATAAAAGAAAACATTGCTGATTACCAGTTTTCATATAACATACATGAATACTCGTGTAGAGACAATATTAACTCAAAATGTATTCGACTTACAACATCTCGGAACTGTAGTAACTATTACGGGATAAAATGTTATAATAAGTTACCCTCAAATCTGCGACTTTTATCTTCCAATAAATTAAAAAATGAGGTAAGTAAATACCTTAAATTACACCCTTTTTATTCTGTCGATGAATTTTTAAGTGCGGAATGGCACCTGTAACTATTATTACTTTTTTTCTTTTGTAGTACATGATTTTGTTTTGTTTCTTTAGTGTTCGTTTTAACTACGCTACTTGACGAATCAGATATAGTCGCAGCACTATCATAGAGTATTTACATTATTATTATTATTATTATTATCCTCACCGCGTCTACTATTACTGCTATATTCTCCTGCACTCCAACTTTCATAACTTTTGCTTTGTTCTTATTAATTATTTGGCCATACTCTGTTTTCATTTCATCTTCTTCTTTTTCACTCTCAGCAAATACAATCATGTCATCCGTAAATGTTATACTAACAACAATCCTCTTTCCTCCGACGTTCATACCATATTTTCTACTTTTCGCCATGTCATTACATATAAATTAAACAGAGTTGGTGATAAACAGCACCTCTGTCAACTCCCCTTCGATATCAAACTAATCCATTTTTTTTTAATTTTCAAAATCGGAAAGGGCTTACTAGAAAACCTATTCAAAGACGTGCCACCAGTCTTTCTAACTCTTATGGTTACTGAGAGAATAATTAAAGAAGAAACGCAAATTTCACCACTTTTGTGGGGGCGACTCCCAAACGAAACACGTTGGACCCTCGGTTTATTTGGAAAAAAGTGCTTGTTTTGATCCCCTCTACTACCTAAATTTTTTTACATGTAACACCCTGTATATAAGTTTCGTATTAGTCGTCTTTCTCTCCAGTTGACACCTTTCTTCTTTAGTATTTCCAACAGTTTCTCCCAGTTTACCAAATCGAATGCCTTTAGAATGTCAACAAAGAAAGTCTTTGCTATTTCTAAGCATCTTTCACCGACCCTTATCACCTCTCTCGTCCCCATTCCTCTTCTGAAACCCAGCAGTCCTATCCAATATTTTCCCCCACAACTTTGTTAACCCTTCTATTAGCCATTTTCAATAAGAGCTTTGCTGTGCGTGTCAATTGTTCTATATTCAGAATCAATTTTTTTTGCCTTGCTTTTTAAGTAGAGCCACCATTTCTGAACATAGAAAGTCCTCTGGCCATAGCCCACTTTCGTAGATCTTATTACAAAAAGATATCATTTCTCTGATTCCTTTTTCTTGCTTTTGTCTCGCATTTTAATTGATTCGAAAATTAAGGAGATGAATTTTGTCGACCTCTAATTGGTTAAGTGCATGAAATAAATACGTGAAGCAGTATGCAAGTGTTAAACGCAAGGAATATAACATAAAATTACCGCAGGCGCAGTTGAAAGTTCGTTGCGTTAATTTAGACACTTAACCCCTCTTGATTGACGTCAAACAGCAAATTGTTTATAGTTTTGTTATTGTTTTAATAAAGCTTGTTTCGTAACTATCAGCACGAATAAATTGTAGCTCATTTTAGAGGGTTACGAGGGTTTCTAAGAGTAAAATAAGTCGTTACGAAAATTTTGCTACCCCGCGCACCTCTGTACGATGAAAAAAAATAGATTTTTCATCCCCTTGAAAAAGAGGTGTTTTTTTTTCAAAAATCGTGTGATCTTGGAAACGGTTCAACTTTACGGGCCCAAATTATCTTCTTTTTTTATCATAAAACAAGCTATGTTTTCTCCAAATTTCAAACCCCTACGACATTTTTTCGCAAAAATAAGAATAAAAAACGAAAAAAACAGTTTTTCCGGTTTTCCTAGGAAAATTGGACGTTATGTGAAAGTTGTGCAGACTGCAGATACATCTTTTTTTTAATCTCTATAACTTTTACATTTAACAATTTCGTCTAAAATTAATAGTTTTGTCACAATTTGCACTTTCCACCCCTCTCAACCCCCGGGATTTCTATTCATTTCACCTACCTGAAAAACCCGGTTTCGCCCGGTAACTAATTTTTTTTGAAAATAAATTATTTTAGAGTAATTTAGCCTGAACTAAAAGCGGATTAGAGCTTATAGTAAATGGTAAATTTTTTAAAAACTTAACCGGTTAATCAGCCACATGGATTTGGGGTAGTGTTTAACAATTCTTTTGCGTCAAACACGTGCAGAAGGCAGGTACTATTCTAATTACATAATGAATGACTTGATGGACTATTCACTTTTTGATTTACGTTATTAATTGGATTAATTGGATACTGTTTACGTGCACATTACTAGTAGCCAAATGTAAATTAGCTAATAGTCGGTGCCCGCACCGTGGAGAAACTTACCGTAACTACTGCAGTGTACAAACTTGATTTTAAAACGGTCTACCAATCTTTAAATTAGCGGTACTTTAATTACCCACACTTCACTACTAAGATGTCATCGTGGGAAAATTTTTCGCACGTAATTTTTTGACAATTTTCGTAGCTCTACAGTTTGCATATGACCATTCTTTCATATTTTTATAAGGAACAGTGTTTCCGTTTCGTGCAACTCGTACAGATCACAAGTGTCAAGGAATGAATGCTATTTCCGGTCCGCCTTATACCTAAAGACACCGCTTAACCCTATTAAATGAATCATTATTATTGAAACCGGCTTCAGAATTTACTCGGAAAAAAGATTTGGATTTTTTATCTATCGTTATTTAGTTTTTGCATGGCTAATATAAACGTCGTCTCTAACGGAAGTCATATAAGCGGAAGTCGCCACTTAATAATATTAAATTAAACCAATCTTTGCTTAGAGTGGACGAGTGTATTGCATAGTCCTACTTGATTATTGTATGCAGTAGGTTGGAGGGAAAGGGGTGAATTTCTTTGTTAATTTTTTGGGCACGTTCTATAAAAAAATTATTACCGACGCCTCTCCTGTATTGGGCATTGTCGAAGCTTTAAATGTCTCGAGCATGAAACCGACTTTCAACATTCAACGTTTCAGGATTCAGCCCTTCAAGATACGATTCATAAAACGGAAGGAGCAAGATTCACATTTGAAGATTCCTGCTTCAGAAACAGGTTTTTAACACTGAAACCTCATGTTATGTATAATACTTTTATCCATAGTAAAAAAAAATAATACCGGGCGATTCAAAATGACCGCAGACAGTTTGAATTTGGCGCTTAAAATTTTAGTGTTTTTTACTTAAGGCGTTGGCGGTCATGGTTTTCCTCCAATACACAAATCACAGTAACTACAATTAGTCCTGTAACTTTTTTCCTAAAAATGGGGGGGGGGGGTACCAAGCGTCAAATCCGGTAGTTCTGATTTTTTGTGGGATTGCTTATGTAGTTAACCCAATGTATAATTCAAGTTTTCGACGTCGAGCGGCGAACGCAACATAGTCAAATATACTAAAAACCGAGGAATTTTCGTTTTCTTTTCAGATTTTGACGATTTTAACCATGAAGGACCAGTTTTTCGCCAATAACGGTTCAATAAGTTTTCAAAGCAGACCAAATGTGCTATAATTTAAGCCCAAATCCGTTTGTATAGGTGTAATAGATTCCGAGATAATGCTTTTCAAAGATTGTCAATTTTTCGAATTCAAAAATCTTTCACAATACTTTATGGATGACGTTTCTGTTCTGTTTTACACACATGTCAAGAATTTGCGGTATTACGCTGAAAAATAAAACGAATAATCAAATTTGTACGGTGGTAGAGTCTGTTGCCAGCTAAACGTCGAACAATCATTAGTGTAATGGTTTGATTTAGTTCTGTTAAGTTCAGTGCTGGATATTTTTACTTTTCAATAATTTGATGCCGTTTTTTATTTTGCCTGATTTTTTTCTGATCTAGAAATGGTGGAGGATGTATTGTGGAGAGATGTTACACAAGATATTGACAATCCAGGCACAAACCTTTCAAGTGAGGAAATGGACTTTGCTCAACCGTGCTCGTCCAAGAAGGCCACATTCAATAAGAACATTTTTTTCCGGGTCGATCTGAGACAATTTTTTTTTTCGGGGCTCAAAAAAAGGCAATGTATAACCTTCCTTTTTTTACCAAAAATCGACTATACCAAAATTTCTCGGGAAAACACTTTTTCTTATTAATTTTAGTGCGTAGAATCCAAAACAATTCGAAAGAAAATTCAAAGGGCTGTAACTTTTGAAGTAGTAGCCCAATCTTGGAACTGTTTGAAATTATGGATTCTACAGGCCGCATTCTATAAGAAAATTTGTTTCCGGGTCGATCTGAGACAATTTTTTTTTCGGGGCTCAAAAAAGGCAGTGTATAACCTTCCTTTTTTACCAAAAATCGACTGCACCAAACTTTCTCGGGAAAACACTTTTTCTTATTAATTTTGTTGCGTAGAATCCAAAACAATTCGTACTTTTTCGATCGGACTTCTCAATCAAAAGTTATGGACTAGAAACCAATTTCGAAATAAAATTCAAAGGGCTGTAACTTTTGAACTAGTAGCCCAATCTTGGAACTGTTTGAAATTATGGATTCTACAGGCCACATTCTATAAGAAAATTTTTTCCGGGTCGATCTGAGACAATTTTTTTTGCGGGCCTCAAAAAAAGGCAGTGTGCAACCTTCCTTTTTTACCAAAAATCGACTGCACCAAAATTTCTCGGAAATTTTTGGGAAATGCGCAAACGAAAAATCGAGATGTGAAATGAAAGCCCCGCAGGTAATATGCTTCAAATAGCTTCAAGATTCAATGTTCAAAATACTTCATACTCCAAGATTCAAATTCTGAATGAAATTTTAAGTTTGAAATCAAGACTAAAGCTGCCCATTTTCTAAACTCGGGTTTGAAAATTTAAGCTCCAAGACTGTGACTTTGAAGGTGTGGGTATCAGGATTGAAGATTTAAATCTTAGCCAAAGTCCAAACTTTAACTTTGTAAGTGCTACTTTGGCACTTTAACTTCTTTAATGCGCCGTTCAGTTTTATGTATAAAAAACCTTTAAAAGATAGGTCAGGATACATCTTTAAAATTCATAGTTCAACACTGAGGAACGATTAAAAGATGCAATTGAACTATAGCCATGGAAACTACTGTACCTAACAGAGAAAAATCAAGTCACAAAGTTATTCACATTTTTCGTTTTGAAGTTTCATTTACAAAATTTTGGTGTATTTTAACGGTTTAAGAATCCAAAAAAATGTCGAGTTGTAAAAAGACCACTAAAGGAGCAAAGGTTACGCGTAATCCGTTCATTAACTACTTTATTAAGCTGTACATGGAAAATCGAGACAAGTCGGTCGTTGAAGTGGCAAAAATGGCGGGATCTTGCTGGAAACAGATGTCACACGAAGATAAGAAGCCATATTTGGACATGGCGGCAAGGGCGCCGGCGAGTTTTCGACGACGAAGGAGGAGAGCACGAGGCGATTCGAAACGCAGATCAAGCCGACACGGATCAGGACATTGCGGTACAAAACGACACCGCTCAAAAAGTGCAAGTAGCCGAAACGGAAAGAAGGGCAAGAGCAGTATGTGTTGTTGTCCATGCGAGAGTCGAAGCGGCAGCCAAAGCAGCACTCGAAAGCGCAGTGAATGTGGAAAGTAAACGGAATGTTAAAATACCTTTTAAGCTCTAGTTTGGTAAATGAGTAAATTACTCTGAGTTACATCGCATTTTAGCTTTCGATTAAAAAAAGATAGTTAATTGACAATGGTCAAGTTTAGTACCAGGTTAAAGATATAGTAGTCGTTATTGTGACACAGTAGCCTACCAATCCATGGGATTAGCCACTCTGCTACTGTTCAGGTGCTAGAAAATGAAAGAATAGGAATGGCCATTGAAACGTTGTCTTCTACCACCAATTTTTTAGAACCTGTACATTTTGTAGATTTGGGACAAACGAAGACATGGGAAAATCGCAAAATTTAAACAAAGCAATCTTAAAAAAAAAATTGTTCCTTATTCAGTACAATAAATCAAGTTGGTTCATGCAATTTCTGAAGTGCAGTTTACGTTATGTGATTTTGCATACGATTTCCGGTATGATTTTTCTTACGATCATCCATTCGATTTTTGTTAGGTGTTGTTTTGGTGGTTTTCTGTTTACATTATACGATTTGCTTCCCAAAATTACTAGATCGGATTTTTTGACAAGACATTTACGATAGCATGCTCATGGGTCAAACCGCTGCTGAAGATACAGAATAAGATAAGGAAGTTTCTTACACGATACTCAGATACCAAAGAACAGCTGAAAGAAAAGAGCGTAGATTTTTTATAAAGCTCATCCAGTGCCAATTAACCAACTCGCTTATGTGAAAGCTAGATCGAAATGTAACGAACGTCGCAATTTATTTATTTACCAAACTAGAGCTTAAAATATACCTCCTTTACACATCACACTGGCTGCATCTTCGACTGCTGCTTGTGCAACAACAACAACAAGAAGTACTGCTCTTTTCTCTTCCGCTACCCACACTCCTTGAGCGGTGTCGCTTTGATCCGTGTTGTCTTGACCTGTGCCGTTTTGATTCATCGTCATGTCTCCTCCTTCGCCTCCGAAATACCCACGGCGCACTTGCGGCCATCTCGCAATACGGCCTTCTATCTTCGGGTGACATTTCCTTCCAATTAATGCCTGCCATTTTGGCCACTGTAACTATTGACTTGTCTTGATTTTCCATTACCAGTTTAAGAAAGTAGTTAATGAAAGGATTACGAGAAACCTTTGCTCCTTTAGAAATATTTTTACAAGTAGACATTTTACTTAGGTACACCACAATTTTGCAAATGAAACTTCAAAACTTAAACAAAATAACAATTACGACTTGATTCCATTTTTTCTGCTACTGCACTCTCCCTCCATGCGCAAGAATTAATCTTCATCAGATTATTCAATGAGATGTCCTTACTAGTAAACACAACAGGGTGGTCACCCCGTTTCTCAAAAATTCTTAAAATCAGTCTTGTATTCGACAGGCAGATTTAATTACTCCATCCCCTATTATCTTAAAAATCTGAGAGCTGCCTTACAATTCACGCCAATTAAGTGCGCATCATTTGACACTAGACACAATCTAATTAGACGAGGTTCGCTGCAACACAATTAATTAACTACGGTTAATTACAAATTAAGCATTTTCATGAATTAATTAATTAATTTCATTTTCCAATATTTGAGGTTAGGAACAAGATTTTGAAAAACGGTTTTCACTTGCCTCTTTGGGTGTTATTTGACTTCTTTTTCATAAAGAAAAAGTCATTTGATTTTTTTTAGGATTTTGGATCATAGTGTCAAAACTAACCCTGGCGGAGAAGGATTCAACTAAATTAACTATATTCTTGTTGCCCAAGGAATGCTCTTTTCAACCATACCAAATTTGTTACAATCCGTCAAACGGTTAAGAAGTTAAAGCAGGTTATTGCAAAAACAATTGAACGCCCCATGCCATCTTTGTTTTTGAAATAACTGAGTTTTTGTTTTTACGAAAATGATACGTAGACAAACTGGTTCTCTTTAAAAATGTGGAAATAGTATATTAAGATACAAGTGTATAATCAAGTCTTTAAAGCACGCGCAACGAGTTTAAGGGCACGACGCAAAGCGGAGTGCTTTTAACGTTGCAAGTGCTTTAAAGACCAATTATACACGTGTATCTTATAGTATTTTTTATTATACCTGCAGTATAATTTAAAAATAGGAAATTCAATGAAATCATATTGACGTTACACTCGAATACATGTCTAATTAAGTGGGCTGGGTGTTCGTAATTTCACGATTGCCATGGAAATGTCACTTGACGTTTGCTTATAAAAATCCGTCTTTGTGAATTAAACGATTTCCGTTGGAAAAGATAATACACCGTCCATTAAATCGATTGTTGTAAAATCTAAACAAACGTTGATAGGTGTAAAATCCAACTCCAGTAAAGCCTATTATAAAGAATATGAAAAATTGTCTCCATGGATGAATAGGAAGTTACGAATACAGTCTTAAATGCATCCATAATGCTGGCATTATATGAAGGAAATGTCAAAGGTATTTAAATCTTCTATATTTTGGTGCATTCATTCAAAACTTTAAAGCAATGCTGCGATTAAAAAGTGGAACAGATTTGGAAGCATACCATAAATTACGCGCGTTTGTGAAAGCTTCAACCAAAGGATAGGTACAAAAGCCAAAGAGATGTTCTGCATTTACAGAAAGCGACCTAAGAGGATTTTTTTATTTCATCCAGATGACAGTTTCAAAAGTCATACTTGAAGTATCGTTACTTAGCAACTTAGCAACTTTAAAGCACGTGTGTTTTAAAGGCCCTTTTTCGCACGCATTTGAGTGTTTAAAACGGAGATTGTGATTCAGGTATAATAAAAAAGAATGTTTTTTATTATGCGAAATTTAAAGGAAATGCAATTTTAAAATTTAAGATGGCAGTTAGGCCCTCTGGTGGTCATTTTTAGAACTTGAAAATATTTTCCAGAGATTCTTCATAACCGATTTACCCAATAATTTTTTTACCCCTAAGTCTTACGACGAACGGTTCCTGAGATATGGTCGAGGAACAGTCTTATTGGGTCACCCGGTACATGTTTTTGGCAAATTTTACAGAAACTAGTTTAGTGCGCGGTGTAAGTTTTAATTGAAACACTTTGTAACCACGGTATAGGCGCAGAATATTCGTTTATTGACGAAAAAACGTATGGGACATGATTTTTACGCTGACTTTATAGTCGGTCTAAAAATACAAAACCAAATTTTATTAACATAGGGGCCTTTTTTCATAAAATAGCAATTAATAGGTATACCATAAGTGCGCCCTTTTAACAAAAACACCATTACTCTGCATTCCAGGTAAAACGACGAATAAGTCAACTGATATTGCAGTTTCAGAGAGGGGGCACATTTCTACGTAAAAATAAACCTCTGGTCAACCACTCCGTCCCCACGGCAACTCTCATACCAAAATTTCAAAATTCAAAATTTAGTCAAGTGACAACCTTATTTGAAAGGTATTTCAATTCTGTATCCAACCCTGACATTAACTATACGAGTATTTGTGATGTTAAAAATGTTAAATGATACAGAATTGAAAAACCTATCAAATAAAGTGTCACTCGACTATTATTTCCATTTGAAAATTTTGGCATGAGGGTTGTTGTGAGGAGGGGGTGGCTGACACGCGGTTGATTTTTACGTAGATTTCCCTGAACACTAAAGTTAACGTGTGTCTTACGATTTTTTTTACAATGAGGGTGGCTCGTTTTAACAGGAATGCATAGTAAATGTTCTCTTGACATTTTTGCCAAAGAAACTGATGACAAATTAACGTTTGCAAAGTTTCATATTCACAGCACCATGCATTGACCAAAATTGATAAATATCGTAGATTGTGACATGCGTTTGTATTTTAATTTCGACAACTGACTCGATAGAAATCTCTAATCTAAACAATGTCCATTCGCACATTATAGATAGGCTTTGTTTTAATAAATAATTCTTTTCCCCCCCTGAAAATGTGCAGAATTCGGCGACAAAAATCATAAATCAATATAATCCCCTGTCTCCTCCGTTGAATTGTAATTCCCACTTGGAGAAACTTAAAAATAGAAACCGTTCGGAAATTTGGAATATTCGAGAGAATCTTTAATAATGGGCAATAAAGTCTTTCTGTTAAGTAAGGGTTTTAATACTTTACCCGCAATAAAATAGTTTTGTATATGAATTGGTGCAATTTGTTTTTATTGAAGACCAAATTTCGAATTGCCGACCGTGCCGAATGTGCACACACACTTCTTTTTTTCGACGTCCTTTTAAGATACCGATCTGAGGGAAAGGCCAATAACCGCCCGATAAACGAGGTTACTTAAAATTGTATAAATTTTCAAATTTCAGGCTTTGCCTCCTGTAATGGATAATTAATTTTATTGCAATTGTTAATGTATGCGCCGTGCAGGTGCCGACATGCATTTGTTATACCTACAACTAATTAAGCGTTTGATTTAGCGGGTATCGTAAATAATATCGAGAAAAATGATACTCAAATTACCATTCGTATAACACCATCTGTCTTTACAAGCAGTTGTGCGTGCACGGTTTCAGTTTTTATACAAAAAAATTAAACGAGGTTACAATTTCTATTTGCTTTTAAATGTGACAGTTACATTTGCCAATAATAAGTTTAGGTTTTACATATTATAAAACAATGGCAGCAAGAAGTCTAATTCTCTCTTTATGCCACCATAATTTTTTTCCGCCGGTATATCATAAATGTATAGCCCAGTTAAAAGGTAGTAGGAAGTGGACAGTTCTGGTGTCATTGTTTTTAGTGGTTTATTTTATGTTTTTTTGGTGTGCTGAACACGAATCTGAAGTTGCCGAACAAGAATTTTTCCCGCAAGAATAAGAAATCATAAAAAACAACTGAAATAATGGTTTTTAGAGGTTTTCAGTTTATAACCTTTCAACAAAGCAAGTTATTTACGCAAAAAGTGGTATTCTAAAATAAAGAGAAGAAAATTACTTAACGTTTTTTGCACGTCGTTGAGTTTCCACGCAAAAGAGTGTTAAAATATTAAGACCCATCAAGTTAGCCCCGGCAAATTAAAAAAAAAGTGTTAAGAAAATTTTTAAATAGTGCTAGGGTTGTGCTAATTTGTGCTGATCCATTTTTAATTTGTGTTGATCTGGAAAATGAGTATCAACGTACGGAAAATTGGAAAAATAAAACCTTCATCCTTTTCAATAATCTGCGATGCCATGGAATTTTCTAAAACAAGAAGATATCCAGTTATCAATTAGCAGCAGTTCGAAATTGATTGATTGTCTTGCAGTTAATGGTGACTTATTCGAACGTTTATTGTAAATTGTTATATTAGGAAACCGATTTTAGTAATTTCGTCTTTCTTTATGTTGAATTCGCTGTTCTAAATATAATACTTTTTGATAGAATTTCATTTGTTTTATAGCAGACATTCCATGGCATGACGGATATTGGCGTAGTTTTTGTATTATAAAATTCCATGGCATCACAGATTATTGAAAAAATGCGGGTTTTATTTTTTCAATTTTCCGTCTTTATTATGCAAAAAAATTGAAAACTAATACGGTTGATTGACGTAAAAAATTTTTTCCTACAAAAAACCTTAATACATTTGGGGAGCCAATAATCGCATGGTATGAATTTTACATTGAAATCCCTATGATGCATTACCCTGTGCATTACGCAAGTCACCACCCTGTATATGCAGAATATTAGTGAAAAATATGCATACAGTTTTGATGCGTATATGCACACATATGCAAAATTATATATGTTGCATAATTTCCAATAAAAAAGGGAATTACGATAAACATGTTTCTCTAAATTTTCTGCACGAAATAAGTGCCTCCTGTCGCTAAGAATTAATTCATCAGCACTAAGCAGAGAAACTTCTCTTTATATCAACAAATGTAATAGGTACATTAGAAAACGACAAACTATTGGGAACAATTTCCAAACCTTCCACAATATCACCCATCGTCACCGTAGAGAAAGATAAAATAGTTTGGAAATGATGAAATTAAACATCAATTAAATAAATAAATCTTCCTTCCGGCAATTCCAGTAAGTATGTTTCATGATCGCGTCCGTTATAAAAATCCGCAAAAGTGTATTAAAAATTCAAATTAAAATCGATTAAATCTAACAAAATTTTAAATACATCTTAAAGTATGCAAAATATGCAAGTCTATCATGTAAATGCAAAGAATATCAAAATATGCAAACAAATTCGGTTTAGTCGCAAATGATGCAAATCGAATATACACAAAATATCATAAGAAGTACAACCAAAAATAAACGATATTCATTTTGCATATAAGTATTCACAGCTTTAGCTGATCAACATATTGAATTAAAATAAAAATGAAATAAGTGCCTCCAAACATCAAGAAGATGGTGAAAATATTCAAAAATATATGTATCAATGTGGAGAGATTTCACCTTTTAGTAAATTGCACTCTCCAACATACAGGCAATCTTAGGCAGTGTTACACAACGTTGCATTACAAGAATTTTCACCGTCTTACTAAACTAGGAGATACATCGGAGAAGTTTTCATTAAATATTAAGAGTTAAAAAAAATTTCCGTTAGTTTACTTCATGCATTAGTTACTAATCGTTGATTTTATCGAAAAAGTAGGTAGTTATGACTTATGACAATATTGTAGCACGCACTACAGCTTTCATTTAAGAAAATGCAGTCGGACCAATAGTTCTAGAGATATAGTTGATTTTATAAAACTCAACATCCGCCATCTTGGATTGGCCGCCATTTCTATTAGCTACCACTTCAAAGTGGCAATCATGTTTTTTTACATCCTAATCAGGGACCCGGACCCGAATGAAATATCGGTTCCGGTTCTGTTTATATTTAAGCGAAAATATTTATCACGGTTCCGGTTCGGTTTCGGTTCTAAAAAGAAATAACGGTTCGGTTCTGCGCATGTTTTTCGGTCCATAACGGTTATTTTCGGTTCTAGTTTTTCAGAAAGTACGGCATTCAAAAAAATTCATTATAACAACGTGATTTGTTAATTAATGGGTGTGAAAAAGAAGTCATGAATACCAAAACGTGACGTATCGTCAGTGTAGCTAATGTATAACGACAAAAAGGAAGAAGAGGGAAATATGTATTTAAACTTAATTTATTACTAAAAACAGAAAAAAATACTCAAAAAATAAAAAAAATACGCATTGTTTTTTATTTTTATTTTCTAAAACCCCCTCCTTTTATTATTTACATTTACAGTAGTGGCTAAATTAGCACCACCGCCCTCGTAATGCCTTCAATTTCGACACCTTATTAAACATTTATAATCCACCGATGACAATCATAGAGTAATATTTTATCAATTGGTTCAACGTGGTTGCCGGCGCGTCCTTCAACTTCCAATAACCGGTTAAGAACCGTAAAAAACCGAAAAGAACCGAAAAAAGTAATATGTGTTCCGGTTCTCAATACGTTTCCATTTCTGCAGGAATAACGGTTTTCGGTCCAGAAAAAAATACCGGTTTCGGTTCTTCTTCGGTCTGGTCCGGGTCCCTGATTCTAATATATGTGTCTAAACGTGGTAAAAAGGAAAATTATACCATTATACCACACACACATTGCCCCCCCCCCCCCCCCCATACTTAAACAAACTCAGACTCGTGTTCCATGTTTGTTGCAATGCGCTGAATACGCCCAGATTTCCGATATTTTTGTCCCATTTTCAACCATTTTCCCGAAATTTTACTCAATTTCGTAGTGTTTCTGTTCCCATCGGTTCGAACAGTCATGTTTTCATTAAAAAAATGCGAGTGGAAGTAAGACCGTCGCTAAGACTAGTGTGCCTTTTCAAACTTCAATACTAAAATTGTCATATTTCGATTGGGTCCTGTAAATTTTCCGTAGCGGTAATTTTTAGGGACTTTGTCCCCTGTTAATAAGCATCGTCTAAGGAACCAATATCAATTATCAGATGTTATGAATTATTTTTTTTACCCGAGGAGCTAAAGTTCCTGTATACTACAAGGGAATTCTGAGAGTATTTATTTTTTATTTTTTTTTTATTTATTCATGTTCAGGTTGGGGTGCAAAGCACTTACAATTGTCAAAAAACGGATAAGGGATAAGACGAGGCAATGGAATTAGTGTGAAAAATTATGGAAAATTTCATCGAAAGAGTTCGTATGTGCCAGCAGAGCGATGGAGGCCTTTTACCCGATATGCTATTCATTATAATTAATATAAATAATCCTATCGTGTATAGTTTATGAATCAATTAAAAAATTGGAATTATTAATTAAAAACCTGTTTTCTACTAAAATTACTTAGTTTTCAAAGCACACCAAATGTGCTGTTCTTGCGTGCATTTTGCGAGACAGAGTGTTACATATAAGTATGTCAAATGGGTGATAGAGGGGTTCCAAACAAGCACTTTTCCAATCACTAAGCATTGGTCCAAGTATCATAATAAAAAGTTCAAAAATGCAATAAAAAGTTTTACTTTATAACCCAGTTATTTGTGTGAATATCAAAAAAGTATAAAGGATAAACGTTATGTAAAAATAGTCTCTTAGTAAAGCGGTATTTTTATTTTCTCCATAGCCTGTTTAGTGATTAAGATACAGCACCAAAGTGTTTCAAATAGATTGTATAATATTTTATTGGTGCAAAAAATATTATACATTTCATTTGAAAAAACAAACTTTGGTGCTGTATCTGAAAAATTAAAAAATGTCCCCTGACTAACAGACTTCTTCGCCCTAACGGTTATTTTTGACACTTATTTGATATTCCCACAAATATTTGAGTTATAAAGCAAAAACTCTTTATTGCAGTTTTGCACTTTTGCGCTGTTGCCACGTTTGCGCCGGTTACATCAAAATTGACATCGTCGATTTATGCAGGTTGGAAAAGTGACTACTAGAAGTCTATACCTTATTACTTTGTCTTTTTTAGTTTTTAGATATCCCCCAAACACATCGAAAACAGGCAATTTGGAACACTCTGTAACATGATGACGTCTACTACATCAATACGATTTATTTCTAGGGAGGTTTCTTCTTCTGTGGAAAACATTGTAAGACTGTTTAATCTGCTTTTGCTAATCGTAGGGTGCAAATAATCAACTTAAATTTCTAAAAGCGCCCCCAGAACTGTCGGCGCTCGGGGCGGACCGGCCTGGGCCCCCACCCCTTTACGCTGCCACTGGGTAGGGTACACATAAACTCATTGTCTTTGTACAAGCTATCTTCTCCTAGGAACCTTGATTCTCTGTCAGCCAGGCAGCCAGCCGGCCAGCTAACCGGTCAAAATGAGGTGAAAACTGCCTTTTTATAAATAAATACGCTAAAAACAAGACACAATAACTATTCTCACAAAATTATAAAAGTTATGCACGAATAACAAATAAAGATCGAAAAAATTACTTTCCGGACTCCATTTAATTTGAAATTCGCAACCCTTTTGTGAATATTCAAGCATTTGCATCTCTATTCTAAAACCTAATCATTTCTTCGATCCTATGTCATACCTAAATTGGGCGCACGAATTGAAAAAATTATAAATAAATGTATTTCCAATCTTCTAAAATTTATGCAATTTGGTGTATAAATTTAGGTGAAAATTTAAATTTTCTGTAAAGATATTTTCAAAAATATACAGTGTTTTATTTATTAGAGCTCAATGGTATCTGATAAGACGGCAAAACCTGATGCGGCACTGCTTCGAAAAATACCTAGAGTTACGCCACTGATTAGAATTATTTAACATCACCGAATTTATTTGACTGGATAAAAGTAAGGGATTCACTCCTTTGTTAACTTTGTCTTAAGATGCATTGAATCTAAATGCAGAAAAGTGTTCTTTTTGTCACAATTTCTCTTGCACAACCTCCTGTGTACTATAAATCCATTGAACTTTCTAATGTATTTATATTCTTTACACACACCTACATAATTCTATTGTTACTAGAACACCTTGTTGTATACTACGTACAATACATATGTAGGTACAGTTGCAACGCGTTCGTTGTTTTTCTGGAGAATTTACTCGTAGTTTATACAGGAAAGTGAAGTATGTTATAAAAAGTCTAAATAGACAGGTGCAATGAGAATATCGTGCAATGCAACTGTCAGTGTACGTTATCTGTCAGTTGGGGTCCATACGAACAACGCCAGTCGCCTGGGGTAGAAAATTGTATAATATGCATGCACATTCTCCCATGCCGGAACCTACATGTGCTCTATTATACTATCGTATTACCTACCTATTTTCGTGAACAGCCAACAATTTTTGATAAATAATTAACAACGTTAAACGCCTACACTGTCTTAACTGTCAACTGGGTTAATAAACAGTGATACACGTGCCAAGTTGTTTTTCGGGGAGGGAAACACAAGGTGAGGGTGAGAACGTAACCCTTGACAAAGTGTATTTGCATTTTGGAATTTAATTAGATGTATAACATGAAAGTACTGGGTTACTAACTTTTATAATTACAAAATTAAAATTTATTAGCATTTCTCATTCAAAAATACTGCTAATATTAAACATTTTTTAATCAACATTCTCTGTTTACTTGCGTTACTTTAATTTAAAATAATGCTTCAATATACTTTTATTAAAGATAAACCTTACTTTATACTGCTGTTTTCCTTTTACTGGTAAACGAGGAGAAAATTTTAAGCTGCTACTCGCCACAAAAATTATGCTACGAAGATGAGGGCCTAACGTCGTAAAAATCAATCAGTTCAAGGTAAAATCAACAACAGCAAACACATTTGTACATCTGCGAGTTTTAACAGGTCAGTACATTTGAGCATTGTCGACAATAAATTACACATCCAGGAGTAAATCGGTGTCCGAACTTTGATTTCCCATGATTTTATTAAAAAAAAAGAATCATCTTAAAAATCAGAAATAATAGCCATAAAACTATTTGCCATTAGATAAGTACTGTAGCAAATATTCTAGAAATCCCGATAGACACCGAGGCGCGATAAAAAAGAAAAGCTGATGTGGCGGATTCTTTCCGAGAAATATGACGTGTTTGTTCGAGAACATTCTGGAATATTGGAAAGCGTTCGAGAACTTTCAAGAGAGATAGGCGTTTGCTATATAAGCAAATCGAATCGAGTGTTTCGAATTTTCGAGTCAGTTCTAACATCGATTCGAAATGAAATATCAGTTACAAATAGGTGATAAATACTAATTTACTGATATAAATTTATTTCCAGACTGTTATAAATTTATTGTTAATTAATTGTAAATAAATAAAGCACGTAATTAGATCATGTGAGGGTAAGGGTTCTATTGGCACAACTGCATAATATAAGCTCTTTTGATGACAATCCTAAGTCAATAGTAGTCTACTAAAAAAATAAATTTACCTTATTTTTACTCACATAGCAGACCTATATTCATAGTATATACCATGTACATTCAACGTGGGATATTGTATATCCATAGAATGTGGAAAAGTATGTCGCAAATGTCCGATGTATGTGCATGCGATATAAGTTTGGCAGACTTCACATAATACATAGTATATACGTTTTGGATGTCTTATGTATATGCATCAGACATGCTATGTATATTGGTATACTGACAACTGGATATATCATGAATATTCCTGTAATATGCAAAAGATGTTCAATAGGATATTCTATGTATGTTGTATACATTCAGAATGGATGTTCTATAGAGGTTCCTCTAACATTCGGGAAGTTTCCTAGCGTCCATACCAGATCTGGGCAGTATTCGATTTTGTAAATACTTTTTAGTATTCAAATCCTTTAAAGTATTCAAATACTTTGTAATTAAATACTTTTATGGAAGCAGTATTTGTATTTGTAACTCAAATACTTTCACAAATATTAGTCAATTTCGAAAGAAAATTCAAAGGGCTGTAACTTTTGAACTAGTAGCCCAATCTTGGAACTGTTTGAAATTATGGATTCTACAGGCCACATTCTATAAGAAAAAATTTTTTCGGTCGATCTGAGACAATTTTTTTTCAAAAAAAGGCAGTGTATAACCTTCCTTTTTTACCAAAAATCGACTACACCAAAATTTCTCGGGAAAACACTTTTTCTTATTAATTTTGGTGCGTAGAATCCAAAACAATTCGTACTTTTTCGATCAGACTTCTCAATCAAAAGTTATAGACTAGAAACCAATTTCGAAAGAAAATTCAAAGGGCTGTAACTTTTGAACTAGTAGCCCAATCTTGGAACTGTTTGAAATTATGGATTCTACAGGCCACATTCTATAAGAAAATTTTTTTTCCGGGTCGTTCTGAGACAATTTTTTTTCGGGCCTCAAAAAAGGGAGTGTACAAACCTTCCTTTTTTTACCAAAAATCGACTACACCAAAATTTCTCGGGAAAACAGTTTTTCATATTAATTTTGGTGCGTAGAAACCAAATCAATTCGTACTTTTTCGATCAGACTTCTCAATCAAAAGTTATAGACTAGAAACCAATTTCGAAAGAAAATTCAAAAGGCTGTAACTTTTGATCCAGTAGCCCAATCTTGGAACTGTTTGAAATTATTACTTTTACTCCCCTTAAATTTGTATATAACAATAGAAAAAAACATAAAATATATATGCCTATCCTATAATGAATATACATAGTATAGACATAAGATGGACAGGATATTCCCTGTACATTATGGATTTAAAATGTATATACATAAGATATCGAATGCTATGTGGGTACCGTTTTGAAATAGTAGGCCATGGATTTATGGAGATTTTGTTTTGTTTATTGTATCCATGGCAGCCGATACCAATCAATAAAAGTGGCTAGTTGTAGAAATATGCGATTTCAAAATTTTGAAAAATATGATATAATATAATAATTACCTATGTATATAATACAAAAAATATAGGTTGTGATACATCAAAGTAATCAGGAAAACGAATGAAAAAAATTGACCTTAAAATATATAGGATGTTGCATTTGAAAAATAGCAATATTGGGCCAAATCTCAGAAACGGTGGTTCAAAAATTTTTTTAACTACGCCACTGGATTCTTCGTAAAAATATCTACATCTACATGAGTAGTAAGATATAACATCCCAAAAAGCCAAACGTTTTCACCCTGTATCACAGAAACAAACGTAACTAGATTGGTTCTATTTATAGTATTAAAAGTTTCACAAAGACACAAGTCGCGACAACCGCTAGTCTCTGTAATTAAAAACAACTGATATACACTGCAGACTCAATCAAAATAGGACACTCGGTACTAGTACCTATTAGGTACATTTGCGATCAAAAATGAGTTGCGGTCGAGTCACTTTGGAATTTTTGTTTACATGGGAAATCGTACTAACTTCCAAAGGCGCACCACGCCATTCATTTTTGAACGCCCGTTACTATAAACAGATACGGTCCATGCGGCATACCGCATACATTACATTTTTACTATAACAGCTACGTGAATATTTTGATTATTTTTTCGAATAATTTGGAAAGGGGGCACGGCCCACTCCTGCCCCCCTCAAATGGCGCCCCTGGTTTACGAGTACGAAAAACTTTTGGCTTTCGTAAATTTAGAAAAGGCAATCGATAGGGTTAAGGAAGCGATAAATAGAGTAAAGCAGGATTTTAACTCAGGAATCAAAGTGTAATTAATTAAGTAAGAACTGGAAGGGACTAGTATGGAAAGTTTTGGAGGTCATTCGGTCTAAAAGTGTTAAGGAGAATCCACAAACAATTTCGTTAGGATTTTACCATAGGGGAAGTTTATATTTTTGTCCTGGCATCGTTTTGAAACGTCAATTTTGGTTAGGCAACTTTCAAGCGTAGGAGTGGGAAAAACGTACACTAAATTTGCATTTTCAGAAGGAAAAGAATCGCTGCAAGACAAAGCACGCAGCGGAAGGCAATCAGCTGTCAGAACCAATACAAATATCCAACGAATTGGGGAAGAGAAAGACCTGTACGAAAATGGTTTCAAAAAATCTTTCACAAGAGCAACACATCATGAGAAAAGACATAACATCGATTGAAAATGACTCCCATTTCTTGGAACGTGTCATTACCACAGCGTGTTCGCACCTCCAGATGCTCATTGTGCTTATGAACATACAGTGCATGCTTACCAAACGTATTAACAAACGTGACAATGATACCACAAGGAGATTATGTTGTATTTTAATACTTCAATCATATGTACGTTTGGCATCATTGCGGTGAGGAAGAAGGATAGCGTTCCCGAAGAATGACACAAATCAGTAAAAGAGGCAATTAATCCATAAGACCCATACTGCATCACTGCATCCTCCTTTACTCGTTTGACTTGAGTCATTGTGACATTTTTGTCTTTCCGATATTCCAAACTCTTTTACGGGATGAAGGGGATATCCCCCCCCCCCCCAGAAGAATTGAGTTATCATCATAGCTATTAGGTATTTAGGTAATACTCCGCTATCCGCTCCGCCCACTTTAAAATAAAGGCAATAATTATATAGGTATATAATAGAGAGCAATTTTGGTTTTGGTTAAAGTCTAAAGTCACTAAAATCTAAATATTCTGTAGTACTCAGTATTCACTATTCAGTGAGTGATCAGTGTTGGCAGTCAACGATTTGGCTATTCGGCATCGATCGGCAATTCGCTACATTGATGCCCAAAATAACAAGTAGGTATGAGGACAGGAATTTTTTTTGCCCATAACTTTTGATTGAGACGTCTAATCGAAAAAGTACGAATCGTTTTGGATTCTACGCACCCAAATTAATCAGAAAAAGTTTTTTCCCGAGAAATTTTGGTGCAGTCGATTTTTTGGAAAAAAGGAAGGTAACACTCCCTTTTTTTTGCCCAGGAAAAAAAATTGTCTCAGATCGACCGGAAAAAAATATTTTCTTAAAGAATGTGGCCTGTCGAATCCATAATTTCAAACAGTTCCAAGATCGGACTACTAGATCAAAAGTTACAGCCCTTTGAATTTTTTGTCGAAATTGATTTTTTGCCCATAAATATACCTATTATTCAAAGTTTTCGTTGACTAATTAAAGCAAAAGCAATAAAGGGGCCTGTCAGCAGTAAGAAATAAAATACCGTTCTAATCTAATCTTTTTCGCCTATGCAACCCAATTTCTATTTCTTACCCCCTCCCTCCTCCCCCTTCTAGTACGCACTGGGTGACTGTATGTGCCACGAACTTGTTTAATCCCCCCCCCCCCAGAATAAATTTCTACGTACGCCACTGAGTCACCCGATGTTTACAATATGCGATATGTTTGCCGTTACTAGAAGCATCTGTGGTTAAAATTTTAAAAAAATATCTCCATAAACAAGAAAGATGACATTGCGCATGCGCACAATTAATTTTTACAATATGCGATATGCTTGTCTTTACTAGAAGATTCTTTAGTTAAAATTTTAAAAAATTATCTCTATAAATAAGAAAGTTGGGATTGCGCATGCGCACATTAATCCTCAAGATTTTTCCTGGTTGAGGTGCCAGAGCTACCGAATGCAAAAAACAAAAACGAACTAAATATCTTGAAAACTGTAGTAGTTAAGTAAGGCCTCGGACGGACAGAGAAAGTGGCCATAAAACATGAGTTGGAAAATATCTATGAATTAAGAAAAATTCTTACCTTTCGAACAGTTAATATGGGCGTTTTTTCACTAACACTCTCATCGTGCTGCTTGATACTTGGCAGTTCCTCCTCGCCTTCGCTTAGCGGCCGTCGACGTACACCCCAATTGAAATTATCCGTGCTCTCGCCCTGCGTAAACGCATTAGGCGAAACAGTGAGCAGTTCCAAGTGCTTACCTCAATGCTTTCGCTTTCGTACTCTAAGAAGTCGAAGTCCTTAAATACGCCGAAATCGGTCGTCGTGTCGTCTCTGCGCGAACCACCGCTGAAGTCGTTGTTGGCGACAGATACCTCTTCCGTGCTTGACGCCATGCTCGATTGTCTTTCCATTAAGTCGGAGCTTTGACTGAATATAACCTAAACAAGACGGTTTTAAAATAAACTTATGGAATTACGCTGGAGTTTACTAACTGATGGACTCTTTGGTAAACCAACGCGTTGGCCACATGCTGTAAGAAGATTAACTAGGCATTCCCGGACACGTCCCTATAACAGGTCACACAAGTTCAGTGGGAATTTTTGGAATATGTCAAACCTGTGACATCCACGGACGCTTCCATCCAGATAGAGGGGCTGTATCGGCAGGACTTAATGAACAGGACCGTCTAGGAGATGCGACCGGTTTAGTGACAACTCCACTGTCCTCATTTTTAACTAGCAGCCGACGGCCAATCACGGGCGTTTGCGAGAGATCGAATGTAAATTCCATTGTCCGTCCTGTAAGTGACCATTGTGAATGTGCTAAAACAATTTAGAATGGTCCAACCTGGCAGCTCCTTCTTCGTAAAGACTTCAGTGTCAGTAAAAGAAGGATGAGGGACTGACGTCATTGAGCCCTCCCAGTAGCTGTGTTGAACGGATGCGGGCGGTGCAACTAATGTGCTCGATCTGGTGACCACCAGCTTAAGTATCTTCAGAGCTTCCTTCCAATTCGGTCCTTCGATGTACTTCCCAATGACTCGCAGTAAATCTGCATTCATCGGTTGTGCGGCGGCAGACGCAAGATCCACGTAGTGCAAAATACAGTGCACAATATTCAGAATTGGCAGCTGCAGCGTTGAAGGGCCTTTTTCTAATACCTCAATCAAAAACGCCAACATGTTCAAACTAAGGTGTGAGTAAGTATCGTAGAGGTACTTCACGACGCATTTGGTCCACTGGAAACTCTCCTTGCTGAAAGTTCTTCGACTGTACAAATTCATCACCGTACTCAAATTTTCCAACTTTTTGCTCTTTTCCACGCTAACCTATATCGCAATCGTCAAAATCGCCGAGAAATTGCCGGAGGTACTCACTTGAGCAATGTTGTCCGCGCTGCGAATGCAGAGCTCGTTAGCGTCTTCGTAGTTGAGCAACATATACGGAAGCAAGGCGATGACGTTCATCGGAAATGCGATACTCTGCGAAGGATCCACCACGACCAGGTCAAGTAGCGGGGTAAATTGCGACAGTAACGCGACCACAGGTTCGTAAATGTTCGGATGTGTACACCCCTAAAAGAACGCATGGGTTGATAGCACCACGTGACGTACCTACCTTTAGCAACAAGGCGTGCACGCCCGGAAAAGAACTCCACCTCAGTTGCGTTTGCAATTTCTCCACCTTATCCCTAGCATCCGGTCGATCTAAGGGCAACCGGTGCAAAATGCGCGCCAAAAGTCTTAAGGCCAACAGAAACTCGTGCTCATAGTCAGACTCCAGCAGCGAGACTGACAGCCAGAACAGTTGCGCAAGAATCGTGAGCTTGTCATCTTGAGTCGCCGAATCGCTCAGCATTTTCAAGCTCTGCGCCGATCTTGACCGGGACAAATTCGATCCGAACTTATTTTTATCAATCTCGCAATTTCCGCGATTGCGCAAATCTTTGCTGTCCGTCGCGGGGGACCCGGAATTTTTCCGCAGCACGTACGATACGGAGTAGCTGGTGCTGCGAATGTGTCCCACCTGGTTGAGGTACGAAAACGGCGGAATTGCGTCGGCTCCCATCATGTTGCCGTATGGGTAGCGTTTACCCAACGGTTCCTTGTTGTTCAAATTGGGCGTCGATTTAAAAATGTCCTTCTTCAAGTCGAACGGGCGGAAATCGGATTCTAGGGAGTCGACTGCTGATTCGAGCGTGAGAAGGAGCTCGGTGACGTAGCCTTGCATATCTTCGCCTTGTTCGGCGACGGTCTCGACTAGCCGGCTGAGAATGTCGGAGAGCATTCGGGATGATATTGGGACTCGGAGCGAGCGATAGATTTGCAACGAACGGCCGGCGTAGTGCCTGGATGAACAACTGAGTCCTAGTTGCAGCGCAGTTTGTGCCCACCTTTCGTTTATGTGGGCGTTGGGTAACGACTCTCGAAATACACGCAGGATGTGCTGAAGGAAGATGTCCATTTGATCGGCACTCCTTACCAACCACACCTTCGCTGTGATATCCTCGTAGTTCCACAGCGGTTGATTTTGGCGCGTAGCCAAAAAGTCGATGAGCGATTTTATCACGTCCGCTATGGTGATATTTGGGCAAGTTTCTGAGGCGTTCCACGCTGGCGATTCTTCTGAAGTTACTATTACAGGGGGCGCACTTGGTTCTTTTTTATCTTCAAAAGAACCCCAAAATTACAGGAAAAGATCCCAACTTGTCACTTACCGATGTTGCTTGTATCTTTATTGGTAGCAATTGACTCTGAGGAAGACGTATTAGGAGCCGGCCCTTGAAGATAAACATCGAACGCAGGATTCGTTTCTAAAATGTTGTGTTATTGATTGTCAGAACTGGGAATCTCATACCTGTAAAAATATTTTGCGGAACTGGCAATGCGGGGGTCGGCAGACCTAGCCCTAGTAAACTCGTTTTGCTGTTTAGAATAATATGCGCCACTATTAAATGGTCGTTATGTTGTGCCAAAACAATGAGTAAGTTTAAGAGAAGTTGTTTACAGTGTTGGTACACTAACGGCCTGGTGTTATCCAGACCCAAAAATAATATATGTAACATTAAAGGAACGTGTATAGTCCAGTCTAGTTCGAGACCATCGACAACTACATCACAAAGTAACATCACAGCCACGTTGCATCTACAATCATCCAAAATCGAAATACACACTTAGTGGAACTGAATTTACCTATGGAAACCAGATATTGGTTGCGAACTATCCGGTAAATATTCAGTCAAAGGTGCAAAATATCCACCATATTCCGGCATAGGTAGCGGATGGGGTTGGGGTACTGGAATGTCAAATTTATCACCGGCATTGAGTGAGCGAGAAAGCGAGAAGAGATCCTCGCACCCTTGCAACTGAAACAACTGTAAAATCCCTGTGAACACACTGAAAGAGCGCGACAAACCACACTTACATCGGTTTCTGTCGTTGGCGTCGATACATCTTCCGATAGATTCGCTCCCCCGATAACGCGCACTTTGTCTAGCCTAGGGGAGGAGAATTCGGGCATGCCCTTGATTGTCGAGTCAGTTTTGGGGGACGAAGATTTCATCGGGTCTTCGCCGCTGTGACGTTTGGTGTGAATCGTGCCCTTCTCCACGCCGATATCATTTCGGTTATTGTAATCAGAGGTGCCTACGCCTCCGGTACCATCGGAATGGCTGGACGCTTTTCTCATAACGGTCAGGCGATAAAATGGGGGCGTTTCCGTTCGCTCGATTAAACAGTTGAGGGTTTCGACTGTTTGCAACTCGATCATCATCTCGTCCAGCAAACGACCGGGTTGTACTCTAGCCAGGTATAGGATGACGCGTTTTGCCTATATGAGTGCGGTTAGAAGGGTTTTGGACGTGAGCGGACTTACATATGGAAGGAGTTCGCAAGGCGCCATGCCAGAAACGATAATTAAATACCGAATTATAACCTTCATGTTGTTCGGCCACGAGGTACACAAAGTCGCCCAAACTGCTTCCATTTCTTTCGGATGGTTGTCGCCGAACTAAAACTGTTTAATTACCACCTTTCCCAACAAGCGATGAGTTACCTTCGCAGTAATGTAAAAAATGTTATTCAGTACCATTTCGGTTGCTTCTGCAGAACCCCAACCTTCTCTTCGACCTCCAGCCCGACCCATATCGTTGGCGTGATACTGAAGACAAGGCGAGTTTGCCAGAAAGAAACAGAGATATCAAATGTAATTACCTGGTAATAAAAAAGGGGATTAGCCGGTGGAACGTTAGGGTCAACTAACTCCATGTTGTGCAACCACGGCAGCAAGTACTGCAACAGTAGCTGACGGAGTTCGGGCCTTGCAGTTTGAAAACGATGAGTGATTTCTGAAATGGAAGGGAACACTTTCGCTTTGATTTCCGCATGATAGTTCAACACAGTAAAAATGAAAGTAATTGCCACGGTTGTTATACCAAATGTTAGGTGAAGGATCAAACACCACTAACCTGAAAACATTGGCATTGTAAGCTCAGGATGGAGGTGAGCTAGTTGCTCCGAAAGATGTATCTGCGATCGACAATACGTGGTGGCCAGAAGTGTATCCAGAGTGCTCCTGCCTTTATCACCTTCAGCTGAAACAAAAGAATTCGTGTGAACAAAGAATCTCATTCCAAATGGCATATAATATACTGTTGTGTAAACGTACGATGGTTATCGGTTAATTTTTGTTTAAAGGCCGCACTGTAATTATATGGGACATTTGTTAGAATTATATTAGGTGTTTGTAAAAGTTTATTTAATTTTAAGATAAGTCGGCCGCTGCCAAAAGAGTTGCGCTTATCGTTAAACGTTAATTAATTTGTGAACAGATGGTCGCAGATGTGCGTATTTTAACAAAATAATAAGGAAGTGGAAACGGACTTGAAAAAAGAAAGGCAAAATAAAATAAAAAATAAAATTTGTCTATGCAGCCCAACATGTTTTAAAATTACTCCAAATTTTCAGTGGTTAAACCCATGTTTTTTCTGCAATAAAATGTACAACCCAAAAAAATGTCAAAAACACACAGCTAATTTGCATCCAGCTGTTACGTTCACTTGTCAAGAGCTTAATTTGGAATGGCAGAAGTGCTAACTTGAATTTAAGCTAGCACTTCCACTTCAACAATCGGTTTGAGACTAAACAACACATTCTGCAAGTACAAATTAATACCGGCGTGTGTCGCGCAGGGGCGTAAAAGGGCAACTGCGGTACTAAGGGTCCCTGGTTCGCATCCGGGTTCAGGCATGGATCTTTGTAAATGTATAGTGGGTTGGGTCGGTAGAGCAGCCTTGGCTGAAACCCTGCCCATTTAAAAAGTCCAAAAATAATAAATAAATAATTATTATTAAATTCAGAATTCTTTCACCTTGTTTCATTTTCTATATTCCTTCACCATCTATATTCGACACTCTCCAACATTTCCAACATTCTCCAAAATATTTCTGAAACATTTCCAAAATGACCTATACTTTCCAAAATTGTCTAAACATTTTCAAAATTTCTATAAATCCATGGCAGCAAATACATGGTGGAAATTTTGTCTGGAACACTGAATATATCTTCAAAACTACAGTTTTTGCAAAGAAGCTTTTTATGGTAGCCACAATTATAAAAACTTTGCTACCAATCTACGTATGTACTTTAAATCTGTGGTCAGTGGCGTACTTCTGGATTGTCAAGAGGGGCATATTTTTTAACGGCCACTACTAGTTTTCATTACATATGAGTGAGAGCACACTTTTTTAGATATAGCAGCATAAAATAAAATGGGTGCACTTTAGTGATTCTATTAATGTATCAATGAGAGCCTGAAAACTTTTAGGTATGGCTGTGTGAAACAGCCTACATATGTATAGCAGTTACGTAGAGAAATAAATTATTTACGCTTTGTACCGTTTCCTTCCTAATTGGGTAGAAAATGACAAAAAAACGAGCCTCTTCAGAAGATCTACAAGGAATAGTCCGCCTACGTCCAATCGATCGAAACTGAAGGGATCTGCTTTCATATAGATAATTAATAAAAAGCAACCTTAATATGGTTTTTAAAGGAAAGTAGTGCATCTGCAAGGTATAATTTAATTGCCTATTTATGTAACCAAGCAATGAAATACATTTGTAAAAAAACGAATAAAGAGAGAAAAAAAGCTCCCATCTCCAACACATTTACTTTATATTTCCATTTCTCCTTTCCGTAACGAATTCGATAAATAAAAGCGAGCCAGCTTTCTGACAGACGTTAATAAAATAAATCTAGGATAGTAAGTTCTTTAAATGAGTAAAACAGGAATCAGCGAGCAAATATAAATTTACATCGGTTACTAAGAAACCGGAAAAGTGAAGTGCTTTGAAAATGTTTTGCGTTTCTTTTTCATTCTGATGCTTTTCGTCGCGTGGGAATTTGGGAAACCGTACCGTAGCTTCTTAAAAACAGCAAAAAAAAAAGTTCGTAATTCCCTTGTACTTTTCGAACATATTAAAAAGGGGGCAAAGTCACCTTTTTATTACAGAAGTTGTAAAGCAAAATCAAGGGAAACCAAAAAGATGTATGAGAACGGACACGCCAGTTTTGCAATTAGCACATAAGCTTGTATAAAAGATATATTTGCATCCCTTCGCGGTAGTGTAGGCCGGCCGACGGAGAGTTACTGTCATACAAGAAGTGCAACAACAAAAATTTATTCCGAAAGATATGAAACAATTTTTTTTAAATCCCTGAGAGACAAAAAATCTCGCTGCCAGTTTCAGGAAACTTTACTTTTTCGGAATACGGACAAACCGTTTTAAAAACTTACTTGAATTAAACAAATAGGGCCAACTGTGTGAGAAATTAACCTAAACAAAAATGCACGCTCTTTTTACCCTCGCTAAAACTAACGGATAGCAATGGCAGCCAGTAACCTCGTTTTTACGTTGATTCCAGTATTTAAGGGAACATCACTTCCGATATAAAATAATATCCACGGTCACACAGGTCCCTGTGAATCCATCCTATAAACAGGCTATAGACATAGAGGGTCAACAGGTAAGGATACTGCATGGCAAGTACAATGGTTCAAAACAAAAAGGCGATAAAACAGGGATCGGGGTTAGCGGCCCAAACTGTCGAATCTCGGAATCACTGGGGCAAAAAGCCACTGTCTTTCAAGCAGATGCCTATACCATAAACCTCTGTGTTCTCATTAACCTAGAAATGTATAAGAAGGGGGCACAAATAGATATCCTCACAGTCAAGGTGCACTGACGGCTGAAGACATTCTATGCCGATGCGAACCTGCTGCCGGGCAAGGGCTAAATGACCTCGGCGGGGACAAGCTGCAACCGCACGAGATATCGGGACTAAATCCCAGAGTAGTAATTAGTTTCTTCAATCAACTAAGACTACTCCAAAACGGGTAAGGACAGTCCAAAAATCCATAGAGGATTAGGTGCTTAAAGACTACACTCCCTTACCCTCATACACAGTATACAATACAATACAGAGGTTATCTCACTAATCCCAAAATTTAATGACTTCTTCATGGTTAAATTGGAGCTTTATACGTCAAAGCGTTTTTGAGTTCTCGTGCGAACGGCCGGATTGACAGGGGGTCGGTCAGACCGTCAGACTATTTGACGATGCGTATAATACTCGCGCTACTCCCAAACAAAGCCAAAAAGATCTTGGAGAGATTATCTGTCACTCGTTAAATTAATGATCGCATACGGACCTTGGTGTGGAACGGTCGAAAAAGTTTCTCAACGTATGAACATCACTACCTACGGAATTGACGACAGTCAGTCTTCGTTGCCAACGTAATTAAATTCGTAGATAAGTACGTTTCATCAGCGAACCTGTCATCATCAGCGAACAACTGCTGATTATTTTCTAAATGTTATTGACTATTACTCCAGCGAATAAATATGAATGAATTAGCATGGAAGTAGCACCCCCCAACAGAATTTCCGCATAATAAAGATGATAATTAATTAAATACAAACACAACTTTTAATCGTTTGGATTATAAATTCTATTACGCAACTACCACTGAAAATATTTGTTTTTATACGATCGTTATATACAGGCTGTCGTGTGAGATGAAGTGGCATTTTTAATGAAACAACCTTGCTTGCCGCTGAGCTCGGTGTTAGACACCCAGTATCGACTATAATTAATTATTCAAAAGAAAATTAATTCATTCGGAAAAGCTTGCGGGGAATTATCAGTACGAATGGAAGAATCTGCATTTCGCGCAATCTAATTAGTAATTGGATAAGTTTGAAAAAAGCACGACAAAAACGGTTTACCTCCACAGCGTGGAAAACGAATAACTAATGCATCGGCAATTGATTGCATTGTAAACTACAGCCAAGAGGGAACGGTTTGTTTTCATTGGCAACTCTGAATAATTAAAGAAAGTCGATTCAAGTGTTAAGAAGTTTTTATACCCCCCAACGTTGTCTGGGAACTCGAAAATGATACAAACGAAAAATAAAATTGCTGCGACACTTTCTTATGAAAGGAAACTCACAAGGTCACGTACGCGACAGTTGTATTTCACCCCCTTTCCAAAAATTTGGAAGTGAGTCCGTATAATTTACGAACATTAGAATGAACGACGCGCCTTTTGTCATAGGCCGGAGATAGCGACGCGACGAACTTTACGCAGTCGGAAAACAACCCTCGCGAAAAGAAGACGTCCGAAAATCGCGCGCGCTTTTCGCCGATGGACGAAACGAAATCATGAATTTCACAGATTTTTTGTTTAACGGAACAAATGCGACCACGCTGCACGAATTTAGCGCAATCGAGCTGGTGCAGTTGTACTATACACCGATTCTCGTCTATTTGGGTACTATTGGAAATGCGCTATCGATGGTGGTGTTTTTCAAGACCAAGCTGAAGAAGCTCTCCTCGTCGTACTATTTGGCAAGTTTGGCGCTGAGTGATAGTGTTTTCTTGTTGTCGCTCTTCGTGGTCTGGTTAAATATGGTCGATGTCAACTGGTTCAACCAACATGGTGTTTGCCAGTTGATGGTTTACTTGACTGGAGCGTGCAGCTTTTTGAGCGTTTGGTTGGTGTTGGCGTTTACAGTTGAACGTTTCATCGCTGTACGCTACCCCTTACTAAGACAGTCCGTCTGTACGGTTTCGCGAGCAAAAATGATCATCTCAATTCTGGTAGTGTTATCGATATTAATATTTTCGCCCCTCCTGTTATTTGCACGCGTCCAGGTGGTGCCTCAGAAGACGACCGAATTGTGCACGATCGACTCAGATTTCGAAAATTTCGCAACCGTCTTTAATATAATCGACACGGCTGTCACGTTTGTGATTCCCGTTTTTGTAATCGTGATTTTAAACACTTGCATCAGCCGCACGATTTGGAAATTGGGCAGCGTACGCCGAAAGTTAACATATCGAGGCGCCCTTCCTGAGGTTCCAACGCACAGCAAGAGAGAAAGCACGAAAGGTTGCCGCGTAAAACCGTCTGTCCATCTGTCTCAGAATAAAATAACAAAAATGTTGTTAGTGGTGTCCACGGTATGCTTGTGCTTAAATTTCCCCAGCTATTTAATGAGAGTGCTCACATATTTGATCGAGGTAAGTTGTTGACGAATGACAAATTCTTTTGAAACATTTGTCCCAAAGATGATAGAAGCTGAGGCTATTGCAAATACAGAATACGCCAAAGTAAATAATTTACGACGGAAATAGAAACCTTTTATTGCCTCAAACGTCAATATTTCGTAAATAAACAAATCGGTGGATGATTCAGAGTAACTTGTTGCCAAAATTTGAAAATAAACAATATTATTTCGTAATCTATAAAATATGCCATTACATATTAAAAAAAAACTAAATAGCCTGCACTACACGCCTAGGAATCCACTTAAATGCTAAAAAATAATGAGTGGCTGAAGAGGTGGTTGAGCAGTAAGGGTGGTTTGGTATGGTACACTTCTTTTGTGAATTTAAAAAAGTAAATTAATCTCTCGCAATAAATCAAAGTTAATATTATTACAAGGCATAAGCGACCACCATAACCCATCAAAGTGTAATCCCTAGCGTATTGTCCGTTTTCCAGTTTGAGTGTAAATATCTCAATACCAATCTAAACCAATAAATACCCTATTCTATTCATTAATTGCATATTTTTTTTAAAAACCAAAGAAATATATCCTAACTGATTGTTTCAATTGGTGTAACCAAAGGTTCGGCCAATTTTGCAATTCTTCTACAAGAATTTAATGCAGTAAATCGTATACAGATAAACCAAGAAAATCATTCCGCCGACTTGTGCAAATTATTTAAGGCACTCAAGAGACTTTTATACATTCTGATACAGGGTGAAAATTTCGTCTGGAACACTGGACATATCTTCAAAACAGAATTTTTTTTAAGAAGCTTTCTGTAGTAATTTTCTGGTGGGTATAAAGAAGGCAACAGGCAAATCTTATTTTATTTTCTGTAATGGCGATCGATTTCGGGCTTAATATTTATTCCCCATCATCAGGCCGTGCTGAAAAAGTACACATTGTGTATTTCTATAGTATCTAAAATTATGAAAAAATTGCTACCAATCTACGTACTTTGAATTTGTGGTCAAGGGGGGCAACTTCTAGTAAGAGAAAAACTCAAATTAAGGGTAATTTGTTAATTAATTTTATAATTTTACTAGTTTGATCGTGATTTTTGTTTTGTTATATTAAAAAAGATTCATTCTTTAATTGTATCTACCTCACGAAGAATAGTGCTTTCTATTAAAAAAGTAGCCCTCTTAATTCTGTAGACGCACGCCACTGTAAGTAATTTTTATAAATTTTTAATGATTTTTGATACAATAAATTGCTTTAACATAATAAGTAACAAAAGAATAACGGTTTTGTTTCAACGCAAACTAGTGAAATTATAAAATTAATAAAATTAATTTATTTTAATTACTTAATATAATAAGTTTTTTATGCTGCTATATATATGACGAAAACTAATAGTATTTAATAATAATTATAATAATAATTTAAAGTACGTAGATTGGTAGCAAATTTTTTATAATTTTGGATTCCCTCAACTTTCTTTAAAAAAATCTTGCTTTGAAGATATATCTAGTGTTCCGGACAAAATGTTCACCGTGCATCAAACAAAACATATTAACACTTTAACACAATTATCACTAGTTTTTTTTTACCTACAGCATCCAGCATTCATTATTAAGAAGTGAAAGGCTGAAAATTTTACTTTCTGCCCGTCCGTCCAGAATAGATTCTTTAATTCTATTTTCGGCAATCAGTGCCTTAGGTCTGCCTCTTGGCAGTTCGTATTTAATTACGTATTTATCAATAATATAATTATTTATGCACCAATTTCATTATAAAAACGTTGAAATGCATGATCTAGATGGCCAAATGTCAATGTGACAACGCGAATTTTCACAGATAAACAGTTTCATTTTTATACAAAACGTTATCAATTTGATCTTAAAATGGTTTTAGTGTATTTAGATTTGAAAAGCCACAGAAAACAATATCTCGTAAGATACCTAACGGTTTTTGGTTTCCCTCCCCCATGTGATTTTCTTTATGGTGCCCTTTTCAAGTCAGTTCACAATGGAATTTTGAAATCGGAGTGAAACTCGGCGCCCTTTGATACAGTGTCGCCGCTTTGGTTTGTCGATAAAATAAATCATAAAAGTAAAATATAGTAACGTAACATTCACTTATATTATGGGACATATTCTAGGTTTAGGCGGTTGCGTCGCCTCTCCTCGCGCATCCAGCGAACTGTACAGTGTCCAAGAAATGAAATCACAACCTGGAGAAATGAGAAACCATAAGAGCACAGTCGGTTAAATTAGAAAAAAATTGCGTATTTTAGGACTTAGTAAAATGATGTGTTAAAAATTCGGAAATTCCTTTCAGTTTCGAATATATTGTTCGTTTTTTTTTCTGGCGTATAAAAAGATATCAAAAAAATATCACTTCCTCATAGGAACTTTGTAAACTGTAGAAAATGGTGCCCACAGATATTCACTGCTACGTTTCGTCTTTGCAAACCATCATCAACTTACCATTTTATATGAACCGAAAAATAGTACAGAGTGGTTTAGATTGGACACTTTCTTTCCATTAAAAAAAAATGAGAAAATCGCTGACGCAAAACGAATTCCGCTATCTCTAATGGTTAGGCCGCTAGGGGGCGTTTCTGGAATTTAGTCGATTTTCTTGATACCCCATAACTTTCTTACTATTAATGATAATTGATTTTGGTAAAATCTTTCTTACAGCACTTTTTTATGTAGAATCCATCGCGATACATAGTTTTTATACAGAGGGTTTGGTTTTTCTTGTAGGATCCTAAACTACATTTTTTCATTAGCGTAAAATTACCTAAATTTTGGTATATCACTTGTTCTATTTATCTTAAATATTATTTGTAATACCATTCCATTTTATGCATTAAGATATTGTTATTGCAGAAATCTAGTTTCCATGGCGAACAACAAATGTTCGTTGTCGATTTCTCCACTCCTGCCATCTTTTGTTCGCAATAAAAACTTAGATGTCTGTAATAAAAACATTTAATGCATAAAAGGCAATATTGCAAATAATATTTCATATTCATACATGCATCAAAATTTATGCTCTTTTCAAAAACTACTTAAATAATAAACAATTTCTAACATTTTGGTGTAGTAGGCGTTCACCAAATGTCAAAATAATACAATGGCGGTTCCTTTAAATGACAATAAAGAATCATAATGTTGGATTCGTAATAAAAAATACTACTCAATACAGTATGTACTTCTTTTTCCGGTACATATAACATGTAAAGTTGATGATGGTTTGTTCAAAGACGAAACGTTGCGGTGAAAATGTGTGGACATCATTTTGTAGAGCTTAAAAAGTGCCTATGAGGAATTGTTATTTGTTTTTTGTTCTTTTCAAACAGGGTTAATTTAAGTTTTTTTCGAATATCTTCGGAACCGATCGGAATTTCCGGATTTTAAAAATATCATTATACTAAACCCTAAAATACGCAATTTTTTTTGTTTAACAGACTGTGTATCTCTTATGGTTTCCTATTGCCCATGCTGTGTATTCTTATCTTGAACACACTGCATGATCACCTAGCGGGATGACATATACTTTACAGCAAAAAAAATTTATAAAAATCGGTCGAGCCGTTTCGGAGGAGTTCGATCACAAACATTCCTTTTTCATATTCATATTCATACAGGTATATAGATTACATAAAAATGTCGCCCTTGTATAATGTTATTGTAAAAATACTTTTCTTTTTAATAGTGGAGGTCATAGAATTAATAATCACTGGTAATTCTATGGTGGAGATGGAATAAACAGTTCAAACCAGTGTACAATATGCCTATTATACAATCCAAAATTCTGCAACTGGCACTTTACCCCGAACGGTCCTTGTGAGAAAAAAACCTAAATAATAACATTTGTAGGAAATTTTATGTAGGTATTACAATTCTGAATTGAGAGTTAAGTAGCGAAAAAATTACTGCGACACTTTCAATAGATTCCGGCAGGCTAAATTAAAATAATGCAACATTAACATGCTAATCAACTTCGCGTCGGAAACACGAACCCTCGTATTATGCTTAACCTCTTTGCAAATTGCCAAGTAAATTAAATTTGTATTTCAGGAAAGTTGATCGAATAACGAGGTTATGTAAAGAAGTCAAGCGTCTCCAAGAAAAGTTCGAAACTGCACACGAGGAAAACGTTTGTAATATGTTGTTTCCTGTGGAGATATTGACAATACGCATTGAAGTTCGTTCAGCATCCAATTTCTAACAGTCACCTGAATTGGAATGTTGCGTTATGTTCGTCATTGGCTAAAAATATGATTTTGTTTATTTTACTGGTATTGATTTCCATCCCTAAAGCGATTGTAAACATTTTCTAAATACAATAATAATAATAGTACACACGGATTCATTTTCATCCGAATAAATGAATTGGTATATATAGACATATTATTAAAGCCTTTTCAAACACCACTGAACATAATAGATTGGCAACGAAGAAAATTAAATAAAATGATTCGGGAAAATAACGACAAAACGCTCATTCTTCTGATTCAGCAACGTCCAATTCAGACAATTAATAAAGGAAAATAATATAACTGAATTTTTTTCAACGATAGAGACCTGACTCTAGAGTTGATACTACAAGGGAATATCCAAAAAATAAAAATAAAGGTCTTGAGTAACATTTTACATGCATTTATCAGTATTTCCCAAAGGCCTATGCGCGCAATGTTTTTCAACTCTCGATCAATTGACACACGAGCGTAGCGAGTGTGTCAAACTTTGAACTCGAATTGAAAAACTCCACTTTCTTCTCTAGTTGTACAAATAACTATTACAAACACATAATTAAATCATAATCATTAAAAAAATCTTTAAAGTGCTAAATCAGGGCTATGGTGTGGCAGCAACATTAATCGATAACTTGAACTTTTGTTGTCTGCCCGAAGAACGTCATGCGGAATAAATTAATTTTCAAGTATCTAATTAAACACCTACTTATAACGTTGGTGTTGCGTTAGATCTTGCCTTTATGAGTACATACCTACAGCAAAAATGTAAAAATAACAATTAAAAGTACAAAAGCGCAATTTTCAAGCACTTCAATAAAACAATAATGTATATCTAAATAAAATGAATTATTCATTAAATCTTGAGTTACCTACGCTGCACATGTCTAAATATCGAAGGATGCATTAGTAAATAAAATGCTTCATGACGGAGAACCACGTCCAAAGAATTTTACACTTCACTATCGAATGAATGAATTCATTCAGTCGCTAACTCGCTACATCAAATTCTTAGACAGATAATTTTGACATGTGTCTGTATCCTGCTTTTATGCTTTGCTACGACCGATATTGCGGGCAAGAGATGTTAAGAGTCTGTACATTTCCGCAAGCGTCCTTAATGAGGCGTCTAAGGGGAGGATGAACGCATGGCGTCACTTTCTGTCGTGTAGCTAATGACACGCGATGAACTGTAATAGAATTGAAAAACACCCCTTATGCGATTGATTATTAGTTAATACCAGTCCCGTTGCAGTATGCATGTATTTGCTTATTTCCTACTGGAACATAATTTGTCACAATCGATCTAAGGGCCCCATATTGTCCAATTGTATTTTAAAGAGGTGCATCACCTCTTTAATTAAGCACCCACTCGCCTAGTCCAGCCTTAATTGGCAAAGGTTTGAGGTCGCTAAATCTTTCGGCTCTGGAGGTAAACGACGAGCGAATAGAAGAGCGGACACACAAAACGAGTTTGAGGGTTGAGTTTTTCTCGATCTCAAACTTCCTACTTGGATATGAATTTTTTATCACCCGCACGTTAGTAAAGGCGCTATTGCATTGGGATAAAAATAACCCTCCGTTTTTTTTAACGTTTTGAAGCACCAGGACTCCGAATCAAACAAAATCTCGATGATCTCGGTCCATCTGCACTCTCATTTCCAGCTAAAGGACTGAACCGATTGGGATCAAATTTGATACATATTGTTAGACATATAAAGAGCTGAAAAGCTTTTGGGCAGAATCGTACACGATAATTTTTTTAACCTCAAAATATGTGAAGAATTTCACAATTTTACGTCAATATCTCTCCTTAAATGGCCAAATACACATAAATATAAATAAATAATTACTTCCAATATCAAATCTACACATATTGGCGTCGTTTACTTAATAATACGTAAAATTTTACAATTATCAAATACATCAATGAAAAATCATTTCCCTTTTAATTTACCTTATTAAAGGAACCCAACTAAAGAGCGTTTAATTTTTTACAATAAGGACGCCTTTTGTTTAAACAGTGTTTCTTGAAATTGATGTCTTCCGACAGATACTAAAAAATGGATGTCTGTCTCTTCTGTACAACGGATACAGCTTAAATTACCCTATATCGACTGGAATGGGGATTGAGTTCTGGGCCGTCGGATGTCTTATAGTCCCATCGAAAATGGAAATAAAACAATAATAAACGGCAATTGCTAACAAAAACAAACAGTGATAGGTCCGTACGGACGAAATCTAGGTCGGTTATCTAAAAGAAAGTTCCCGGTTTTGTAAATTATGAATTATTTTAAATTACATTTCTATAAGACCCAACTGCACACGGTAAAAAATAGAAAAAATCAAATTCACAATCTTTGAAAAGCACTTTCATCCAATTGTAACCTTTAACACTATTTTCTCTTTTTACAGCTGAGAGTAATCGAAGACGTCAACATTCCACTATTTCTTACAGTGCAACATTGCTGCCTGCAACTATTTAATACGAACTTCGGAATTAACTTCGTTCTTTACTGCATAAGCGGTCAAAATTTCCGGAAGGCCATGCAGTCACTGTTTTGCAAAAGAAGACTCGGACGAACAGGAACCACGGCATTTACAGGTGGGTATTGTAAGCCGAAAAATGTGTACGCGGCCCTTCTACACAGCTTCGCAAAAGATGGTAACAGCGGTTAATGTTCAAGAACCCATAAGTAATATATACACGGTGTCCATGATAAAAATGTCTATCATGGTGATCTCCAAAACCATAGAAGATACGACGATGGTCAAATTAGGGAAAATTTGCGCAATTAAATAGTTATGTTGTAAAGAAAAACCAGAAAATTCCGATGCTTTCCGAAGATTGCCGATTTTGTTTTTATTTTTTTCTGGCGATATTTATTTAAATAGACGCGGAAAAACACTTTTTTATTTCCATTTTTTGAACTCTACAAGACATCGTTGGGAGACTTTAAATACAACGTTTCATTTCGGGGAAATCATCATCCACTGTATTTCTCCGAAACGAAACGTTGTATTGAAAATCTCTCAACGCTATCTTGTAGACCTCAAATAGTGGCAATGAGAAGCTGTTTTTAATTTTTTTTGTATCTGGTCAAATATCACCAGAAAAAAACTAAAAACGAAATCGGAAAATTTCGGTTTTTCTGGTATATCTTCGAAAGTAATCGGAATTACGCCTTATCTTGTACATAGTGTAGGTATACCATCTTATTTTGGTCATATTTAACTCGGTCTGTAGTACGCTTATTCAGGAGTATAAGCTGAGGTGAGTGAGGTGACCTTTTCTATTGAACATCTTGTTTCGCACCGTGTATCTAAATCGCCAACTTTCTTAAATTTAATTAATACGGAGAAATCCTATACGCTCTCGCTAGATGCTATAATGAGATCCAAACATAAGAAATTAATCAAATTGAAAATTTTAATTTGAAATTGAAGTATCTTAGGTGCCCTTCACGCTAAAATTGATATTCATATGCATCTCAATTTCGCAAACATAAGCCCTTTAAATTGTTGCGTACTTTTTGCTTCTTACATGTTTATTACAAGTTAAATTCTGATATTACATTTTCGCTTTGAACAAGAAGTTCGCGTAAAATTAAACCAACTGCCAATTAAATTCATGGATGCTTGCCAACCCACTTCTCATATTCTGAAGCGAAGGCGCCATTTTGAGATATACTATATCAAACGGACCTGGACATAACGTCAAATGTTGAAATGTAGGAATTTGGTACCACTTCCCGCTGGATGTGTACTTAAAAACCAGATAAAGTTCAGGCTGCTAAAAAATTCTTTTCTCGTCTCAAAATCCACTACAAGTCGAGTATTTACTCACGTATAACATTGCAGATAACCCACAATTTTTCACAAATCCGAATTTGCTTAAATAAACATTTCCACGATCGACGTACTCGAAATTTAGGAGGTCTCGCCACTTAATACGTTTTTTACTCGAAGTCATAATGCTCTTCTTTACAGCGACTGGAATAGATTTTATCAACTAATTTCGAGTTCTAGTACTTGAAATCGAAACGCGAATCTTCACAAATACTCGAAGATCTTTCTTGCAAATAATTGTTATATTTTATTATTTTACTTATACGAGTCGCTCCTTCTCTAAGAATTAAAATTCGCGTACCTAACGAAGTACGTGACCGTTCGCGAAAACCAGCTTAGCATTCAATTTCTAACGCACCCAAAATGGTACGTTTCGACTCCGAAATAATAAAAGCTGGGCCGTGACCTGCATAACACAGTGTTTATTAATCCGCCTCTATACTTCTGTTCTTTTTTTGTTTTGTATAGTCCCGTCTACTAATTAAATAGGTTGAAAGTTTATTTTAAATTTAAATCAATCCAGCCCCCAAGAGTGTTCCGGACTGCGGGAAAACCTAAAAGCTTCGACAGCGCGATGTAATGCCTTGAAAAACTTTTAAGACTCTAGAAGTCATGTAGTAGGCTTCTCCTCAACTCTAATAGCTTTCAAAAGCATTCTAGGGCATTTATGGAGATTACTGTAAGTAATTTTAAGAAGTTTTATTTGTCGACCACCTGAGTGTGGGGTAAATGTAACGGGCATTTGCTCTTTATTTCAGGTTTTACTTGATTATTTTTTGCGTAAGAGTTAATAAATTCTTTTGTCCTTGTCAATCAATTACTTGCGTGCTTATTCGAATCCATTTGACGATCCAAATAGAATTCTCATGTTTAGATTTTCTTTTATTTGTACCCGAAATTTATTTTAGGTAGATTTTTTGGAGTCATTGTTAGGATTTTTCAGTTAATTTTTAATTATTAAATATGCTCTCTATTAACACGAGACCAAAGAAAGATATTTAAAGCGAAACGGTAAAAAATAAATTAAACAAATATAGCAAACGAGCTCCTGGGTATGGCTATAGCATGTGCAAAACCAAATTTTAAACCTGATGTTAGTTTTGCTTTTATTTAAAGTGTATATGTATGAAATTTCATTTGAATGCCCCCATAAATAAGCTGCGCATGCGCAAAGCCAAATTTTGACACTGATGTTAAATTTTCTTTTATTCCAAGTGGTTATGTACCAAATTTCATTTAAATCCCCCTATAAATCAGAAAGTTTGCACTGCGCATGCGCAAAACGAAATTTTGAAACTGGCGTAAAATTTGGTTTTATTCCAAGTGCCTATGTATCAAATTTTATTTAATTGCCTCCATAAATAAGGAAGTTGGCACTGCGCATGCGCAAAACCAAATTTTTAAACTGGCGTTAAATTTGCTTTTATTCCAAGTGGGTATGTATGCAATTCGGTCTGTAAATGGTTGAGATGCGCAAAGGGCACTGTGAATGCTGATCGATTAGGTTCAACTTTTGGAATTGTGTTTTATATGGCTAAAGCTATGCGCATATTGAATTTCATGCAATTCGGTTCATAACTAACGGAGATGTCAAAAGGGTCTACTTTATTTTTTGGGCTACATTGCCAATTCACGAACTCCGATCTACAAATTTGATAAAGAATCCACCTGCAAAATTTCATCGTAATCGGTCCATTCGTTTATGAGTTATCGTGCTAACGGACGGACGGACGGACACAACAAAATTATAAACTCGCTAGGAGCTCGTTAATAAATTGGACTCGCCGTCTAATGATATGGAAAAGCCTCATAAAGCTCTGACAAGTTGATAATGCGTTTCCTTTTCAGTTTCAGAAAGTCGAACTCAATCGAGCGCGTCATCAATTACGAAAAAAAGGAAGAACACCAACACCACAAATAATGGGATAGAGCAAGAACTAATGACGATTCATGTGTACAACTAAATGATCCCAGTGGTCCCCTCTATGTATCTCTCAGGTTGAGGCAGGAAACGCAAACGTGAAAGATGTTCCGATATAAAAATCCAACGTACAATTATAAACGTCAATGTAATCCAATATTCAAAACTAATCAATGTTTCAGGAATAATGGAAATTCGATGTTTAATGTATGCTGTAACTAAACCTTAATTAAAAGGTCTGAATCGTATTTTCTATTCAAATGTGAACGTTAATTAGTTGTTAAATACCCGCCGGGAATCTGTAATTTTTCCTTCCCTAAGGCGATGAGAGCGTAGACGCAATTTCCTCATATTTACCACAGAAACATAAATGCGCACCTTTACATAAACATTGCATAATTACACGTATCTTTGTGAATTGTAAACAAGATTTAATAATGCCCTACGCAGTTGGCTTAATCAGACAAAGAAAGTAAAAAATTTAAAGGGAGCATCATCAACATTTGTGTTTGATGGATAATTTCCTCTTGAAAGATTTTAAAATACCTTTCTTGAACAAACTGAGGTAGGTAGGTATTAATTAACGTAACCTTTAGTCAAAGCGGAAAAAATATAGAACTATGTATTTTTCTCGTTCTTAATGTTTTTAAGGGCTCAGTCCGAAATTCAACTTCGTTATCCCAAATTTAAACTATCACATTGGAATAAAAATAGAAGTTACATTCTCTTGACGGGTCTTTCGTAAAGAATTCAAAAGCTAGAGCCTATTTAGAGGTCAATTTCACGTTGGGCGTCTGAAAGATGAAAAATTCAGATTCAACAATTGACCTAAATGAGCACTTGCAGGTTTTTCATTAATTGATCGCTTTGAAAACGTTATCATCAATTGTTGCCTTTAAATAAAATGACGTAAGTACTCGCAATAGTGTAACATAATTTTTGTTGACGCCGGCGCCATAAGTGAGGTGACCAAGGAATAATTGTTTTTAGTTTGGTGTTTCATAAAAATAGTCATTTACATAAGTCAGGAAAATGACACATTGCTGGCGATTGAAGTACGAGGCCTTTTTTAATTTCCTGGGGGGCTGTATCCTTGATGGTACTCTAATGAAAGATCTCAACGAAAGGAATTAATTTCTACCCATCACAGTCCTCCTCCTCGACCTCTTATCGTGATCGGATATAATTCCTTACAAATCACAGACAGATTGTAGGAGGAGGTACTCGCAAAAGCCGATTGGGACGTCTGGAAGAAATTTATCCATTGATGTCAAAACTTTAAGAGCGAATATCTGGAAAACGGAGTGTCTCTTGAACTGAAATACTCAGCAAGCACAAACTTCATTTCCAACACGGTTTAAAACCGTGGAAAATCAACCCTCTAAATTTCGACAACCTGTAAAATTTCTATGATATGCAATGTGCATCTGGCAATAAATTGAATGGCAATTTACCTTGCTTTTGATTGAAGAAGAAATTGCAACCAGAAAACTGTATCAGAAAAAATATTAAATCGAATTAGTTACGCCGGCGACTAGCTCAATCGGTTCTCTTTTTACTTTACCTTTCTTACTTTAGTTTGGTTCCTCTAATATTAAATTGCCCAACAATTTGGGAATTGAAACATCAAAAATTTACACTTCAAACGCAATTTTAAGCTGTGTGAATAGCCCCTGAATTTGGTTGCCTTTGGAATTCGATTTGACTCCGTAAAATAAAAAGTCTGAAACGACTGGTCACAAATTCAGGGGTTTCTTTCGATAAAAATACAAATAGACAAAACAATAATTAACAGGTGATTTCTTTGATGCATTTTTAAACCCGACTATTTGAAATACTCTCTCTTTTTTCTGGAAATTAGGTTTAATGCCTTGGAAATCCTTTTAGTTAACTTTTTACATTGATTGGTTTTAACCGTATTTTAGTAATAACCCTAACGGGACGCAAACACACCCCTGACCGTAAAATGTGGCGTAATCCTTAACAGCTGGCTGGTCAAGTATGCGCGATTCTGCACAGATGGGTGCAAGGGTCTTACGGGATCGTGTTAAGGCAGTTAAGTTGCGTACGCGCTCTGGTCACGATCGTATAAGGGATGCTAATTAGAGCATCGGACGTATTAGTGAGTTTGGTGTAATAGCCCTTTAATGTGAGTGTCTCCCACGTGTAGATGGTGAGTGTCTCCCACGTGTAGGTGGTGAGTGTCTTGTGCAGGCCATCGTGCTGGTCGTGCATTGTTGTTGGGCTATGGTAAAACCCCTGGCAGATATCCGGAGGCTTTTAGAGTGCATTATGTGCATGTGCCTATGACGCGGTCCCGCGGGTAGCTCCCGTTGATTATACCGCTGAGTGATCTACTCGCTCGAGTAGATCATGGTGTCGACCCAATACGAAACATAAAGGCCTCATTGTTAACACAAACAGTTCGGGGGTGAGCTCGACCTGGATGTCGTTCCCAGGTAGGGCAATGAGTGACATAGATCGACGTTACTGATCTATTGGCCGAGGGTCCTAGTCAGAGGGCCAAGGATGTGTATCCTAAATAATACACGTACGCGCGGCGTAACCCTTTCCCAAATAGGTATGAGCTCCATCTTAACCCGTCAGGAAGCCATCTCCAAAGACGCATTCAACCCCAATCGCCAACCGGAGTATTCGGAGGTCCAGGAGAGCTTACTGCCAGTTCGGGGCTAACGCCACCCGGTGAGTTACTTAATTAATTAACGAGGATCGCGGTTAAGCAGTCGCGATATTTGTTTACATGACCCTTGAGCGCGGAAGACGACCAGTCAGACTGAATGCTGCCATGCCAACCCCTTATGCGTAGATTACAGAAGGACGTTTCTAATGAAAGGTGAGTTTACAGTAGATTTGTCGCATCTTAATAATGAGTTCTGACCAACAATTAGCTCCAATTAATTAGCGATTTCCTTAGTTGTTATATAAAATACCCCCCCTATTACAGAAGTAATTAAAAGAATATCTGGGAAGTAGGAAACTAAATCCTTACCAGCTGTACAATACCTACAGTTTTTTTTTCGAATTCTAAGCGAAAAACCGAAAACTTTCCCAAGTTTGCGAGCAGGTCCGTTGAATGAAAACCGATAGCAAACCCCTGAAGCAATAAAACCGTAAAATAGTTATTGCAAGATCTTAAAAGTCGATTCATTGTACTTATAAATAGGCATGGGAATTTTTTTTTATATATCGATAGGTATCGATAGTTATCGATATATCGAATAACAATAGGTAGAGCTAAAAAATCGATATATCGATAGATCGATAACTATCGATATATCGATACTAATCGATAAATATCGATATATCGATATGCCGATAACTATTGATATATCGATATGTCGATAACTTTTGATATATCGATATATCGATAACTATTGATATATCGATATGTCGATAACTATTGATATATCGATATGTCGATAACTATTGATATATCGATATGTGGATAACTATTGATATATCGATATATCGATACCTATTGGTACGATAAGATTATGTTATTATTGAGATTTCAACGAGCGCTACTATTTTTATTAATAAAATCCATTTTCGGGTTTACTCTCGTGTAAAGTTACTATTTTTAGTTGCTCGACGTTTCGGAGACTTCACTTTGCTCCCTTTCTCAAGAGAAGCGCTACGCCAACACATTTCCTAAAGATAAATTTAGCGTATGTTTTAAACCTCACCGTTCTCTACAATATCTCCTTAGAAATCCCAAAGACAATATCCCAGGTAAAAAACAAGGAGTTTACGAAATTCGTTGTACTAATTGTATGAGATCATACATAGGTCAGACTAATAGGAGTCTAAATGTCAGAGTACAAGAGCAGTTGTTGGCAATTAAACATCATACTACATCTTCTTCAGCAACACACCATCTGGACACTGGCCATTATACTGAACCAAACACTATAAAAGAAACGACAGTTTCCGAATTTCACAAATATGAAATAAAATACTTATCGATAAGTAAAATATATCGATAGGTAAGTACCCGATACTTATCGAGAGGTGAAAACAGTTATCGCCTATCCTTACTTATAAACGTGATGAAATAATCTAAGTATGATATACTACCAAAATTGTCATAATAAATTACATGGAAATAAAACTCATTTTAGTGAAGTCCATATTAAAGAAATCTGTAGAACAATAAAAACTGGCCCAAGATCTCCAAGTAGTCGTGGAAAAGCGGTTTCAAGTTACGATATAAATAAAACTGATACTTTTTAGTTAACTACTTTTTTAAAATTTAGTTCTGAAGTCTTGTTTTTGACTTTTGTTTAAAAAAATATAAATACAAAATTCAAAAACACGACATCGGTTGCACTACATTTCAAAATTTTACGGTAATTTACAAAACCCTAACAAAAAAGTTATGGAAGTTATAAAACGAGATAAGGCACTCAGCTCGCATTCGAATACACGACTTTTAATCCGGCTCATATTCAAGCACTTATTCCCCAACTCGTAGAAATCGATTGGCAAAGGTTTGACATTTTTTTTTTTAATGGCATGGAAGGTTATCCATTTGCCACAAGGTTATATAAGTTTATATAATTATTATTATATAATTATATATATTATTTATATAACTTTAAGTTGATTATATAAGCTGGTCAACTTTGTACAAGAAGTTGCATAGTAACTCAAATATTATTTTGGTTAAGAGAAAGTAAGTGAGCAACATTAACCGGTAATTGAACGTTATTAAGTAATAATCCATTGTAAAGTAGTTCAATTTCATCATTATTTTTTGAGCACTTAAAGAAGATATGGTTCATGTCGCATATAGAAGCATTATCGCATGAACACACAGCAGATGGAATAATGTGCAGCTTCGCGAGGTGAGCTGGGAATCTACCGTGGTTACATTTTAAGCGTGATATAGTAGCAGCTGACTTTTTGGAGAAGTTGAAGGTGAATATATGTGGGATGTCTTTTGGTAAGAAAGGATGAAGGAGGAAGTATTGGTTATAAGAACTATGGGAATTTTCCACCCATTTCTGATGCCACTTTTCCTCAATGCTTGCCTGATGCCACCTAATTAAATCAGATGCTGTTGAAATGTTTTTAGTTTTTCCAGTTCTAATGGAATCCTTTGCAAGATGGTCGACCATCTCATTGCCCCTGTATGACTTTTGGTCCGAATAAATGTGATATCTTTACTTGCTACTTTGTTTTTTATATCACATAATAGATTACATCTTTTTGGATTTTCCGTAATATTTTTTAAACCATCTAAAACGGATTTTGAGTCTGATACAATAACTGCTTCTTGTATATTATTATCCTCCAACCAATGTAGCGCTCTATCAATTGCCACAGCTTCTGCAGTAAATATAGAACAGACTGAAGGAAGTTTAATCTTCAAGGACTGATTAGTGTGAGGCATATATACTGCACATCCAGTGCTGCCATCTTCCTGTTTTGACCCATCCGTATATAATATTGTTTTCTCCAAGTGGTCACTCAATATGGATTTTAATATAATGTTTAGTATAGAGCAATCCGAGTATTGGGGAGTAATGATTTTGGTAATTGATATCAAGGAACTATAATCCATGTTGTAAGCAGGCATTTTTTTGCTACTTAGGTAGATATTGGGAGTACTGTTGGTTGCCAGGAAAGCATCTACTAATGGGGGGGGGGGAGGTTTTTATTCTCCAATACTTGTTTGTTAAAGTTTCGATTAATAACCCATATAGTTGCTGGATTAATTTAGATTCGTAAGACCTTAATTTAATTACAAATTTGGCCGATAACGATTCTCTTCGACTTTGCAAAGGAATTTCCTTACTTTCAGCAAGCAAAACAGATGTTGGAGTGGATTTCATAGATCCAAGGCCCTTAGGCATTTGTACTCTATGCGGTCGACACCTAGTAAATGACATTTGCTTGCAGCCCCATAAAACACGCAACCGTAATCCAATATAGATCGTACGTAGCTCCTGTAAAACATCAAGGCGACTTTGGGGTCTGCACCCCATCTTCTATTTGTAATACATTTGAGAAGATTGATACCTCCATCACATTTGCTTTTTACATACTGGACATGTTTTGACCACAGAAGTCGAGGATAATGCCAAGATATTTGTAATCTTTGACTACAGGAATTACATATCCTGATAGCATTATATTATTAGGCGTACGCAATCTGTGCCTAGTAAATATCATAATGGCCGATTTTTCAGGAGAGATGGTCAGTCCATGATTTATAGTCCATGTATCGACAAGTCGCATGATGTGCTGCAGGGCCTCCACACAATCATCATAACTTTTTTTTTGTATGTATATACAAATGTCGTCCGCATACTGCACACATTTTATAGAGTCGCTGAACAGATAATGTAAGTTTGCTGAAAATAAGTTGAATAGAATGGGGCTTAGAACCGATCCTTGTGGTAGGCCTATATGGGATATTCTTGGTCCGTGTATTTGGTTTAAGTGATCTCTAATATAAATAGTTCGATTAGAGAAAATGTTAGGAATGGTAGAAGATACTATGCGATCATAAATGAGTTGCTGTCGAGTCGCCTTTGAAATTTTTGTTTACATGGAAAATCGTATTTAAGTTGAACTTCCAAAGGCGACTCGACAGCAACTCATTTTTGATCGCCCGTTACTTTCCTTGAAATACCAATTTCACATAGCTTTGATTGTAATAAGGAAAGATCTACAGAGGTTTGACATCGCCGTTTCTTTTAGTTCTCTAGTTACAACGGACCGACGGACGGACAAAATCTTCAAATAAGTGATTTAACACACCTAATACAAGCAGGCGGGTCTGATTTTGGGTGATAGTTCGGATTATGTCAAACGTTTATAAACACACGTTTTTCGTTTTCTTAAATAATAAAGTATTCTATAATAAACTATCATTCCTCTTGACTTGTTCTACGAATACTTCAATAAGGAGAATTTCTTTCGAAAAATTCCTCTAAATAAGAAGTGAAAGTTAGGAAAAATGCGAATACAAAAAAATATGCACTAACCTTTATTGAAATCACTCTCGCATTGGCTGACGAATCTCCCTCGAAGATATCAAAAGCTGAAAATCTCTATATACACGTTTTCCAAAAGTGACTAAACTTGCTCCGATATTATGCAAGAGCACGTAAAATGTTAGAGAGAAATGCAATACATTCTTGAATAAAAGGTATCTACGGACAAATGGGCAAACATATAATAAGAAAACGAAGTAGGTAGGTACCTATACTCGTACCATGTACAACGTTAGTTGCATTATTTATTACGTTTCCGTTTTCACCGAAGAAACTCGCCTTGGTTCGTGTAGTAAAGATGGTTTTGCACTTTATTTTTGATCACGAGCGAGTGCTTCTTTTGTAAACGCTTTTAATATGTATTGCAGGACAGCTGCGCATTTCATATTGTACAACACAAAAAGAAGGCACGCACGGTGTGTATCAAATTTAGCATCTATTGAAAGGTTTCCACATTGTGAAAGTTTCAACCACTTTTGGAAACAATCATTAATCTCTTTTATAATACAATGAAAAATTGCAATTTCAAAATGAGAGCACCATAAATAATTACATTTTCCTATTTCGCGTTCTCATTTTGCAAAGGATTATAGCATTAAAGTACCTGCCTATTGTAATATTACAGAATATCGATAGCTGTCGCCCATCGGTGCAGCACTAAAATTGTGAGCATTGCTTGGAAAACGTTATTCGCAAAGTACACACGTGAAATGCACTGCACACGTGCGCCAATTACTCCAGCAAACATCGCGTTCAACCAACTGTGATTTTCCTTCAGCGCTGTCGGGGGTTTATTAATACGAGTAGAACATGAAATATTACATTTATGCGCAAACAGAAGATAAATAGAAGTTTTACCGACATTCAATTGCCCAGAGGTAAAAACTTGAAACCACTCACCTAAATCCCCCTCGGCCAACGGTCCAACAGCGCCAAAAAATCTTTTATCCAAAAGCTGCAGAAGTTGTAGGGCGGTGTCGCGAACGATCGGCCTGGGGCATCCCGTGTTCATAAGGGTTACGTTGATAATAGCGGTGTAATGATCGCAAGGATATTCTCTGCAAGTGAAAATTAATTATTGCGCATCTAACTTACGCTCTTACTTTGCGCTGAATATTGTCGCCAACGCCAAAAAGCAACCATCGGCGACGGCCTGCGTGCCCGTATAACAACGATCGACGACCCAGTCCAGAAGGTGTCCGATGTCCGGGTTACATTCCAATAGTAATACCACAGTTTCGCGAGCGAAATTGTACACCTTGAAAAAAAGGGATATATTACACTACGTGAAATTTCTGGCGTACGGTTATTTGCGGTTGAACAGTTAGAAAAAGAGATGACATGGGATGGTCAACCGAAGGTGCAGACTTCCCATATCAACAATCCGAGGTAAAAAACGTTTGAAAAAAAGGTGATAACATAAATTTCCGTCTGGTGCGCTCTGAAATTTGCAGACCTATGCGTACTTTAAGTTTTGAGTAGTGTTTCCTCATAAATAAGAAAGTTGACGCTTCGTGTGTTTGTTTTTAGTAGAACCAGTTATGCAATTGCGCATTCTGTACAAGCGCATACCTGATGTTAGTAATATGCGATATGTTTGCCTTTACTTCAACCCTCGTTGGTTAAAATTTCAAAAAAATATAGCCATAAATACTAAAGTTGAAATTGCGTAGTCTGCGCATACGCACTATCGTCGAGATTTTTCATGGCTCAGATGCCAGAGCTATAAGAGACCAAATTAAAAAAGAATGAACTAAATATATTGAAAACTGTACTAGTTAAATGGACGTACGTGCGGACATATTGCTAAAACCTAAAAGCTCTACATCCACCAGGAGGGGACGGCGCCCATAAGGCCCCAAGGATCACGGCCGGTGTGAAGTTGGCGTAAAAAAGACAAAGATTTCATAACGAACGCTAGAGGAAACAACAAAGGAAGCGTTAAGAAGGTCAGAAGGAGGGACCAACAAGGCTCGATAGCCATCGAACATCGAAAAACCCAAAGGAGGACACGAGAAAGCTCGAAGCCATGCATCGATACGGTCGGAAGCGGGCGTAGAAAAGACAAAGGTTGACCGGCGAAGGCTCGAAGAAAGCGCGAAGGACACGTGAAGAAGGTACGAAGGACTGAAGGAGGTGCGAACAAGGCTCGATAGAGATGTCCAAAAAGCTCGGAGACGACGTCAAAAAGTCCGAAGGAGGACCTAGAAAAATCCCGGACGTAAAGAAAACTTGAAAGCATTCATAAGACTTGCCAAGACACCTTATTAAGGCTTAAAGGAGGAGTAAATAAACAAGTATAAATTGTGCACAACTCTTGTGCAGATAAAGCGCATTTTTTAAACCGTAATAGCTTTTGTTTTGACACCACCAATGGATATATTTCTTGCAGACGTCGCAATCGCCCTTTGTGAGTACCCTCTTCCGACAATCCGGTATAAGGGAATATACCCGAGCACGATAAGAGGTCGAGGAAGAGACCTATGGTTGGTAGAAATTAATTCCTTTCGTTGAGACCTTTCATTAGAGTACCATGAAGGATAAAACTAAGTTCCACTTCCCCCCCCCTCCTCGCCGTACTTGATAAGAGGACAGAAAGAAAGGGCAGTAGTTGGTAGAAAACGGTCCCTTTCGTTGAGACCTTTAATTATAATACAATGAGAGATAAAATTAATTTTCACCCCCCCCCTCAGGCTCCGTCGCTCACTGATTCTCGAAAAGTTTACCATGAAGCGGAGCACATGTGTTTACTCCCCCCCCCCCCCAATTTTCTAAAGTTTAACTTGGCACCACTGAAGGCATTCGTATCAAAATCTGAGGCCAATTGGTTGTCGTATGTAAAAGTTATGCACGTTTTACTTTCAAAAACAGCATCTCAGGAGTGGGGGAGGTGGCCTTTTAGACAGCGAAATGTGATGGCCGTCTGCCACACGTTCAAGGTATAGGCTACCTACTGCAAAAAAATTCCAGGACTCTAGGACCATTCCCCTAGAAGTAGTTCGAAACAGACGGACGGACAAAACGCAAACAATAGCACATTTTTTTATTTCTTGAAAAATGTGCTAAAAAGGATGCGTTGTAAAAGAAGCAGGGTGGGAGATGTAAAGCAAGCAAGGTGTACGCTTGAAGAATGAATGAATAAGAGTAGAAGGAGATGCATCAAAGGCATGTGGGAAACGTAAAACAAGTAAAAACGTTTTCGCCCTAAGGTGAGTAACTTTAGCACATTTTCCATGCATTGATCAGTAATTACCAAAAGGTCATCTATGGTTAAAATTCAAAGAAATCTCTATAAGCTTGGCATTGCGCAGTTACCGCAGTCGGCGCATGCGTGATTTTTACAATGTGCGATATGTTTGCCTTTACTAGAAGCATCTGTGGTTAATAGTATATTATCATTGAGTAATCCTTCACTCAACGATATTATGCAATGAGCACTATTAAGACACGAGTATGAGAATTACGAAACGAGCCTTGGCGAGTAATGAATACGAGTGTCTTAATAGCCATTACATGGAAATACATCGAGAAAAAAGGTTACTGACAAAGAGCGATTGGAACGTTTGCACGAGACATATGTATGGGTGATGTAAAAGCTTCAAGTGCGAATATCTCAAAATGAATATGAATTGTTGGAAGAAGATGTTTCAAAAGCAACTTGCGTGCGGAAATGCTCAATTAGTCGTATCAAAGGGCTATTAATAGCGTTCGTTAAATTAAACGCCATTGTCAAGTAGGTAAGTTTGATTTCGTTTTCATGAATAATTAGGTGATTTTCTCTGATAACGCAATAAATAACATTACTACTCATTGAATAATTAAGTTGTTGTGTTTCCATAACAACACTTTTCCCTGCGGAGATAGGAAAGAGAAAAGTAAAATTTTCTCTAACGATAATGTCAAACTTTGGCGTCTACTACTCACTCGAACAGTGACGTTTTTGACATCTGAAGAAAAAATACATTATCACCTTAAACTTCTTGTATTAGCTAATTGTATATTGTTGTGTAAACTGCAGGGGGGTCTCGTTTCTCTAGGTTGAAATAATACCGAAGATGAGAGCGAACCACCTTGTGGTGTAAATGTACGTGTTGCCAACGTAGTTTCCGGCACAGAATAAGACCTTCACAGAACAGAAACATAAATGGCGCTAAATTGTCATAAAGTCACTAGATATAGAAAGTACCGCAATCATCCGCCATTTTTGGGCAAATTTGCTGCCAACTTAAAAAAATTTACAAATAAAATCTGAATAGCTGTAATTTTTTATAACCTAACTTCATAGTACTGTCATGTTTTATAAAAATATACACAGATATCTCCAAACAGGTGGAACAATCCCTAACATTAAAGTTACTAGAATCTGGTAACTTCCGCCATTTTTGGGCAAAAATCATGCGTTCTCTCTCTAACTCACGGGCCCAATGGATTGCGGTACTTTCTATATTTAGTGACTTTAAATTGTCAATGATTACAGCGTTTCCCGTGGTTGTACGGAGAACTATTTTTATTTCATACTATCTAGTAATCGCCGCTTTCCCAGACTGATTTGAGTCTGGTAAATCGTATTTTACCAGACTGAAAATTTTTACCAGACTGGAAATTTTGCCTAGCAACCGCAACTGACATCCATCTAAACGTATGCATTGATATTTGTCAAACTACTGTCATCAAACAAATCAAGTGATCGACTTTTGCTTTTATTTTAATGTGTACCTACAACATTCTAATCAAAATGGTATTTTAATAGAAATAGAGCAGTATGAAATAAAATGTTTTACATTATTTGTATGTCAAATCAGTTAACGTTACTCGTTTCGAAATTCCTGCCTCAGCTACGCTTCGGCAGTAAACATCTCACTCGTTAACGTAAACCTTGATTTACCATACTCATATGTAAATAACTAATCGCAAACTCAAATATTTTTTTGCAAAACCTGTAATTTCAATCAATTTCATGTCAATTTTGACTTTTGAAAGATTTAAAATATGAACAAGTTATGTGACGGTAAAAAGTGTTGTGTGGCGGATTGTAACGACAATTCAACTCATGTATAAAAAATCGCATAAGCCGCAGTGAAATTGTCACTTTGACAGCGGCAAAAGTTACCTGCACCTTTTCCAGCGACAAATGCACTAGTGGTTTTTTCACTTATTCATTTTCGATCCAATTATCGCATTATCCTTTGCCATATGACTATAGTCCGTTTTTAAACTAAGAGGAGTGATTTAAATAGCTCCCGCGAAAAATCTGCATTGTGATTGGCTTATACGGCGCCGTTTTTACACAGACGCAATTTGAGGATCTTGACAATTCAGTTGACATCTTTATTCGCTGTGTCATTTACAATTGTGTTATTCGTAGTTTATTTAATTTTGCCCTTTTCGTGTGTTTTAACTCTTGTTCAAATTTCAATTAAACAGTCAGTTCTTATTAGAACTAAACCGGGTACCTGTACTTGATTTTGTTGGTGCAAATACTTCGAAATATGGATTCCATGCCAAGTACTTAGTAAAGCGAACATTTCACCTGTAAAAAAGCGTACGCGTCTTAATTTGGCGCATTTATCGATCTCAGAAAAGCAGTTCATACTCGACTTATATAAACAGATGTTAAATGACGACCCTGGCACAAAGATGGTTACCATTGTTGCAAAAATTGATGAAGGCGCAGGTAAGAAACGAAATACACATTAAATGTTAATTTATCACACACACTTTTTTATATAGGAATTGCAAAATCCACGGTTTACCGAACAATAAAGGAGTATAAGAAAACGGGAGCTGTAACACCTTCTAAAACGTTCGGGGGGTCGCCCACCTTTGGTATCGCAATTTGACGAAAGCATAAAATCATCAGTTCGTCAAATTATTCACAACTTTTTCTACCTCAATGAACTTCCCACGTTGGACAAAATCAATAGTCGTGAAGATTTATCACAAATGTGTCCTTCATCTACTTGAACGTGACGACATAATAAGATGGAGACGAAAGCATTTAAAATCTATTAAACAATATAGGAACCAAGGACGAGTCATATATTACTTAGATGAAACATGGTTAAATGAAGGCCATACAAAACAGTGTGGACTGATGATAACGTTCGTACTCGACGACAAGCGTTTGAGGAAGGATTGTCTACCGGTTTAAAAAATCCTTCTGGAAAAGGGAAACGTCTCATTATTTTACATGTTGGCTCTGAAAACAGTTTCGTAAACGAGGGTCTACTACTTTTTGAAGGAAGAAAAACATCCATTATCACGAAGAAATGAATGCGGAAGTGTCTGAAGAATGGTTTGCATCTTTCTTAGTGAAAATTCCTGAAAATGCTGTAACTTTACAATATATTGTAGCTAGCACCTTTTGATTTTATAAAATGATTGCATTTATGTCTACATAATAATTAAAATTTCTTGTCAACCAAATTGTGTAGGGTAAAGTGTATTAAAAAGCCATAAAAATGATCAACACTGCATTTTTTTATAATGTATGCCTTATGTAGTAGGCAACCCATAATGCACATGTGTACGTATGTATGATACTTAAAACAATTGCCCAAAAGTTACTAAATTTAGTAACTTTTTCGGATGTAAATCAGACTTTTCAATTTACTCCTCTTAGTTTAAAAACAGAGTATAGTTTGACGTCTGTCAATAATTGATTAGTTTGGTGAATTTCTTGTTCGTTAAATTGTCCTGCCGAATTACACTCGAGGTTTGTATTTAAACCGAGCAAATTTGGGCTGTGGCAATTCAAATCTGTTTCCTTTAGCAATTGGACTCGAAAAACTGTCAACCTAAAAATGCTCCACCTGCGGTGTCGCATTTTTATTAGTTGACAGTTTTTCTCGTCTAATTGCTAGGCAACAGATTTTCATTACCTAAACAACCCAAATTTACTCGGTAAAATACAAACCTCTTGTGCAATTATAAGTGATAAAATATCAAAAAGGCATCGTTTCCCATATTTTGAAACAGACTGTTTTGTGCTTGAAACGCGAAGAGGATTGAAATGTGCTGTTATTTCTTTCCTATTTATGCAAGGTATGGAATTTATAAAATACCAACGGTATAGGCGCAAAAGGGTGTAGACTTGAGTTTATTTATATAGACGTAGATACTTATTTTGTAATTCCTTTTAGACAATGAATACAAAATACGTTTTAGATAATTCAACAACTTCCACCCTCGCTTCTCAAGTAACAAGTAAGCACCAGAATCAAGTTAACATTTGTTGTCAAAAACTTGTGTGACAATTTGCTGAAACGGTTTTATTACCTCTTGGAAAAAAAAATTTAGTTCTAAAGATATTTTTTAACAAAAATATGTAGTCCAAACAGCTTTTAAAACCAAATATTTCGTACGACAAATCGTTATGTAAGGATCTTTCTTCAAAGTGTTAACATCTACAAAACGTAAGTTCCACTCGCTTCTGAGTTTTATATGTAATTTGTAAACATGTAATTTAAGATGTTTGTGTTAAATAATGTAATGTGATTGTATCTAAATATACTTGCAATTTAACAACTGTGTATTCTTTATCTATATTTGTGATTTAGATCGAATTGGGGAAATTACTTCATGGATTTAGAAGCTGATTACCAGATGGCGCTACTCTGATTTTGATGCTTTAGTTCACAGTACACCCACCAGGGTCCGCCAAAATACCATACAAATTTGTAGCATTGCTGTTTCTATTCTGAGAAGGCCGTATTCTGTGGTTTCCGGTTTACGCTTTGAAATAGTAGTATGTAAAATGTTTGTATTTATTTAATGGAACCTGGGTAAATTCGACCAAAAAGACAAAAAATTGGAAAATTTGTTAAACTGCCATTGTAATATTAGTTTTTGTTTTTAATTACAAATTTAGTAATTGTGTAAGTCGTGTAAGTTTATTCGTTAAGTATCATATATTTTAGAACGCTTCAATGAGAGAATATCAATCGTAATGGTCAGATGTTTTGTAAAGGCGTTATCGGACAAATTAATTGGCTTTATTTACTAACCACGCCATGTGCGAGATAATGAAGCGGTGTTTCGAGTCTCACCAGGAAACTAGGAGATGGATCGGATGAGTGGAGGTGCATTGCCCATTACGCCCTTTAAGTACGAAGGGGAAAAAAACAAACGGGGTTTAACTAGCAAGGCGGGTGTTGCGGATCGTTTAAAAGAAGTATATGTCAATGTTACGCTAAATGTATTACGAGTAAGTTTTCTTGCAATGCAATGTGTCGGAACCCAGTCATGCCTTCACAGGAATTTTAAAAAGAAAGAAGAAAATAATGGTAATTTGAGATATTTAAGTCTATTGGGAGGTAACGCACACAGCAATATCTATTATATTATGTAATAGTGTGTTTGTTTTCAACACCTTCCGATAGTTGCATGAATTGCGAGATCTGTAAATTTTTGTTAAATAAACGCATGATTTAAAAGATTCGCTTTCAGTCACAGACCGCGTTCATCGAGTCACATTCACGAGTTTCGTTAAAAAATACATTCCATTTGCAATCTCGTTTTCTGTTTTTACTTACTCGCATTCAAATCAAATCTTTTCAGAGAAAACAAAAAATTCTCCAAACGAAAATATAATTTTTCTCTCTCTTTACCCTTTAAAAACCAAATCAACGAATAATGCAATTATTCATTGCGTCGATGCGTACTTGCACAAATTAATTTTATATTGTACATTGCTGTTGGTTACAAAGCAGGCCAATTAACTAGGATGAATGCGTTCGAATTTTTCACCGGACATGTACGACAAAAATTTCCATTTCAAATGCAACTATCGCCAAAAACTTCCGAATCTGATTGAAACTTCGCTCTAACATTGCAAGAACTTACCTTCTCCTCTGTGCTTTCCAGCATTACATCCAACCAGTGGTAAAAAGGTCCATCTTCTGCAAGTCCTTGGTGGTCAAAGCATGGGCCGCAACACAGCAAGGCGCTCATTGCTTGCAAAGCGGCCAGCTGGAGATCCGTCGACTTCTTATATGCTTGCTCCAGATCGCCGCTTCCGTGCCGTACCAAAGTGCCATAACGACCGGACCACGCCGAAAAAAGATTGAATAAATTCCTTCGTAAGTCCCTCTTCAGCAGCGTCTGACAGGTTTCCACTAAATGAAAATTGTAATAAAAACTCCCGCATCGGCTTATACTTACAGGAGAAGCTCTTAATCATTTTTCTAATAAAGTTGCAGAAATGAAGCGTAATTTCCTTAACAGCGCTGGAATTTTTATCAGGTTCGCTTTCCAAATATAATCTCGCTCCATCCATGTACTCGACAAACGTGGGATGAAGAGATTGGGCGTCTCTGTCCAACACGCAAGGACTATCGCCAAATGTTCCGTACTCCGCAATTAACTCCAAAACGCGTATTAATTGCAATCGTAACGCATCCCTACGCCGCCTTCGCCTCACGTTCTCCTGTTTGCGATCGACAGCTTCCCTAATATAGATCAAAAGTTCCTCCATTAAATCTCTGCAAATTACCACGATAACGCGACCTCTAATTACACAGGTACAATACATACTTGAGCGCGTCGCTGTTCACCTTTCCTAAAGCCAAAACCGCGGTGTCTCTGACGTCAGCAATTTCGCATCGCAAAAGTGGAACGACAAGTTTGTAAAGCGAAACGGGAGATATATTGACTCCTGGTGCTTTATTGTCGCTCCGTTCGGCGCTTAAGCTATCAGGCGATGAGCTAGAAGTTTAATAAGGGGTTGAACTCGTGGTAATCATAAACGGAACTCTTCGCACATGAATGATATCAATTAAATGATGTAATTTAGCGAAAGACTACAAGCTAGATACGCCCGAGCGCCTTTTAGCGCCGCTGTTACGAAGCAGAATAAAAACGAAATTTTCGTAAAACTTAATCTAACTCCATTCCATCCACTTTCATCCGGAACCTCATCATCATATTCCCTTTTTTTTTGCTAAAGAAATCCCTAAAAGCATATTGCCTAGACAGTCTATTTTTGTACAGAATGTCACTATTTTTTTATTGCGACAATACTTTTCCGGTAACCTCCGAGACCGATCCGAAACCGCCGACCTTGCCCGGAAGCATTACTTTAATCTTCTGGTGGCGCTCGAGTTAGTTCGCCCGTTCCGCCACATCGCATCCAGGTTGCCTCCGACTGCCGCTACTTTTGCCCGCTGGTGTGATTTAATTCCAATCATTTGTAAAATTCTTTACTTTTCGTTTCTTTTCATTTGATGTATAGCCTTTATGATTTTATTGCGGTTTAGCTTTTTTCCAGCTTAATTACAAAAATTCCTATTACGGACCTGTATTAGCTTTTTGATTAAATAAATAATTAGCTAGGACAATTAACGGTTTATATCAACAACCTATTTAATAGAAATCCAATGAGTGGATTAAAACAACAATTTAATAGGAAAAAAAACATAAAAACAAATCTAATTAAATTAACAGAAGATATAATTAGAATTAAACCCCCATAAAAAGAAATCAAGCGGATTGTATCGAGTGAACGCCCGGACCAAGCCGTTTCCGAATGCGTGCTAATCCCTTTTTCTGGAAATCCCATTCAAAGGTATTTCTGTGTGGCTGTAGAATGATGTGCAGGTGCACCATCCTGCTGTCACGAAGCACCCGATCTCCGCTTGAAAATTACCAGTTTTAGTGATCACTCTGTAGATCAACACCCGGTATTGAAAAACGTTTAAGTTGGGCGATTAGTTACGAAAGATTGTCGCCCCGCAAATATTTATTTCTGTGTAGGAGTTGGAAATATACGGTAGAAATTATTTGTCGTTAAGCACCGTTAAGCAAAAATAAGAGGCCGTATGTAATTTGCCGTTTGCAACCGTTCCTGTAGCAATATTTAAATTGTTTTTACAGCCGCCGAAAGCTCTCTTGTCAGGAAGAAGAGAGAGAATCAATCTCATTCGGTTTTAAGGCCGTTAATTACCCATTAATCGACTTTAGTCCAAGGAACACAAGGGAATTGCTGGACTGCCAAATTTGGAGATTTCATTTCGACTATTTGGATAAGTATAATTAATCGTAATTGGTTGAATGGGTTACAGTAACCGCGTCCGATTAAGTCGAGATTACATCCGTTAGGTGCGCCCTTAAAAAATTGAATTTTGACACCGATCTCGTATTTTTAAGACATCGTCTAGGTGGAAAACCCCAATTTATATAAAGTAAAGGCTTAATTTAAGGATCTTTTTGCCATTTTTATTTGTCATAAGTACGTTAAATTACCTAGTAGATTTTATTTTGCATTCAAACCGGTTAATTTTTGCATTTACATATTTAATTTACCGTACCGAATCTATAGCTTTTGCTTTTTCATGAACAGTAATTGCTACCGCTCCTTAATTGCCAGGTAAGCTTTTTGTCTCGCTTCCTGCATTTACTTTCCCGTAGAAACCGCTTCAAAATCCGATTATTAAAGTTTCCGCTTATGGAAATTGCCGTGCACTTAAATTTGTTTTAGCATTCACCACTGGCCGGTCGCTTACTCTTTACAATGACTGTGGCCGCAATTCTCCATTCGAGTTACCTGGAGCTTAGCATCGCAGACCGCATATTGTCCAGAAGCAAGAAAGACCGAACATTTCTGGTGGCGCCCGAAGCACTTCCGTTCCACCGGACATTAACCAATTAAAAATTAGACATCGCCATTTTGGGAGATATCCCGCCATTCTAGGCGTTCAAAATATTACGATGTAACTAAGCGTATAACGAATCGCCTATTTCGTATATGAAATCTACCAGCTTTAATGACCACAAAGTATACAATCCGTTTAAGATAAAAAGGTCACCTTAATATACATTTATTTGGCGAGATACGAAAAATTTCTCATTCATAAATTTATATGTGACGTAATTCGTTACTAAGAACCCATAGCTTCCAGATTTAATTATTTCTTTTAAGAGTGAGAAATAGAAGGTAAAAATAATGTTTTAAGTTCTAAACATAGTTAAACCTGATAAAGTAACCTGTCGCTTGATCCCAAAACTCCGGGACGCGATCGGTGTTAATTCAACTACCGAATTTCGGAATTTCAAGCCGACCAATTAAGTAAGTATAATTAAATTGGTTGCAGTATCAGTTAACGATTTTCAACAGTTTTTTTTAATCAATTTCATGCTTGCAGCTCGGGGTCCGTGTAATGTCATGTAACCCAAATTTCTAATTATTAACAATGCCAACAACGCAAATTTCTTAAAGAATTAATTTTATGCAAACCAAGAAAAAATCATAGTACCTCATATAGAGCTTCCTGAGGAAACGACGGTTTTCATAGAATCCAAACTCAGTACGGCCATTTGTAAAGGGATGCTACCTTCGAAATTGACCAATGTAAAGGCAAAATTGCATCTAAGAGAGGGCCGCAGTCGGCATTTCACCATTCTCTTAAAGATTGATGCGGCTGACTGTCTGCGTTTACGGTCTGCCGTCAAATAACTGGCTTGCTCAATACTATCTATTACGAATTTATTCAAAAATTCAAAACAGCAACAATTTAAAACTTTAAACTTTGAAAAGAGGAAATTTTTAAATATTCCAAAACCGCCACACTGGCTTTAAATTGATACGTCGGAAAACCTCCGGGCGATTAAAGTTGATTTTTCCCTCCTTTTTCGCAATAATCAAAAAATATAAAAAAACGGTTTGTCACGGTTTTACTTTTATACGTATAATTTCTCTCGATTTTAAAACACTCAGCAACTGGGTCAATCAAACCTCTTTTTGGTTAAATTGACCCGTAATTAATCTGCTTCCGATATTTTAACCGTCTACTACCAAAATAAATATTAAAAAATTGCCCCAACCAAATTTTATTCGAGACGGTTTGATGACGTTCTCGTGGTTCAAGGCGGAATGCTTTTCTATTGATCACCCGCAGTGAACTCCGAGACGAATGCTCTTATTCTCCTGGATTAATCCCTACTCATCTTTTCAATTTAAAAAGTCACCGACAAAAAGGTGCTAAGTAATTAAATCGGACATCTTTAATCATGAACCACTCTCGTGGTACAGATCAAACGTCGTCACGATAGACTGAAGAATGCGGGAAAGAAAAACAAAAGTTTCACAACATTTTATTTAAAGGAAAATTAACACATTATTCACCCCACTATGAAGGGAAGGACCCATCTTGTGCTAATTTCAATATTGTTTGCTATAATGCGGGTTTTAAAAATTCGACCAATAAAAAATGTTCATTTAAATGTTCCAGGAATTTTTTGAGAGGAGTTTAACTATTTCTGTGGGATGAATAGATTATACATAATTGAATACAGCGTACAACAAGTTAAAAAGTAATCGTAAACGATTTACATAAAGCGCATTTCCATTTGCATTCATTTCCCATTATTGTAAGATGCAACTTCTATTAAAATCGTAAAAATCCGGCCACAAATATGAAAGATAGCGTTGCACATGGGCAATCCATTTTTGACGTGCTACTTCAATTTCAGTTTATGAGAAGAATTTCATTTCAATGCTTTTCTAAATAAGAAAGTTGGAACTGCGCATGCGCAAACCTAAATTTTAAAACTAATGTTAGATTTTCCTTTGTTCCAAGCGCCTAAGTATCAAATTTCACTTAAATGCTTCCATAGATAAAAAAGTTGGCACTGCGCATGCGCAAAATAAAATTTTGAAACTGGCGCTAGATTTTCCTTTATTCCAAGTGCCTATGTATCAAATTTCATTTAAATTCTTCCATAAATAAAAAAGTTGGCACTGCGCATGCGCAAAACCAAATTTTGAAATTGGCGTTTGATTTTCCTTTATTCCAGTGCCTATGTATCAAATTTCATTTAAATTCTTCCATAAATAAAAAAGTTGGCACTGCGCATGCGCAAAACCAAATTTTGAAATTGGCGTTTGATTTTCCTTTATCCCAAATGCCTATGTATCAAATTTCGTTTAAATTCTTCCATAAATAAAAAAGTTGGCACTGCGCATGCGCAAAACCAAATTTTGAAATTGGCGTTTGATTTTCCTTTATCCCAAGTGCCTATGTATCAAATTTCGTTTAAATTCTTCCATAAATAAAAAAGTTGGCACTGCGCATGCGCAAAACCAAATTTTGAAATTGGCGTTTGATTTTCCTTTATTCGAAGTGCTTATGTATCAAATTTCGTTTAAATTCTTCCATAAATAAAAAAGTTGGCACTGCGCATGCGCAAAACCAAATTTTGAAATTGGCAACTGGCGCTAGACTTTCCTTTATTCCAAGTGCCTATGTATCAAATTTCATTCAAATACTTTTATAAGTAAAAAATTTTGCAATTCGGTTTATAAATGGTCGAGATGCGAAAAGGGCACTGTGAATTTTGAATCGATTCGATTCAACTTTCGGCGTTGCGTATTATATGGCTAAATCTATGCCCATATTGAATTTCATGCAATTCAGTTCATAACTAACGGAGATGTAAAAGTGATCGAACATTTCTAAACAAAGTTATCGTTCATACGGACAGATAGATGGACAGACAGACAAAGGAACAGACGGACAGACCAACAGGCAGACGACAGATAGCAATGCAAAATTATAAACGATCCTAGGATCGTTAATAAACGGCAAAAGTGTAAAATTATGGAACATGTAAAAAACGGTTTTTTGTTTTTTTTACAATAACTTTTTTTGTAAGCGGTACAGAAAAAATTCCTTCCTTGGTACAAGACTCGACACCATAACGAACCAAATAGCGAAAAAAGTAGAACAATAGCTCTTAAGATAAAGAACTAGTAGCGTTGCAAAACGAGCGGACGGACGGACGGACGGACAAAGTGGCCACAATAGCGCATTTTTTTTTTATTTTTGTGGAAATACGCTAAAAATGGACAAGTACCACTATAAAAGCTACGACAGAAGGAATAAAGAGCGTAATTATTCGTACATGCGAATAAATATTTAATTAAACTTCACGTGTCAAAGGGAATTTAAACGCAATTTAAACGCAATTTAAACATAGCAATGGGGTTGAAAACAAACCCTCAGAAGTTCGAATTTCAGCATAAATCGAATAATGTCAACACGAAAGAATGCAAAATTGAATTTTTGCTATTTAAAAGCGCACAGAGTAGAAATCGATTCCATAAACAATCCAGACTTCCTACATTGAAGAAATAAAACGCTATTATTAAAACGTCCGTGTTTGAGATATCGGCGCAATATGGTAATTTTAATTACAACCTTCAGGTCGCGATTAGGTTCATCAAAAGCGACGAGTATGAATGAATCTTTTGAATAATTGTCCACAAATCCACTTACCTTTCTCAAGAACTTGTACCCTCAGCCGATCACAAATCAAATTACTCAAACTGTGGGGTACTTTTTTTTAATGAAAAATGAGCAACGGTTCACTAGGAAACCATGTGTGGGCCATCAAGGACAACTAAGAGGGAAAATCCAAATATTCCAATTGTACAATTTCCAATATCCCCGCAATTTCTAGGATGACAAACAGATGTGAAAACCCTCATTCCAAAGTACTGTCGTTTACTTTGAATGCTTCTGTAGAATAGTGACAAACGGTTTAGGAATCTAAACTAGCACTACAACTAAAGCTACCACTACAAATACGATGAACCTAAAAACTGTGGAGCTCCTGTTGCAGTGTGTGTGTGTGTGATCAATGTATGATGTGTAATTTGCAATTTGGTGCAATAAACTAGTATTAATGTTCGTCACCTGATGCGTTTAGGCTGTTTCCGAATGGCTGAAAGTGGTAAGGTAAATCTTCCGGAAGAAATCAACCCTTGGGCTTGTACCAAATTTTCGAGACTCGTACTAAGGTCGCTCGATTCAACTATATTCTCCAGCGAACTTACAAAAAGTAAAGATATTTTACAATTGGTTACCGCGCACAGACACGGACGCATACATGTAACTAAGCGAACAATCTGCACCGAAAGCACTTCGACGAAAATCAATTGTAACTTACCTCAAACTTAAGTCCGGACTCGCGCATCTCACGATTGGGTTCGGAACTGGGGGAACGACTCGAAATGCAAACGTCACGTAGTTCTTCCAGAGGTGTATGTAAACGTCACGTTCGTTCGTGGGCTTCCGAACGGCGGCCGAACTTCGCAAAAGGGACGCTCTATTATCATTGACAGGGCTGTAACGATACAATCACAGACATTTTACAAAACACACCGATAAACTTACGTTGGGTCAATTACGGGGAAAAGCGTGTTCACCCGCGTGAATATGATAGGCCAACTGTGATTCACTACAGTCGGGCATAATCCCAAGATTCTGTCTCGTTCCAAAAATCCAAACAAGTAAATGCTCCACGGATCGAACACGTTGAGGTTGAAGCTCGACCCGTTTTTCAGATTGCCATCTTCGTGGAGCCCGGCTGTCCAGATGCAGGCGCTTCGGTCAGCGAGCCACTGTAAGTCAATGGATGACATCGCCTGCGCTGCCGCCTTCTCTGCCGCTGGGAGATGAGGTAGGCATTTTTCGAGGATCTGAGGACAGCAGCGATCAATAACGTCGATAACGGGAACGTCTTCGGAGCAGTTGATGGTTTTAAGCAAAATTTTGACGTCCTTTAAAATGTGAACGGAAAGTCGGCGTGGGGACAGACGGACATTGCAGAGCATAACCAGCGCGTATGCTTCGACAAGATGGAGTACGGAAGAGATCGGCTCCGATTTCTGCGAGTCCGGTTTCTTTGGGTTGCCCATGTCGCGGAAAACTGGTTTCGTGTGCTCGCTGCTGTTGGAGTCTTTGCCCAAACGCATGGTGGAAGTGTTTGTGATGTTCCCGGTGAAAGTGTTCTTCCACGCCGTTAGCAGCTGAAGAAGCATGCGTAGGCCATTGTCGACGAGCTGAGGGAAAGTGTCCAAAACGTCGCGGGCCAAAAACTGGGTAAAACCCCAAACGACGTCCTGTCGCCAGTCGGGAAAGTCGATGACTAAAGTTTGAAGACTTTGATACGCCAACCCTCGCAATTCCTCGTCCATGTGGACTGTCAGACGCGCCAAAAGATCGACTAACTCAGCGCCGGTCATTCCATCGGGAATCAAGCGAGGTACGGCAGCGACGCACGTCCGGAACAAGTCAATGCGTGGCTTACGTTCGCCAGTTATCATCTCATCCGGCTCTTTATTTACATTTTGGGTGCTCGTCATCATCAGCGGGCGCCCGTACTGCGCATCGAGCGCCCTGAGTATATCCACGAACACCCTGCGCACATGCGGAAAATACGCGCTCATCCCAATACTACGCGCCGTATCCTCAGTCAACATTTTATTAAGAAACGTCTTCCGGACCCTCAAAGTATTTCCACTGGGCAAAACTCCCATAGATCTGGGCATAGGGGGCTCCCCTTCTTTCTGCTGTAAGCTATCGGCGACGACCAAAAACGCACGTAGCCCAATACTCATACGTTCCGGGGTCAAAATTATTTTAATCGGACGCCCCACGGATAACAAATCGAAAACGATCTCCCTCATCGCAAAATCCAGACGTTCCTGCGCGATGAACTGAATAATCTTAACGAATATATTTAAAGGAGTGTCTCGCGGAACGACCGCCTTGGATCCCTTCGGAAAAAGGGAATTGACGATGCTCTGTAGGCGCGATTGGGTCGCCGAATTACTTTCGCACTTAATTCGTATCATGTAAACCCATAAAAGTCGATACAATGATTCTGAAAAAAACAATGAAGCTGTAACATGCACATTCATTAGGCTGCCACTAATTAAACTTGTCAAAATCGTTTGATGGGGGATTCAAATGTGATTAATTGTACTTGAAATGCGCTCAATACTCTGTCGTCGCTTGGATTACGTTAAATGACCAATTCCGAGAACTATTAAATAGTTGACTTTAAATAGGCCAGTGACGGAGATGACTGACGACTTTTCAAAATGTCCCTCGCGATTTGATGGATCAAAGGACAGCGACGTAAAGGCTTTTATTGACCCCGTGGAAATATACAAAGATTGGACGAACACGCTTTTGTCTTCCCATGCTTTTAGATGGATTCGCCGCTACGTGGTTCCAAGGGGTACGAACAACCCTGAACGACTGGAAAAACGCGGTCGATTTACTGAGAATCACTTTTGATCCCAAAAGAGGGAGAGACTTTCGATTCTTCGGCCGATAAACCGCTACCGTTCACAATAAAAAGAAGTGCATGTATTGCAAAAATGTTGGACATTTAAAAGAAGAGTGCTAAACTTGCAAAACATAGCCAAGCACGCGATAGTTGTGAGGGTACATCTAAACCTACTAGTTCAAAAACGCGGTCCCTTCAACTTCTAAAGCGATCAACAACAAAAATAAACGGCAGATCACATGCTATGGTTGCGGTGGTTCTGGGTACGTGAAAAGCAACTGCTCCACCTGTTGAGAAAAAATATCCAAATACGTTCCGACGTGCAGAAATTCTGTCTGGACCATTAGTTCCGGTTCAAATCAACACGCATTATGACTACCAGTTCATTTGTCGTAACACAGTTAGTATTTTTTTTATTAGTAAGTTAATGTCAAAATTGTATTACTACCAAGCTTGTTTACCAACACTTGTTTAACGTGTGTATGTAAAAATAAAATATTTATACTCGTATTACGACCATCATATTATTTTTTGAACAACCCGACAAAGAATCAAACGATGATTTTGATCTTAGGCGAGAGACCGATGGAGCACCATACACCGAAGATCTCATTATAACTCTTGCTGGTGGAGAAGTTAAGAGAACAAATCACATGCCAACCCTAGACTTAAAATCAAGGTAGGTACCACCATGTGTTCGTGCGACCCACAGACAGAGATAAAACTGTGTTTGGAACACATCCGCATGCCGTTTGGCTTAAAAAATGCGCCAGCTACAGTCCACCACCTCAAACAAATTAAAAATTTGGAAAATCTGTTATTTGAAGTAATTAGCTAACAGTAACATAACATTTTAAATCATTTTTGTACCATTAGGGTTACTTACCTAAAGCTACCCGACACATTTTAGGATCTCTATTCTTAAGATGTGACAAGCACATCGCTAAGAAATAGTGCCAACTCTGTAAGAAGAAAGTCTTCTGACTGACGCACAGTAGACAGGTAACGAGAGGAAAGAGAGCTAGCCGATGTTTCGACTTAGTACTGGCATCCAACGTTTGGGAGTACAGCATTTCGACAAAATTCTTCAAACAGGGAACGTTTACTTCATTTTTGACGATCTGGAAGTACAGATACCTAGAATAAAGTTCGAGAGCACAAATATCGATACTTACGGCGGCTACAGGTACAAGTATTTCCACAAATAAACCGGCAAGCGCGTGCTTAATATCTTTATCTTTAACCTCGAGAAAATACTGCGCACACTCTTGCATAAATTGGAATGAAGCCTCAAATTCCTCGATCGGTACCATTTTGACGCGAAAAAACTTCATACCCATTAGCAGGCTTATTATCGACTGTGTGGTGTGAGTTGTGGGTTCTTTCGATCGCCACTCCTTCAATTCGACCATGAATCGTTTGCGAACTGACATAAATCGCGACTGGGCCAACGCACCTATGACTTCCGCGTATAAGTCGGCGATAATGTGTATATTTGCCGAGTTGGGGCCCATTTGTGTACTGCAAGTAGACAAGATTAGGGGGTCCAGTGAATTTTCCTCCTATACCAGTTTCCCATTTAAGTTTAAGATTCAGTGCATTAAGAGACTGTATATAATGTCTGTCCGTCCGACTAGGTGTATGAGCACACAGATTTCCAAAATACTTTCACGCTTTCAATCAAATTCTGTTGTAGATTGTTGTAAAATTATAGAATAGTGAGAATTTGATTGCCTTGGAATTGCTTTTTGCACAGAAGGCAGTGGAATTCGTTCCTAAACTGGATCCTGAAAATGAAACGTACAGCCGACGATTCCAATGTCTTTGAAGATCAAACTTGAAGGTCAAGTAGCGGGCAAAATTGAAGGTTAAATAGACGGCAAATTTGAAGGTGAAATAGAGGGAGGATATGAAGGTAAAATACAGGACGCACCAATTCGGCTCGTTCGGCATAACTCGTGCTCTTCCGTAAACTCGCCCCTCTCCATCTACGGTCGCAAACGACGTTTATTAACGGCCAAACACATACTACACACTTTTCAATCCTACATCTAATATAAAAAACGGCTTTCTTTGCAAAACCGTAGAACTCAAATTTTTTTTTATATTGCCTTTATTTTATAGTGGGCGGAGTGTTAGCAATTTGCTAGTCTTCCCACTCAACCCACTATACAATCACAAACAGCCATGCCTTACCTGGGAATCGAACCCAGGACCCTTGTAGCCAAAGTTAGAGCTACTAACGTAAGCTCATCCGATGTACTTGTTCTTTAAGATTCGTTCGCAAAAGATTCACTTTCACTGGTTTCCGTTTTTGCACTTTTGCAGTTCAGGCTCAGGTTCATCTTGAATGGGTTGTGATATGGGTCAGCGCCTAAGCAATGGCGGCGACACGTTCGAGTATAAACAAAATATTAAATTGTTATTTTTATTTCTTAAATGCGTACGCTGCCCGACGTACTTAATGTGTGACACATATTTCAGTGGTAGTTTCTGAGATGTTACATGTTTCATATTTTTATTTCTGAGATGTAACATGCATATTATTTGGCAGTGTGTGAAGCCACAGTTATAAAAGTAAAAGGTATCAATTTTTAAAAAAATGGAAAAAGGTTTTGACCTTAAACGACAAAATATTGAAAATGTTCACCCAACGCAAACACTAACACAGCGTCCAGATTGGGCTCGAATATGTTTTAGACGAGGTTTTAGATCAGTAGCGAAAATTCCAATTTATAATTAAAAGCGAGTATTCGCAAGGGCAACTTACATAATACATAGCGCTCCAAAACCACAACAAAATGCAACTAACCTTTTACGGTTGTGTTCCAAAATCTCTATGACGCCTTCTTCCTTGACAACTATCTATTTACAATTGATAGCTCCATGCATGCGTACATATGAATAAATTTGTATAGTACATACAACACAAATAATAACTAATCTCGAACACCCTGTATGTAAAATTGTATTGTAGTGTACGCAACATATGCCATACGTGTATTGTGAGGTCCCACAAGCCAGCAGAGCCATTTTAGAAAAATGAAGGACGAAATAAATCAGAATTATAGGCTGATTATAGGCTTTTTTTTAGACACTACAACAAGTTTTCAGGCGGCATCCTTTAAACAAAAAAACTATGATTTTGCTGGCTAAAGAAGAAGCTAGCTGATCACATGTGCGATACGTTATGCGCATGCCCAAAATTTGTGCCTTGTAATTAATATCGATCCAATAACAGTCAGTGACTGAATAAAGACAGTGTGGTCATATGCTCTATATCCGCCATGTTTTTCCCTGTTAGAGAGAGAACGCATGTTTTTTGCCCAAAAATTGCGGAAGTTACCAGATTCTAGTAACTTCAATGTTAGGGATTGTTCCACCTGTTTGGAGACATCACTGTCAAGTAGGTATTTGAAATTTGAATTTTCTTTTACTAATAAATCAAATATATAGCAAGTTGTTGTGTTTCAGGTTTTAAAAAAAGTAATGTTAAAAGTGTCTTAGTTGTCTATGCATCTTCTCTTATATTATAGGAGAAGAAAAGTTGAAACGATATTCCTGAATTGGAAAGAAGTACAAAAAAAATTAAAATTATTCGTCTCATTATATTATTAACGAACCTCGAGATCGTTTATAATTTTGTATTGCTGCCTGTCTGTCCGTCTGTCTGTCCGTCTGTCTGGCAGTGTGTACGATAACTTTGTGTAGAAATGTCCGATCGCTTTAAAAATTGATATACACATGTTCTTCAGGATATAACAAAGTTCGCAATTGTTTTTCGGCTACGTAGACCAACGGGCCAAAAAGTTGCAGACCAAAAGCTGCGCAAACCTCCAAAAAGGGTTTCTAACTCTTGTTACAAAGAACATTAGAATGTCCGGTTTTCTGTGTTAGTAAATATTCCTTAAACTTCAGGCAACTATGCAGATGCAAACAAATACTGCGCATGCGCATAACAACTTTTGTATTTGCGCAATCCTAATTTTTTACTTGTTAATATAGTTAAATGAAATTCTGTATCTAGGCACTTCGAATAAAACTGAAACTAATGCCAAATCAAAAAATTTGTTTTGCGCATGCGCAGTCGGTTTTCTTTTATTTGTTAAGGTATTTAAATGAAATGTTGTATTCAGGCACCTCAAATAAAAGTAAAACTAATTCCATTTCAAAAAATTTGTGTTACAAGCTATGCTGATCAGGTGGGACAGAATCAACCCCTTAGGGTGTATTGTAAAAATGAGGTATGTGTGAAGATCTCGAGGATCGTTTGGTATTCAGTTGTATCGGATTTTTGAAATATAAGTTAGAGTTTAAATAAATATGTATATTAATTGGGCGAAAGCCCGTTGAGGGCCCAGAACAAGAGAGGGACAATAAATAGCCAATAAATAAATAATTTTTATTTATCCACTACATCTCCGAGAGGGGCAAAATCAAACTGATCTGAATGATAGTTTTTTTTGTTTAAAGGATGCCGCCTGAAAATTTGTTGTAGTGTCTAAAAAAAGCCTATAAATAGCCTATAATTTTGTGATCTGAATTTTTCGCCTTCGAAGCAAATCTCACAAGTGGTCAGCTAGCTTCGTCTTTAGCCAGCAGTGGCATAGTTTTTCTCTTTAAAGGATGCCGCCTGAAAATTTGTTAAAGTGTCCAAAAAGGGCCTATAATCAGCCTATAATTCTGATGTATTTCATCCTTCATTTTTCTAAAATGGCTCTGCTGTCTTGTGGGACCTTGTATTGTGCATTGCCTACTTAGAGTGGGTTCATAGCTCTCCATTCATCCGTTGCGTTAATCAAACGGATAGTACATTAACATTCCGTCGACATAGTACTGTTAAATGTAACAAACATAACCTTACTCTTGTGAAACACGGACCAACGGAAACATAAATGTTCAACTTCAACCAACTTTTCCGAATAAACGGACGACGTACGATTTAAAAATGTACTGTCTTGTGATTGGCTAACGAACAAACGGAAACCTATGAACGGAGAGCAATGAATCTTAATTTTAGATGCAACATGGCGGCTGAGCTCTTATATTGTCGTCTCTGTCTCTATAGTCACTGTAGCTTTAAATACAGGGTCTTTATAGAGTATAGAATCACTGTAGCTTTAAATTTTTGCCATCATCATCTAATGCATCAATCCATAAGCGTAATTTTAGTAAACATGTTTATGCTGCTACTCAATAGAGGACGCTTTTAAGTGAAACCCATTGAACTGTATACTTCAAGAATCAAGTGTGCGAGTGAGAAATGGGTCAGTTTACCACATTATTAAGTATCTATTCCATTAACAAATAGATATGGGCACTTATAAAAGCATCGACAAGCATTTATCTTTTGCTCTCTAAGGCCCCAACCTCCCACTATATTTACTTATCTGTATTTTTAACCAAATACATGTGATTGGTCCTACACATGCAATACAAAACAACGTGTCAGACAAGGATGACAATACCTACGTTATGATGGTTACCTAAAATCATAGGGGCACGCGACTTTGGCGCTCGATGCCGTTCAAGTTATAGAGTAATAATAGTACATATAACCTAAATTATTAATCTAGGAACTTTATGTTTATTGTAATTTATTATTATTTATTATTATTTATGTCTGTAATCTAGGGACTTTATATCTAATAGTATATTTGTGTTACCCATAAAGGTTAGCAATCTGTTGTTTGTATAAAAAAATATGCAGAGCTACACTTTCGGGTTTTTTCCAACAAACATGCCTTTGCACCCATATCCCAATGTCAGTTTTTTATTAGAATTGGCCAAAAAATATCGCCAATGGAATTCCGCGTAGTTGGCGCTCCAGGTGAGTGCGGGTCGCCACTGGTAAGAACGGTCAATTCTAAGAAAGGCTAATACCACATTGGATACAATCAAGTAAAAAGAAAAAGGACTAGTAGGAAAAGGAAAAAGAAAATCTCCCTAACCAAAGCAAAGTTCCCAATTCTGTTGTAATAAAGAAGACAAAGATGACTACAACACAAAAGCATTAAAGCAATCTTGTCATCAAGACAAGAACTGCCTGCGCCATCTAATCACGTTGTAATGTAATGTTTTGCCGGATTTGATAAGGAAACTTACAAGAGACAATACCGACTGCTGCAAAATAAAGAAACTTGTCAAGACATCTGGACAATTTGTGTGTTGCACCCCAGTTGATGGACAGATATCATGATCCCATAAATTTGTCAAAATTTATTTTGTAAAAATCGTTAACTCTGACTCACTCTGTATAATAGCTTCAATAATAAAAATACTAAAGGCAAGGAGCTCACCTTTCGCGGTACTTAAAATGTTTGAAAGCTAAGTTCTCGATGTAAAGCACCAAGTCCTCGTGACCTGGATGGAAAGACAACTGCCTTAAAACTTCTATCAAAACTAAACAAAAAATGAACTCGACAGCCAAATCTCGCCTCTCCTGTTGAATGTCGGCCTCGCTACGCTCAATTGTTTCGGGCGCATTCCCTGATACGATATACATGATACTAAAAACTCACGTTGAACAACATTAAATGATTAGAAGGCAAACCTTTTCGCTTTCTGGTCGGTTTTTTTCTGCTCGACACCCGGAACCTCGGACATTTGCCGTTCATACCACGAGAACAAAGCTCTGAGTAGCGACGGCAGGCAATGTTCGGCGACCGATCCGAAAGCGCTGAGCAACTGATCAAACTGGGAATCCTCGCCTCTCTGCAGAGTTTTCGAGAGCGGCTTCTCCTAATCGTACAATAAAAAATCCGTGGCAAAGAAGTGAAAGGTATAACGTACCGACGATTCGGTCATCACGCCCTCGATCTTCTTTTCTGCCTGTATGGTGAAATCGGCGAATAAATTGCGCATGACGAACTCGCCGGGACGAATCTCCATGTCGATGGAAAGGCCGCTGGGCTGATGCGAACGGTCTTTGTGGGTACCCCAAGGTAAAAACGTGCCGCGAATGTTGAACGTACTTGATGTGCTGCTGCTCGTGAGCTTGTCAACCTCTACAAATTGGCGTTTGAGTATTAACAGATAACTGCAAGGGGGAAACCACTCAAGGGATACACACTATCTTGACATTACAATGCATTACTCAATTTCCCACACTTCGTCCAAAATTCTCGGCTGTGTAGTTTTTTTATTATACACAGATCCCGAGTCTTGGATTGGTGCATATTATAATTTTAACAGGGGGGTTGATGGAGCTTTGAGCCTTTAGAGTCCTTAAAGCCTTTCGTTACCACTTAATGCCACAGGGGATAATCCATTGTTCTGGCAATACTGGCTTGCTCCAAAGTTACTTGTAATTCCTCATAAATACAAAAACAATCAGCTAATTCATAGTACTATAGTGAGTGGTTTCCCCTTCACATAACTGTGAAATGTGTACCTTGCATTCCAATGTTTGTAACCAATATAGTATTCGCACACTCTGTCGTGAACGTTGACGAACTTATATAGGTAGAAATGATCGACTTTTCAGAGAAGGACGTGTGACCGCTGTGTGTATCCGACCCGCTCTGTGTGGAATCCACATCGGAATCGGGACCACTTGATGCGACATCTAAAAACAAGTAGATAGAGGTAATACCGCACATGAGCCTCTTACCAGTCGCATTGTCGTGTCCTGCTGTGTAATCAATACCGTTGTCAGTCATCGCTATTCCCTTATAATCCTGTTAATAAATATTTAAATATAGCTAGAGACATTTTAAGGTTAAGTTGGCTAGGACGTTTCCCTTTTACACAAATTCGATTCTCCTAAATGCACAGTTTAATTAGGCGGTTACATGATTACGTTTAATTATAATTTAATTAAGCCCAAAAGGGCCATAAATAAAATTGTTTAATTATTTTGTTGATATTTTTTATGTTTGGATGTGTCTAACGATACGCACAAACTGCAGCTTGAAAGGGCGTTTACAATGATGTTGTACAGGGTATTTCTTTAAAATGGCCAGTTTTGGCAAAAAAACTGGAAAGATCTAAATTCACTTTTATTAATAGACTACTAATAGACTAATGAAAACTATTTCAAACAATCAAAGTCAACGGCATTTTTTATACCTACACATGATGCAATGGAGGTTAAATCATGTCAAATTTCAAAAACAAGAATAATGAAAAAAGAACATAAATAAATAAATGTAGAGTACTACAGTAAAACCACGGTAACCTTAGAAAAAGTATGCTTTGCGCAGCTAATATAGAAGGCATCAGTGGCGTATCCAGAAATTTTGTTCGGGGAGGGCTCGAACTTTTAAATACATAAAACAATTTTTACAAGACGAAATTTAATTTCCTATTTTTTTTACATTCTACAAATTTATCAATTACCATGTCATCGGCAATCACAATATCTCTATGGATTGCGAAGGCGTGAAATGTGAAACCGCAGTACAACAGTGCAGTGCAATTGCGCAGTGCGCTGATTGCTTGTTATGGAAATGGAAACATAATACACTAGCGATTAAAAACCCTAAAAACAGTTCAGTAAGCTTAGGTACCTGACATTAGCCCGTTTTGTGCATTCCTATATTTTTCTCGGAAAATTAGGTAGGTAAGCGTAACCCAAACTGTTAAAATATGTCTTTTTAAATACCCACTCTTTTTTTCCCGTTCTTACATATCCTTTCCTTATTGGCAGAAAATATTAAGATGATTGGCAACTTTTCGGGGGGGGGGGGCTGCAGCCCCTTCAGCCCCCCCTCTGAATACGCGTCTGGAAGGCATGGAAAGGGATTCTACATTCCCAGTAAGAAGTAGTTCGTTTGTAGGCTCAGTGCGCTATTGATTATTGCTCAGTCTAATGTTAAGTTAAATGACTATTGTAGAATTGAGTAATGTGTTATTAACTAGTAATAAATAATCGATAACTTTCTTAATTATATTGACATTAATACCATGAGTAATGTGCAAATACTACTTCTGTTCTGGTTGTAGTTCTCTGTTCCGAATGTACATTATAACCGAACCTGGTAAGAAACGCCGATCAAGTGCGGACGAATCCGAACATGTATGCGCAAATTTTCTAAGGTTACGATGGTTTTACTGTACCTGTATTGAATAACACAAAAAACCAACAAACTGCACAATGGTATCTCAACGACAGCTCAAACCAAGATAGCCCTAACGTAAAAAAGCGTTCCCGCTGTTGAGACGGCGCCGCAGGTACCGCTTCCCCGTCGCGTGGCTTCCAGTTTTCCAAAATGTGTGCATCGTCTTCGTCATATGTACTTACAGGATAAAACTGCTCAACTTCCTTGGAAATGAAACGAGACCAAAAAGAGCTGACCTTGAACATTAAATATGACACTTCACCTTGAAAATGATATGATAAAAAAGTTGACCTTGAAAATAAAATCACGCTCCAAAAAAGGAAGAATAGCGGGTGTTCATTCACCTTGACCTACTTTCCAAGGTGACCGCTGCGGTAGATGACTTGAACTTCACCTTGCGCTACTTTCCAAGGTCATAGCAAGGTAGTGAGCGAGCTTGTACGGTCCAGGTACGCCCTTGCTCATTTACAAATTTTAAAAACTCTGAAAGACCTTTCCTGAAACCAGAAGTTACGTACATCTCTTCCACAACTTTTCATTTCAGACGTCTCTAGGCTATTGTATTATTAAAAATGACTTAGGTAGTTTTATAGTGGGTCTGTAAGGTTATCGACACTTAGCTCTCGTTCCCGAATCTTATAAATGGCTTCTGAAGCATTGAAACACTTTTCAGATTAATACGATCTTACATAGCAATCTATACCTTCTACAAAACGTTTCTAGCGTATTTTCTGTGCGTCTTATCAAGCCCTTCCCTAAATTTTTAAGCTCTTTTAAGGCTCATTATAGTACCGTTAGTGATACGTCCCAAGACAATCAGTCTCGTCATCAAATCCTAGCGCAAATGCTTCCCAATAAGCTACTGCTTATAGTTAACAAATGGACGTCAAATATATTTATTAATTAGTAGTTAGCTTAAACATTTCTATATACATTCATGAAGACCCCATCTTTCGCCTGACACCAATTTTTGCTACAATACTTGGTATTTTTTTGCTCAATGACGTGGAAAGTGTACGCATTTCTTTGTTTGTCCGATTTATTACTCTCACTGGAGTGAACCACCTGCCCGTGTATTAAGATACAACTGCCTGAAACAGAAGGTGACATTAAATGACACGAAACAAGCGTGTCACACCTTTCTTAACCGGAACTGCGGTAAAACTGCTTTTCTGATAGTGCGGAGAGGGGCCGGTGTACATCAGCGGGGGATCGGCGGCGGGATCCGGATTTCGTATGAATCGCCTGTGTACGCCGCTTTTGTGCGAACCTCTCGCAAACCATAAGCAGCCATTTTCGAGTGTTGCATCGTCCAGTGCTATCCAAAAACCGATTGTTTTTAAAGGTTCCGTATATAGGTAGCTGGCATCTTGATGGGGTAATACTAAAACAATCCAAAAATTCTATAAGGTACCCACTCCTGAATAAATTGTTTCGTAAAACTATATCCAAAACAATGTTGTAAACCTTGCCCTCTGCTTCTTATCGTAATTAGAGCAGATAAGGCTATTTGTTAAAGTATTAAAAAATAATGAACGACACGTACCTTCGCCACCAATTTTTGGGTTTTTGAAAATATACATGCTCTGCACAATGACTGGCTCTGCCATTTTGAGTTGGAAGCAAACTTCTTTGACGCGTTCGTCGAAGGAAATCTTCCTAAACAGCTGGTTATCCCTATGCAGTGTGTGACCAATTTTATTAAAAGCCAAATGTGGATCCACCAACAGCTCACCGTCACCTCCAACGGCCCCCTTCTCATAAAAGAAACTCACCTTATCCGCACTATCCAAAAGGTACTGATTTTTAAGCTGGAACCAAACAAAACTTTAGGCAGCATAATTTAAATCCGCACCTACCGCTTCGTTATCATCTGTGCTGAATATCGCCGTTTCGGTTTGGGGTGGCATTTCGTCGATTACTTTATTTATTTCATTCTTGAGCTCCTCAGTCTCTTCAGACGATAAAAAGTTGTCAATGAGGACGTATCCATCTCTGTGAAACTACGAAAGTAATTATTACCGGCTGAATTATGATAACAATTCACTTACTTGTTCAAAAATGTTTTCAAACATGTTGAATTCGAGTTTAATGAGCGATTGCTCTTCTCACTTTGATTGAGATTATCTGCTGCGTTCTAAAGACTTGCGCGTTGGTTTATGAATGATTATGAGTAAGTTTTCCGTTCAAAATTTCAACTTGCGTAAGTGTGTTTACAGTTTAAAAATAGAATGCATCTCCCAATGTGGTTTTTATGAGATATTTTAAGAATACATTGCGTCCTTCAATACGCAATTTTTGCCGTGAATAAATATTTTGAGCGTGACTCCAACTTCCTTTTTGCGTCAAAAATTGTTTACATTCTCCTTTGTTTTACTCAAATATAATTAAAGCTATGCGGGGGGGTGCTTGGCTTACGCAAATAGAATGTAGGCTAAATTCTACAAAAGGCTTAATAGATTTATTTATAGACATCCTAGCTTATGCAAGTACTTGTAACAAAATAGAACACTTTGGTATCTTATCTATGAGTCGGTAAAAGCAGTGCGCCTCGAAAATTCATCTATTAATTAAAATGGTATAATTATGTAAAATATTATCAAAGTTCATATTTTATATCAATTTGAAAAATAGTGGCAGCGTTTCTCGTTTATGCAATACCATCATAAATGGCAATCTATTTACCACCTAGTAAAACGTGTCCTTGTTGAACCAGAGAAATGGAGATTCGATACAAGTGATAAATGTAATTATAAATCACAGTTTTTGTGAAGTCAGGTCTACATCAAGTGTTTAATGATTCCCATTCAAGCATGCGCAGTTCGATCTACATAACTCTATGGATCGGAAGGAAAAAAAAAGAATAAATTATAAACAAATTTTACAAAATATAATTATCAAATCATTCATCAACAGTTTAGCATTTATACAAACCTTGCATAATTTTCAACAATATAAAATTCGACCGTTTTTTGCTTGGAACAATTAAAATAGTGACCTTATATCTATAAGTGCGAAAGAGGAACAAAACCTTATAATTATAACTGTCAATTCAATCACAGTGCCGACCCCCATACATATATTTTAGACTGATGAATCATGATCTCATTTCTACTTCTCTACCTGCGATTAAGAATCTAATACCCGCACGCAAATGTTATGCTATTGTACACACCCTGTATAAAGAAGACTCATACACTTATAAAAAGTGGTATCTGTAGAGTATATTGTGACAATGTATCAAATAAATTAATATTATCATTATGCAAAATTGTTTCAAGATAGCAACAATAATTATCCACGTTTAGGCTTATCTAAATAATAAGTTATACGTTTTAGAGATAATAAAATGTCACTTTATAAATCCAATGATAATGACTAATTTTTATTGTTTCAGGTAAATTACTGTAAGTAACATTACTTAATGTACATGTATAGCTGAGATCAATTTAATGTTGGGACGTATGCGTAAGTATGCCATTTCGAATTTAGAACAGTTTTGTAAAATCGTTTCAACTGACTAACCTAAATCACAAACTAAAAACCAATTCTAACACATCTTACTATTTGGCTATCACACTAAGAAAAAAAACTACCCTGCTGCACCACGTTCTAATTCAACTATCTTGCAGATCTTCGTCAAACTCGGTGAACATAAACATGGCATCCTGAGGAGCTGCGTATCTTGCTACAGAATCTGGTAATGAAAAGATTAAATGGTAATTGTCTAAATAAACTAATTCTGAGATGGGCAACGAGCAAAGTGCAACGATACAAGATGAAGAAATGAGACAGAGCTACAGTGACTTAAGACCTTCACCTCAAGAATTGTGGGCAGTGCTTTCAAAAGTGCCGTATTGCTCATGCGAATTTTCTGAAAATTAAGAAGACATTCAATCAGAGCTGCAAAGAAAAAGAAGAGAAGTTCATGCAATTTTATTAAAACAGCCAAGCGCTCCAGACTGAAAATAAGCATTTCCACCCACCCTTTAATCTCCCTCAAATAAAAAACAAAGTGAGCTCCTTTTATCCTCAGCGTGCGAAAAGTATTCTCCTATTTTTTTAAATTTTTTTGTGACTGCTGGTACCAAACTGGTAACAAAAGCGTATTCGAGAAGGGGAGAGATCGACGCGACACGTGGCGGAGAAATATGTAACTAACCTAAACGGGATAAATAATAAGCATTATGGCTGAATGTACGTTAAATTCGTCCTCTTTAAAAAAAATAAGAGCAAGAATTATTGTTGTGTGCCTCAGTGTTTCACTGGATATGATACGATACATACAAAACACAATTTAACCCCGTTTACACCGCCCATTTTGTTTTGTGGTAGCGCCATCTGTTATCACTTCCCTTCTCGAATTAGCACCTCTGATTTGTTTGCATTTGTTTCTGAATTCAGATCTGTGGATAGGATATTATTGGATATGCCCTTTCAAATTTTGAAAATTGTTTCCAAAATTTCTACCCCAAGGAAGCACACCCTTGAACGAATTTACCTTTGTATGTTCTTTAGGTACAACATTGAAAACCTACTAATGAGTAAAAGACTCTTAAGTGATATGTGCAAATTATATTTGTAGATAATTTGAAAGTGAATATTCGATAAAATCAACCTTCCAAAAAATTTTTCAAACAGCGAACCAACCTGTTTCTTTTATCTTTTTTTTAAAGAAAGTGTAACAAAGCACCCGTTATTCGTCTTCACGTTTTTCGCCTTGACGTTTGCCAGTTTTAGTGATCACTCTGTAGATAAACACCCGGTATCTAGAAGCGTTGTAAGTTGGGCGGTTTGTTACAAAATGTTTCATGCTGAGAGTATTTGTGTTGGTTCTACGAAATGAAGATAAATGATTTAATTTCTAGAGTTGTGTTTCCGACTGTGCCACCGTAAATATAGCTGCAATTAATTCGCCATTTGCAACAATTCCCGTCAAGTAATTTCACTTACTTATGTTGCGTCTGCAAGCTCGTATCATTTAGATTTTAGAAGAAGACCAGGGCACATAGATATTTTATAATTTCAGCCACGTTAAGCCATTATTAGCGGGTTTTTGTTTTATATGGTAATTTAAATCGAGCATTAAAACTACAAGACCATGCCATGCAGGTTTACGCCGATATCAGTTTTGATAAGCGACCTTTATGTAGACCTGAGAAATTTCAATTAACAATGAGCCTTACTGGACTACCAACTTTAGAAATTTCAAGACGGCCAAATAAAAATGTCTAAAATTGGCAGTTTTTAACCTATATCTATCTACATCTTACATGGGTAGTAAGATACAATACCACCAAAAAGTCAAACTTTTCGCTTTCACCCTGTATCTCAGAAACAAACGTAACTAGATCGATACTGTTTGTGGTATTAAAAGTTTCACAAAAGAGTGGCACAGGGCCGCGAAACCGCAAGGGTCCATCTTTAACAGCTGAGATACACTGCAGTCCGCACTAAAATAGGACACATAGTACATAGAAATAGTCGGTAACATGACCTTTCGGGAAGTACTGATCAATTCATGGAAAATGCGCTAAAGGCGAAAACCTTTTTTTCATTTTTTAAAGAATTATTGGCAAAATAAAAAATAAATATTGGAAAAAGTATTCCTGTCGAACTAAAACTGACATATCTCGGCGTTTATTAGTAACTAGAATTAAATAGTGCATAAAGCCTGAAACAAATGAGACACGAATAGACGAATATGAATAGAAAACGTAAACCTCTCCAATTATGTTTTTAATTACCCAATCTCATGTAATACAATATTAGCGACCCACTTACCTATGTAAATAAGTAAGGTAATATTCACTCGAAGATTTTGTGCTTCATGATACCTCCTATTACATGTTTTCAAACTATCTCAACACGAAACTACTCCAATACATTGGCTATCTAATGTAAAAAATCTTTGCTCTCATGCCATATGAAGTTATAGCACTAATACTTCGCTGGTCGTTTCAATGTTAGCAATTATCAAATTAATGTCAGTTGCCAGGCATTTATGTACTAGCGCCATCTACATTCAACCCAAGAGGAATGTTATTGTTGTTAATTTAAGAAAAGAAAGCGATAGATGTACCTGAACCTTCATTAAAACAAGATCCCACCACCAGTTAATTTTTTGGAAATACATGACTATTTACAGTGCATAGTACGAGAAAATACTTTGTATAGCATGCCACTTAAGCGGGTTTAGACGCACCTTTCCGAAACTTTTCACTGCCTTGTATTAAGTATTGCACCAAAGCGTGGATGAGGCATGCAACAAGAGCAAAGATGCCAAACGCTCTAAACGTTTTTGAGCCACCAATCTCTTCAAGTAATAATCCCGCAATGAAACTTCCCAGTGAAACTCCGACACCTTCAAATACTGCACCAACCATTCCCTAAAATACAAAGTTACACATCAACTTTAATGAAGGAGATAAACCTGTGTCGTTGTTTCAGTTCCAGGTGGCGCCACAATGCTAGCATAGGAGGCCATGGTGGCATAGAACAGTCCAAACGTAAGTCCATTTAAACATTCTATCGGTAATGTCCACCATGGGTTTACCAGTATGGAATAAAACATAAATCGCACTCCCATGACCAAAAGCACTAAGCTCATCGCGTGCACATGGCCGATCCGCTTCAGTATCCAACTGGAGAGAAAAAAGAAGGGTAGTTCTCCTCCAAGACACTGAATACCCATAACTAAACCTTCGATTGTCTTAATGCAAGCTTGCGTTTCGTAGCTATGTTTGGACGCCAAATCTTCCAAATGCCAAAACAAAAAATTCCACATCATTGCCGTGCACAAACCCATGCAAATGCACCACAACGTAAATACTAAGATACGAATATTCGTTAAGAGCCTACACATATCTTTTAAAATACTGCTTGAAATCGCCTGATGTGAATACTTAAAAAAAAACGAGCCAATCAAATTTCTCTAAAAAAACCCGAACACTTACCTGTATTTGGTAAGAAACAACTACGCACAGTAATAACACCGCGACGCCCATGCCAAAAACCGGTACGTAGTTTTTGTCAGTCTCATCCGCATTGCTGAACTGGTCAACTAGGATTCCGGATATAATCGAGAAAATCCCCCACCCCAAAGCGCCACACATCCTTTGGTAGCCGTACTTGTGCGGTTTATGACCTAAACAGGAGTTATCATACGTTTAAAACGGGGGGGTCTTACCTAATAGCTGAAAACAAAGGGTGTCTGCCACACTAACCGTAACCGCCTGTCCGATCCACGCGATCAGGTAGACCATGAGGAGCAGCCAAAACTGGTGGTAATCGCTGACGTTCGTGACTTGTTCAGTCGTCGTCATCATGTTGTCGATGACTTGGGCATTGCAATTGATGTCGCAGTCTGTAGTGATCTGATGGTAAAGTGGGCAAAATGGTTCGATGTCTTGCGCTTGCTTGATTGTAACGCTAGGCGTTCTGAAATAAATGCAGGTGTCGATTTGAAAGGAATGGTTTAAGGGTACGCGCGCATCGAACGTGATTCGCGATGTTTTACGCTCGCAAGACGACGAGATGTTCCAATATTTACAGGCGATGTCCCAATCTCTCGCTTTGAAGGGACAGTCCATCTGAAAATGAGAATTGGGATCAAGACCTGCCTCGAGAAAATAATCAGCATACAGGGTGGTTCAAATTCGTGACTCGCCATTGGGACTGAGTTGCCCCTTTTTGTGACTTAAAAAAACGCACCGAAAAACTGAACATGTCAAATTTCGTTTTCATTTTCCCCAGCTTAAATGTTCGGAAAGAGGCATTTAGCACCTTCTATAGGCACTTTTTTTCTGAGAACCCGAATCTGTTTTAGAATTTCTATAACAGGCTACTGCTTTATTATTCCTTATGGACGCCATATTGGATTTTTACGGAATGAGATAGAGGACCACAAAAGAGAAATAATGGCGTGTCACACATAAATTTACAAGAAAAATTTCAAAATCAAATGTTTTACGTTCATTTCGCTACAAAACATCCACAGGTAACTAGATCTTACTGAATCAACATGGCTACTATTCCAATGCATTCAAATGACATAAAAGTCCAGTAAGCATTTTCTATCATTATTTTCGAACAAGATAGATATATGAAATAACTTATTGCACCATTGGTCTTTTAGTAAATAGTTCCATTAAACAAATGTGTACTCGAATTTTAAACAGGTACCCGTTCCTCTGGAATTTAAAAGTAAAATCAATTGTCACAGTGCGACATCAACGAAAAAAGAAATTTTTAAAAAACCCTATATTATATTAATATTTGTGTAGATATAAGAAATTCACGTTTGTATTTTAGAACAGCTTATGCTTCAATCCTTTTTGTAAGTAAAAGAAGAGACGTATTTAATGAGTCCAAAAGTTTCCTAACAAAAAATTTGTTATTTTAGAAACAAACCTTCAATGCGGTATTCTGCTGATGAGGTGACATTAGAAAATGGTCATGCAGTACTACGGTTGCATCCCTACCATTGCGTTTTCAATTCCAACGAAAATATATGAAGAAATTGCAAACACTATAACCGATACATTGGTAGGAAAAGTATACATGCTGTCCATTTTTCGAGTGCCACTATGGGGATCTCACTTATCTTAAGAGATAGAAAGTTGGTTAAATGAGGGCAAAGTTGCCAATTTTCTCTCTTCTCAAAAAATTAAAAATTGTATTTTTAGGAAAAATGTGATACTGAACCACCATGTGTGATATATCGTTATAAAGAGAAAAAAAGACGTAATCTCAAAATGCGAAAATTCAAAATGGCGCCCATAAGAAAAACTAAAGTTTCCACGCGTTTCTCCGTCATCTTGAAAGTTATTAAAAACAGGATGCCATATTTGAAATATCCATTAAAAGTGTCCGAATAATGTGTTAATTAGAAATGTCTACTACGATTAGTTTATGATAAAAAAAATTAAAAACGAAAATCAGAAATTTTCGTTTTTTTGCGATATCTTCAAAACTATTGAAAATATTTCAAATTTCTTTTCAGATTCTTATTCGGCACGAAAATTGGCAACTTTGCCCCCATTTAACCAACATTCTATCTCTTAAGATAAGCCAGATCCCCATAGTGGCACTCGAAAAATGGACACCGTGTATGGCAGAAAAAATTGTTTAGATACGCACTGTAAAGCATACCAACAAAATTATTTTAGATTAGTGGCAGAGAGAAGTTCAGTTTGACCGAGAAGTGGCCCCACTAATAATTACTTAATTTGGAAGATGACATTTTTTGTAACTCAGATTAGTGCTGCCCCGGTTTATTCAAATATCAACCTCAACATCAGTGGCGTACGTAGAAATGTATTCTGGGGGGGGGGGGGATTAAACAAGTTCGTGGCACATACAGTCACCCAGTGCGTACTAGAAGGTGGGGGGAGGGGGCTAGGGCTAAGAAATAGAAATTGGGTTGCAGGTTGCTGATGCTGGTAGTCATTTATCTATTTATTATTGTACAGGCGAAAAAGATTAGATTAGAATGGTATTTTATTTCTTACTGCTGACAGGCCCCTTTATTGCTTTTGCTTTAATTAGTCAACGAACACTGAATAATAGGTATATTTATGGGCAAAAAACCACTTTCGACAAAAAATTCAAAGGGCTGTAACTTTTGACCTAGTAGTCCGATATTGGAACTGTTTGGAATTATGGATTCTACAGGCCACATTCTATAAGAAAATATTTTTTTCCGGTCGATCTGAGACAATTTTTTTTTCTGGGCAAAAAAAAGGCAGTTATTACGTATAACCTTCCTTTTTTACCAAAAATCGACTGCACCAAAATTTCTCGGGAAAACACTTTTTCTTATTAATTTGGGTGCGTAGAATCCAAATCAATTCGTACTTTNCATCCACATCTGAAGAGGTCTAAAACTTTTTAACTACTATTTTGACGGTTCTGAATTTTTAGACACTGATAGACAGTTTACTTGCAAGCATTTTTTGTCTCTTGATGAATATCGCTATCTGTGATGGTTTACGAAAAAAAAAAAAATTTAGGCATGATGAATGGCATGCACCATACATGCGATTGTTCCTCAAAAACCATAAGTGCAAGCAAGAAGTAGGCTATGAAACCGTAGTGCAAGCAAGTAATGTAGAATAAACGAACACAACAGAGTAAGTCAATGTAATGTATTAATTTAAACGTACTAAATGTTCAAAGTGACCACCATTTTCACGCATACAAAGCATTATACGGCGTAATAAATTAAACTGTGCCCTTTGCAACATTGGTACGTTATTTTTTAAAGTTTTAAGTCTTCAAGCAAAACGTAAATTGTTAAAGTTTAAGAAACAACAAACAAACGTTACGCCACTCTAAGGTTTAACAGCCATCTTCTGATTTTTTGAGGAACAATCGCATGTATGGTGCATGCCATTCATCATGCCTAAATTTTTTTTTTTTCGTAAACCATCACAGATAGCGATATTCATCAAGAGACAAAAAATGCTTGCAAGTAAACTGTCTATCAGTGTCTAAAAATTCAGAACCGTCAAAATAGTAGTTAAAAAGTTTTAGACCTCTTCAGATGTGGATGGTCAGTATTTTACCACCTACATAGCAACTACAATCAAAACGATGATATGACAAAGACCCTTTTTACATTAGACATTCACATCCCGACTTTCATTTTAATCGGCAAAACCATTTTCTGATAAAATAAAAACGATTTCTTTTTTGAATCTTTGGCGGTAGATAGCGCCTTAACGAAGCACTTTTGGATAGAGGTAAGTAGAGTTAAATCGTCCTATTTTGATACCAAGAACTCCTGGTAGCGCGTTGTACAGACCTTTTAGGGACACCCTGTATATACCTTTATTTTAAAGTGGGCGGAGCGGATAGCGGAGTATTACCTAAATACCTAATAGCTATGATAATAACTCAATTCTTCTGGGGGGGATATATCTCCTTCATCCCCCCCGTAAATACGCCACTGCTCAACATTTGAAGTCACCAAAATGGCCGGTAAACGGCGCCTGTGGTGGTTTAAAATGCATGGAGATCCTAGTCCTAAAGAAACAAGTCTTCGGTAAAAAAGGCAGTGGTTCGATTTTTACCAGGACAAAAACAGAAAGATCCCTAATGTTAGGTCGAAAGTTTATCGCCCTTGCGACCAGCTGGAACCGAGGCTGGAACGATGCACGTTGATGTTTTTGAAAAAATGTGACGTTCCTAGAACCTACAAATTCGTGACTTAATTTTTATTGTTACAAAATTTGAAATATTTCATGGATTTTCTTTTTCATTTGTTGCCTTTGTTAATTTAGTTTATGTATTTCATATTTGTGGGGGCTATGCCAGGGTTTTTCTCCTGAAGGTTTCCCTGACAGCGCCTGATTGTGTGCGTAATATATTTTATATGTTCTCTTATTTTCTTCGCACAAAATTATGAGTTTTCTTTTCTCATTTGTGTATGAAAGAACTGCCAGTTTTCACACCGACTGCTACCCAGATTCAAAGGCGTGGTTTATTACAAAAAAACAATTACAATGATTTTTTTTTAATTTTTCCTTTATGCCCAAATAATAATGGCCACCTTCTTAGTAAAAGATCGCGACATAGACAACCTGTTACAAAGAACTACCGAAACATTTTGTTAGTAATTGGTCAATAAAAGTCGTTGATGTAATGGATATTGATTTCATGATGCTATGTAAACATACTTAGTCATGACGTCATAATACATCAATGACGTGTGCGCAAATTAAGGAAAATCCTACTTATGCCCTTCATAATTTTGTAAAAAATTCATTCTTCCCTTAAAGGAAGTGCACAAAGCTATTCTGACCTCAAAGAAATATATCTGGGTATTTAAGAAGCTGAAAATAACAAATCCAAAGTTCAATTTTGAAGATTTAGTTCAACTACGATACTTGGCACGACAACACAAAAGTCAATAGGTGTCTTAACTATTCTGGCATGGAAAATAGTATTCATTTATTTGTCAAGTCATAACCGATCTTTGTACGCTTGGTCAAACGCTATTAAAATATACAATTGATGTAGAATTTCGCTCTGTATCCTTTTATTTAAAAGTGTCTATTTAAACCACATCAAAGAATTAGAAATTTTAGATCAATTTTAAATAGCGGCTATTAACCAATGCTACTTACAATTTGAAAATTTCGTACCTACTTATTTTATTGCAATCTCTGAATTAAACATCGGCACACACGCACAAGGGATAATAAATGAGCCCGAGAATGAGCCTTTATTCTACACAAAATTTTAAAAAATGGTAAAAGCAATATTTCAACAGTCATCATTCCATTTTTAAAACTTTGTATTTTTCTTTGAAAGAGATTGGTTCGATATGTAAGCAAATTCAAAAGAACTGTTTTTACTCTTAAATTTTTATTAATTTGTGGAAACTTAATACACTTTGTGCCCACTAAATTGTGAGGCTATGTGAGCAACCCTGGACACGGTGTGGTGATTGACTCGATTATAGAAAACTCTAAAGAGGTGGGTAAATAATCAGCAAATACCAACAATTCTCCAAATCAGGGATTAAGCTCTGGTCGCGGTTATCGCATTTTTGCGACAAGGAAAATCAATGAAATTTATGAGTTTGAGCTTATTTCATCTTGCTGAACAAAAGCAACGTACAAGTAACTTATACATCTAATAAATAAGTATCAAATGATACAAATGCTACAAGAACATTACTTTTGCAACAGTTTCTAAGTGCCTATAGCATTTTTGCCCAAAGTAATTTTCTCCCAGCTTAAACCCTACTCCAAACACTTAAAATTGTAAAATGACCTTAGTCGAGATAGTTCGAAGTGACCAAAGACTTATTCTTTTTTTTAAATCCAAAATACAGAAGCCGTTTATACTACCTTACAACATTGTTAACGATCAGTCTACTAATAATAATCAAAAACAACTGTGTATAAGCATCCTTATTGGGAAAATTTGCGCTTCCCACATGTAATACTCACTGTACAAATAACGTCTTTCTCCTTAACATTGCTCTGTATCTTTGTCAGCGCGTAATTATCTAAATTATCACGGCATATCTCGAAACCCGCTTCCGCCGCATCACAGACAAAGTGAGCCCGTGCGAGGCTCTTAGTTTGCGGAATCGGGGGTAGGAAAATCATCGAGAAAAAAGCGGCAGCCGCCACGCACTGAGCTACTAAAAATATCAACTTTCTGCACTGGAACTTGTCGGCGAGCGATCCCATCAGTGGCTTTGCGAGCATTCCCGAAAACGACAGAACCGTGTATATAATGCCGACTATAAAACTGGAAAGGCCCAATTGTCGCGCGTACACGCTCATGAAAGGTACTATCGGTGCGGTACCTGTAAGTTCACATGTTAAGCTAAGGTTAAATCGTTCCGTTAGGATTTTACCAGCGTTCCATAAGAAATAGTGGCCCTTCATGGGCAGAAGGTCCTTGTTTATTTTTAAATTCATTGTTTTACAGTCGTCGAATAATCGAAAAGGCTAAAACAATGCGGTTGTAAGCACAGGATCCCATTTATTGAAGTTGAACTCTTACCTAATAATAAATAAAAATTGAGCTAAAATAAATAAATAATGCAAAAGTAAGTACTACTGCATGTTTGCTAAGTACTCAATTACGCGAAATGTGAGAGAATGAATTAATTAATGAGACTGACCTTCATTATTTAATTGATAATAAATTATAGGTTAGATTTTCAGTAAAAGGCGATGTTGTCAATTATATGAGTTTGTGCGTAGACGTGGCAAGCGTGCGCAATTTGGATTTCTTATCAGAAAGTTTAGTCACAAAGAAGAGTTTTTTTAAGTTTCATCAACACACAAATGTTTTGTCCAGATTTTTCGATAACTTTCTAAAACAATATCAATCCCTTCCAGGTTTTCCGAAACTTTTTATTGTCTTTCTCTAATTTAGGGAGGTTTGGAAGGGTGCTAGAAAGCTCTAGAAACGGTCCAGAATTCTATCTAATTTTTTCTAAGCACTTCCCCGAAATTTTACTGATTACTAAACCCGTAGAAAGGGCTTGCGGAACTTTTACAAAGCACGAGAAATTTTGGAAAGCGTTACGCTCTCAAAAGTATTCTACATGCTAAACTTCGTTACAGCTTACAGGGGATCATTTATAACATTAACTGGGCTCTAAAAGCACTGGGACGACTGGAAAACCAATAGAAGGGTCTGAAAAGTATATCTGGATCGCATTCGATAGCTCTGGAAACCTTTCTGTATGTTTTCCAACTTTGTGTAATGCTGTCGATTTTTAGGTCTTCTATATAACTTTTCTGTACTTTTTTTGCGTTTTTTAAGTCATTTAAAGAGTCACTAGAACTTTGACAGATCGGCCAAGCCTCTGGAAAGTTTCGAAAAAGACTTAGACTCATAGATTAAAACGTCTTATATGCATATTGAACAGAGACAACATGTTTAGTTCTCGCTGGTATTGAAAACAAATTTAATAAAAATTGCCTCTGCCTATTACGCCAAGTATGTGGCCCAAAAACAGGCGCACGGGCTTATTATATAGACATAAAAATGCTAACCTTGATAAAAATGCACAAAATTTATCATATTTCACAAAAATACGGGTATTGTACCTCACTGACCTTATGACCTAATGAATTATCCTTATTCCTTTATTTTCGTGACCCGCCACTGGAATTCGTAGTGAGTTTTTTTAGGACATGAAAAATAGAAACTAATTACTATTAGACAATAATTCACAAAATTTAATTATATATAATTTTCCATAAGTTTTTGCTTCTAAAAGACAACATGCCCCATGCATTGTAAATTGGTAAATAAGAATAAATTATAAATGACGCATATTTAAATTTTTACTACGAAACCGCTACGAACGCAAGCCGAATGGCAACCGAATGCGCGGTAAATCTCTTCGTAGCACTCACAGCTAACCGGTGCGGCCATTTTAGCACGGCTCGAATCACTCTTTGGCGTTAGTCTCGTAAAAGGTGATTTTTCGCTGCAACTACCGTCGCAAATTATCCACTCAGTTGTGCTTTGTGTTAACAAACGTACGTAAATTAAATTTTACATAAAATGGGCGATGAAAAGAAGGTAAGTGTCGCTTGTTATCGTTTCTAACCGTACATTTAATCCCCTTGTTTTTTGTGTGATTGAAAAGCATGTTTTGTTGCAGAATACGGAATCAGAACACATCAATCTTAAAGTTCTCGGCCAAGATAATGCCGTAGTACAATTCAAGATTAAAAAACACACTCCCTTAAGAAAGTTGATGAGCGCATACTGTGACCGTGCAGTAAGTTTCAAGACGACCCGTTCCATTAGGTGTACCTAACGTTTGGTTTCTTTAGGGTCTAAGTATGCAAGTGGTACGTTTTCGCTTTGACGGCAGTCCAATTAACGAAACAGACACTCCCACCACTTTGGATATGGAGGAGGGCGACACCATCGAAGTATACCAACAGCAAACCGGGGGATCTGTATGTTAAGAATGAATCGTTTGTTTTTAGGAACTACTTTTATCGAACTTTAATTGTAGTTTCTAAGAATGTCATATTTATGTACTATACCAATTAGTTAGAAAGTAATGTTAAGATAAGTTTTCGTAAAATTTTGACTAATTCAATATTCCTTTTGTATTTTATATTGATGCAACATTAAGGTTGATTTGTGTAGTTTACCAGTTCTCGTCTCATGTTTGTTTTTTACTCTCCAAATTTAAAATAAATTTCTAAGCTAATCGCTTTTTTTAATTTTATTAGCGATAGATCTGGAGTAATTTATGTTACAATAAAAGTAATCAACATTCAACCACTCATTTGTGAATTTTTTTAACCAATCATTCGTGATACCTACATTTGAACACGAGACTTTTTGTGCGTTCCATTTGCAACGTTATGGTTTTAGCCACACAATTCTAGCTTAAACCAGACGTTATTTATACCCACACAGCTTTACAATAAATTACGTTTTAATTAATACATTTATTAAAATTAACACAACATGAAATCCTATTACTTCTCTAAAGGTGCGTAATTAAGTAACTTTTCAATTAAATCTACATGTCCGAGGAGCATCCGTCGACAGCAGTAACGTTTCAAACCCAAGGCGTCTAAGGCATCACCCTCTGTATATTCCGCCTGTAAGAGCCCTAAATATGCCTCCCATTTGTTACCAATAACTTTTCCACACGTAAAACAGCGAACAGGAATGATCATGGTGCTGCCCTTCAACAAAGATAAAGGTTATGTTTATGTTAGGTCATTCAAAATGGGATATCTACCGAATGTGGAGGACAACACTCAAGTTAATTAGTTATATCGTGATAAGAATAATTCTGAAGATTATCGCAGTGAAGAAAAGTCGAATTTGATGAATTTTTATTTTTGATTATTTCACAACACAAATATATCGTGGTTCGTGGTGGCTCCCTCTGCTTGAACTTATATGATAACCGAAAGTGCACGTGGATCTAGTACCGGTATTATACAGGTATCACTTGGTTATTTGTTGGGATGGTGCCATTATTTGTAAATCCCTGCCACAATCTAAGAAAAAAAATGAGGGAAAGCCCGAAATCGATCGCCATATTAGAAAATGAATACAATTTTCTAGGAGGGTTTTTAAAGTTAAGTTGTTTTCACTGAAACGTTAGAGAATAATTGTTGTTTGCTGTATAATCAAATCGAATTTTATTTCGAGTCAGTTCCCACATCGATGCGTTCTTGTAATGTTATAAATATTGTGAGTGATAAATAATAATTACTGCTATAAATTAATCCTTTTCAAGACTACTATAAATTTATTGTTAGTAATTGTAAATAAATAAATCTCGTAATTAAATAAAGCCCTAAACTGTTAATAAAAGTTTGATAAAGGAATTTTCACAGCCTTTTGTGCATAAGCTTCTTATCTCAAGTTGGCAAATAAAATCTAAAAGTTGTGTTTTCTAAAATTGAATGACCCTGCACTATGATTCCTTCAAGCTATGCAGCATTTGTCCTCCAATTAAAAGCATTAAATTTTATATTATCGCCTTTTTTCGCAAATGGTTTCTTTTAAAGCGTTAATCTGAGTTTCCTGATCTCCTGCTAGGTAACTTAGGTAGTATACTTAGCTATACCACAAGAAATTAATTTTAATTTCTTGTATAATATTAATGTAGAGCAATCATGGCGATTATTTTTCAAGACAATGACACCAATTTACATAACGTACTTGAGAAAATGGACCATTTTGCAGATAAATGCTGTTACTGACCTTTCAGTTCAATGTATCCATGTCCTATGAGATTTTTATAGAAAGTGATAACATACCTACTTTTGAAAAAATGTGGGTCCATTGACCAGAACAACATAAAGAATGGAAAATTTCGATTGATGAGTAAATAAATCACTTTTTTGTGGAGAGCAATCAGTTATCGTCAAAACGTTGTCTTGGCCAGCGCGTGCATTTGCGCTGTGATTGACGAAGTGAATGAAACACCATTCGGGCATACCTCTCCACATTTTCAAAAATGAAGTCTTACAGTACGTTTGATACACAAAATGACAACGAGCCAAAAAGTGGAAAATCTACGGATATTGTGAGTGGTGCGCGTTTTAAATGAAAAGTACTATACCTGTTCATGTTTAAGGAATCGTCGAGCTCGGTGGAATCGATTACGGAAATTGGGCGCAAAGGAATTGGAACGCTGACTGCCGCCCTGTTTATCACTGGTGAAATGGGAGGAAGTGGTATTTTGGCACTTCCAAAAGCCATTGTCGATTCCGGAGGTAAGTGCACTATCAAAAAATTAAATTAAGGGCACCCTTAGACCCTTCGGTAAAGACCAAAGGGTAACCAACGGTAAGATTGTTTTTGTAAAATTTCGCAATTCCATAAAACGTAACGTTTATCTTTAGCAATGAACCAAGGAACTCATTTTAAATCACTTACTTATCAGCATTTTTAACCATAAAGTACTTAAAATCTGAATTAGATCCTTGCATTTTCAAGGCTGTTTATATAAGCACCTTTTCCATGGGCATTCTCGAGTATGGTGTCTGCTGAAGAAGCTACCAGTATTTTACTCAACACAATTTTACGTATAACAAATTACAAAAATATGACATAGTGTATAAATTGTATCATTTTCCTAATTATTTTTATCTTTTAATTGATAAAGTTGCTGGGAAAGAAGCAACTATTCCTTGCGTTAGTGTGAACTGTGAACTGTTAAAAACAAAACATGGGAAAATCACTATCTAAAATGTGTATAATCTGATAGGTACTGTGTACGTGGGGTTTTCTTGCGATCACATCCCCAACTGTCTAGTTTAATCGAGAACAAGAAAGATATACTTTGACTTCATCACAACCTTACACTCTATACATGTGGTGATTCATGATCATGACCCATTTTGTTATCCTACTACACTGAATACAGTACATACTTTGTACCTATCACGCGTATGATCATCCCTCCTTTGTGTTATAATCGCAGCCGACCCACCTTTAATGTTAAAAAAATTTGATTTTCGTTCTATAACAGTCTTTCAACAATTTGAAGTCAGAACAAATTTTTCGAAAATATATAGGTAGTCGTTTTGCTGGCGAAATTTATTTATTTATTATTTATTATTCCTCTCTTGTCCTGGGCCCTCAACAGGCGTGCGCCTTTTAAATACTTTTGAGAGCTTTTTAAGGCCTTTTGGAAACATTTGCACGTCCTTTCCACGCCTTTTTGGTCCGTCCAGATTTTCATAATGTCTTTAGTCATTTAAACTTATAACAACGCATTAAATAACATACTCTCCTCCCAATAACACCGAAAAGAACATTAATAAAGTTTTAATTTCTCTCATAGGTTGGATAGGAGTAGTGCTGCTCATAGTATTCTGCCTCAACGCGTGTTACGGAGGAATATGCCTAGGCCACTGTTGGACCATACTCGAGGAAAGATACTCGGAGTGTCGCAACAGTACACGAAACCCCTACAGCACAATCGCGTCCAAAGCAGTTGGAAGATGGGGAAGGTAGTACTCACTATTACATCTCTCAAAGGCAACATTTAACTAAACACAAGCTTGCAGCGTTGTAGTCTCGTGCAGTATTCAAATTACTTTATTTGGAGCCGGAACCGTCTACCTACTCCTATCGTCGCAAGTATTGCAAAAGCTTCTAAAGTATTTATTACCTGATCTCAGTTTCTGTTTTTGGTTTTTAATTATTGCCATAATGCTTACGCCGGCAATGTGGTTGGGATCGCCCAAGGATTTTAGGTAAAGTGCCTACTGTAATGGAGAATTTCTCTATGTGACTGTTGCAGTTTAGCTGGTATTATTGCAACAAGCACTACAGTTTTGGCGTGCATTTTTATATTTGCGCAATCTATAATAGACGGAAAGCATGGAACGAGCCGAGTTCCGCATAAAATACACAGCTTTCATGATTTTTTTCTCGCATTTGGCATTTTGCTTTTTTCCTATGGAGGCGCGTCAACCTTTCCAACTATTCAAAATGACATGAAGGATAAGAAGAAGTTCACGACAAGCGTGTGCATTGCTTTTACCGGTAAGTACGTACTAAGATTCACTTAGCTCGCTAACTTCATTTGTTACAGTAATTATGGCATTGTACTTACCGGTAACGATTGGTGGATATATGGTATATGGGGAGCACGTGAACACTAATGTGATACTGTCCCTGTCGAGATCACCTTTATCATTCTTCGCCGAAATATTCATGGGCATTCATTTGGTAGCCGCTTTCTTAATCATCATTAACCCAGTATGCCAGGAATTGGAAGAAATCTTTGATGTCCCTCATAGTAGGCCCATCGTCCAATGTTCAGCAATATAATAGTTAACTTTTAGATTTTCATTGGAAAAGATGTGTTTTGCGTACAGTTATGATACTCATTATGACTGTTATAGGCGAATTCATACCAGATTTTGGCAAGATTGTATCATTAGTAGGAGGATCTACTATTACTCTTTTAACGTTTGTACTACCGCCGTATTTTTACATGAGACTTTGCAGTCAGAAAAGCAATGACTGGCCTGAAAGGTACGAAAGCGCAAAGACTTGAGCCAGTAACCTGATATCAGCATTTCAGGCATATACCATTCTACATTAGAATATATCTCTGGGAGCTGATCCTTGTTGGAATAATTGGAGGATTAGCTTCAACGTATAGTGCAATTGGGGCAATTTTTGGTTCGCATATGACCAAGCCTTGTCTTTGGATTAAATATTAGAAAATTATTAGCTTCTGTTACTATAACCTCTCTTCCCTTTTTTATGGTTCCGTCCGTGTTTGCCTCCGACGCGAATGGAACTCTACATATTTTTTTAAGAGTCAGACCTAAGGAAACTATTAGCAACGAGAGAAAGACCAACAAAAACGTGTTTTCGAAATACATATAGTTAGGGGTGCAGCTTGTAAAGGTTACGGAAAAGTCAGTGTTGCAGCGGACTAAGAAATTAGGGCTGCGAATTTTGACATGAAGAAAGCGTTAAACATATTAATTTGATTAAAATTAATTTAATTTTAATTTTCACTGTATATTGACATTATCCAAAATATTTCGTGTAAACGTGCCTTTACACTTACGGGAAGTTGGTCTGTGGTTACGGTACCGCTAATGGTTCTTCAACCGGTCCAAATCGAAAGTATAGGTTAGGTTTCACAATTCTCAAAGGTTTTATTTATAATCTCTTTAATTAATTACTGAATAATGTCCACTCTGGAATCTATAACCGGCGCGCTAGAAAAAGCGAGGGTGACACCAAAGACTATAACATTCGAGGGCAAATCTCTAAAGTTAGACACCGAAGAAAATGGTAAGCGTTTTCCAAACACACAAGTGGCTCACATTCATTTCCGACTTCCCAGCTAAAGTTATTGTCGACGCGATCGCCGGCTGTAAAGATCTGGAGTGCCTCAACCTTGAGGGTAACACGCTTGGAGTCGAAGCGGCTAAGGCGATCGCGACCGCCTTAGAAAGGCAAAGTAAACTGCACCGTGCGCTGTGGAAAGACATGTTTACTGGTCGCATGAAGTCTGAAATACCGAAAGCGTTGGTAAGTCGGTTACTGGGACTTAGGGTTTGTATTTTGTGTAATTTTAGGAGTATCTCGGAGCCGGGCTCGTTAAGGCCGGTGCGCGGCTGACTGAGCTTGACCTAAGTGACAACGCGTTCGGCCCGATCGGTGTGCAAGGTTTAGCTGCACTGCTTCGCAGTTCGTCCTGTTACGCCCTGCAAGAGTTGAGGTTAAACAATAACGGTTTGGGAATTACCGGCGGGAAGCTTTTAGCGGATGCGTTAACTGAATGTTACACTTGTAGCAATAAACTTGGTAAACCCATGGCTCTAAAGGTGTTTGTTGCTGGACGGAATCGACTCGAAAACGATGGAGCAAAGGCTTTGGCGCAAGTTTTTAAGGTAGGCAAGTAGATATACTGTGTGGCACTAGCAAAACTGTAGCATAGGCAACCAATATAACAGTACATCCCAGGACCTCGATATTGCTAATTGTGTAGGGGAGGATATGTGCTTACTAATTCGAATTCTCAAAGCAAATTCTGCAGGCTGGTCCAATATACCTTCACACAAAGTAATATGTACATAATTTTAGAATGCGAAAAAGAGATAGTGGGGATATTTATATAAAATGCTACAGTTTTGTTATGCAAGGGCCATTAATTCTGTGGGAAGCTGTACCTATTCTAAACTAAATTCACTGCACGATTCACAGACCATTGGAACTTTGGAGGAAGTAGCGATGCCTCAGAATGGTATTTATCACAAAGGCATTGAAGCGCTTGCAGATGCTTTCGTGCACAACAAAAACTTACAAATTTTAAATTTGAATGACAACACCATCGGGCCTAAGGGCGCCAAGCTTATCGCAAACGCCCTCCCACATCTTCAGAGGCTCAAATCGATTAATTTCGGCGACTGTTTACTCAAAACCAAAGGCACAATTGCCTTAGCCGCGAGTCTGCGTAGCGGACATGAAAACCTCGAAGAGCTCATTCTCGGTTTTAACGAGATTAACATTGCGGGCGGGACGGAGATTGCCAAAGCGATGGCCGGTAAACCGAAATTAAGAAATCTAGTGCTAGATGGGAATCATTTCGATCGTAATGGCAAAACAGAAATTACCGACGCACTTAAGAGGATTGGTAAACTGAACGCGCTCGACAGCTTGGACGAGTGCGACTCGGAAAAAGAGGACGATAGCGAGGACGAAGAGAGTGAACCGGAGGAAGTGGAAGAAATTGTACAAGAAAGTGTGTCTTACGAGAACTTTGTTAATGTCCCTAATGCCGCTAACTTTTATAATCTCGGTAATGACCGAAATAATATTATCTTGGGAGAAGTGAAGAAGGATCATAGTACAATGATTCCCATTCTAATGCACGTCAGTGCTTTGGGTGCAGATAAACAGGAGAAAGTAGCGCAATGTGCTGTTGGATGTAGTGAACAATTATATCGCGAACTTTACACATGGGCTGAGAAGAATGATACAGTATCCCTGGTTAACAATAATCTTTTGGTTCATTTAGGTTTAATTAAGGTATGTATGGTCATGGGCGCGCACAGAGATTTTGAATTTTAACAAAAGAATATCATCAATAGTAAATGTACTTGTCTCATGTTTAAAAATAAGGGTGGGGAGTCTCTATGTCCTCATGCCTAATTATTCCTCACTAATATTGTTTCTATGCAAGCTCCCATGCGAGTGGTTTTATTTGCGTTTTAAGTACTGCAATTGATATGTTTTAGTGTGAAGATAAAAAATTTAAACCGAAATGGAATACGGAGGCGTGTTTGTCCACGTTAAAAGCTGTACTTACAAAACAATGCATTCCGCAAAGTGCAACTGCAACTTTAAAATTTTTTGTTGATAAGTAATGTGACATTCCTGTGACAATTGTATTGTATAATTGGCTCATAATTAAATTATTGTAAATTAAAACTTTTTTAACAAAAATTTGTTAGATTGCCTTCGTTGTGTGTATCCTTCTCTGTTTCATGTAATAAAGGTGTATCTATTTCGATTAAATTTATTTGGATCAATTAAATGTGAGGTGGTGGAAGCATTTTCTGTTTTAAATAGAATTCGATTTATTCTATTTCAAATCAATCTGTTTTTATTACTGTAATTAGAGAAGTTTGACAAAAATGGATTTAGGGTTGGTCTTTAATTCAAGATTGCCACATAACGTCAATTTTCGCTCATCTGTATGTTATTGCAAAATGCCTAAAAAATAAGTCAAAGACTACTATGAATTCATTTTATTTTATTTTGCGTTTATTTTTGAGTGGGCGCGGTTTCAGCGAAGGCTGGTCTACCAACCAACCCACTATACATTTACAAATATCCATGCCCGAACCAGGGACCTTTAGCTGAACTGCGCCACACGGGCCGGCTTGAATTAAAATTAATTTCTCTGTCTGCTTCTATCACATGGAGAGAGCAGATGCGCACCTCTTTCATTCGTTGCCTACACCATGAGCAACTTGACGTAATTTTTTTAGACAACTCATTTGCAATGTGTTTGTTTACACATCAAAATTACTAAAAAATGTATTGCATTCGGTACCTAAGCAGATGGGCAAAGTTTGATCTTATGTGGGATCTTAGACTATAAGAGCTCTTTTACACGGGGATACCGTATCCGAGATACAGTCTGCCATTAGAATTCGTGTCCAATACACCTCGCAGACTTTGGCTATTCTCTCTAACTGCTCTTGCACATTGGTATTTTAAGTGCTAATATAAGAAAGTATCTTTGTGTAATCAGTTCCATATGAACCAATATGGAAATGGGAGGTAGTAGGTTATATAGCCGATTGCTCCGGGATTGACCCTGAGCAAAGAATTATACATTCTTTGCCCGGAGGTGGACGTCGGCCCGTGTGGCGCAGTTCAGTTGAACCTGGACTGTGGTGCCAGGGTTCCCTGGTTCGAATCTGGGTTCGGGCATGGATATTTGTAAATGTATAGTGAGCTGGGTTGGTACAGCATCCTTGGCTGAAACCCTGCCCACTCAAAAATAAAGGCAAATAAATAAACATCATAGAGCTTCGCAGTCCAAGTGCATTATGGTTGCATTGAATGCAGTCGTTGACGAGATGAAGGGGGGGGGGACGCTTCCCCCGGCTGCCACGGGTTCCACTGAAATCCGCAGAGTGCCATTGTGGCGGAATGCGAAGGCTATGCATATCGGACTGGTTGGAGCGGACCGTTGCTCTAATCCTTGGATTCAGAACGAGCGTATGGAGGACATTCTTCTGCAGGGAAGAACCTGATAGAGTCCTTGCATTTGGTGTCAATGAAGCATACTATGGGGCATTCCCAGCGCACGCAGGGGTCTCGCAAGTTACATTTGCAACTTTGCGACAGAGGGGGCACAATCCCTTTTGCTGTCGACCTCCAGAGGACGCCGAGGATTACTACCGACGCGCTTTCAGAGGTCGAGGAAGATGTCGACGAACTTTTGGCTTGTGTGGCGGTTTTTTTGGCTCTGAACATTAGGGTAATAATCGCAATATCACGGGGGGGGGGGGAGGCTAATATATGATGGACGATGTAACCTTACAGTAATTTTCATTACTGAACCCTAAAGGCCTGTTGTTGTCTAGAAACAACTATATGGAATGGAGAAAAACCCTCTGGTGGAAAGGGTGCAAATAGAAATAGGTCTGGTAAGACGTTAGCAGGCTGATCTAAATGGACCATTTTAAATCTAGGTGAGCTTAGAAATACTGCAATAAAGAGCTCAGAGGCTCTTATTCTAACAAGTATAGAATAAACTCTGTCAATTGCCTAGAAGGCTTCATATAGCGGTTAAAAATATTAGAGCTTTTTCATTTTCCCGAGCATGATTAGATGAAAATTAAAAAAAAAAGTTAATCGATCTGCCTTTATTTATTGCTATACAGGTCGTCTCACCTTGACTTTACAGTGCAGGTGAACAATGCGCAATGTCATTAGAATATGATTTGTAAAAAATGGGCTGCCCGCGGGTTCGATTCACCACTATAATGATGATCGTTGATGTAGTCTATACAAATAATAATGAATGTTTGTCTGTCTGTCTCTATGCTTTTCTAAACCTTTTATCAGATTGCAAGGAAACTTTGAGGAATGGTTCGACGTATGCCCGCGAATTTTTCTGATGTAGGAAAACACTTATCAAAACCCCCATGGGAACGGGAAAAAAAGGGGTTTTACGTTTCACAATCGAAATTGCTGCAGATAGAGGCTTGACATTTAGTAATGAGACCGCAGGCGTAAAGGTCTACTTCGAAAACACTTCCCGAAATTACCACAGGAACGGGAAAAAATAGATACAGGTACCACATTAACTAAAGAAAGGTTATAACAAAATAGTTTTATGGAATTATAATACAAAGGGTGTAGTAACTATATACGATATAGGAGTATGTATGGAATAGCATATCGGGCAAGTGCCCTCTATGCTTCTGCTGGCACATATGAAGTATTTTGATGCAATTTTCCACAATCGTTTTGATATAAATGTGACTGAATTCCATTGCCTGGCCTCGCTCTCAGCCTCTACGTCCGACATGAAACAGCGACCTTCAAGTGCTTCTTCACAAGCCCAAAAACAGGGACATGTTAACCATGGTGGCCTTTACAACCTCACTTTTGTAATGTTCTAAATGGTTCTTTGGTGTAAGTACTAAATAAAAGATTTTTTATAAATTTTTTATTTCACCATCCATGCCAGGGTGTAAAAAAACAGACAATACACGACTAACTACCTAATTAATAACATACCAGGTAGATTATAACCAAACGTACCTTATAAAATAAATGATCGTTGGTACAAAATAGAAATGTTTTGTAAAAAAGACACATTTACAAATTGGCTGAAAGTTTAGTTTTCGCTTGCAAGGCATCCGCAATTTGTTTGCCCAAATCTTTGTCTACTTCTGAGAAATGGACAATCATACGCTTTTGTATGAAATCCGCCGCGTCCTTGAGGTGATCGGCGATGTTGGCGACTAGTCGCTTTTTGTGTGCCGCATCTAGCACATTACGATAGAAGTTTCTTGGTTGGGAGAAGTTATCTTCGTCTCCGCCGTCGTGGCGCTGTACGTCTCCAGATACGGAATAAGGTGGAAGAAGTCGTTTCGCGCGGGCGTCATCGGTGGGACCGCCGAAGCTGTTGGGGTGGTAGTTAGGCGCACCGCCTTGGTGGTGGATTGTTTGTGGTCCATCTCTTTGATAATTTTGAACTTTGAAGGGGCAGTTGACGGGTAACTGTAGATAATTGGGGCCCAAACGATGACGGTGAGTGTCTCCGTATGAGAAGAGACGGCCCAGCAACATCTTGTCTGGAGATGGCTCGATTCCGGGCACCAAGTGGGCGGGGCTGAATGCAATCTGTTCCACTTGGGCGAAGTAATTGGTTGGATTTTCATTGAGGACTAGTTTTCCAACTTTGATCAGAGGATAGTCGGCGTGAGGCCAAACCTTTGTTAGATCAAACGGATTGAAGCTGCAAGTGGCAGCCTGCTCCATGGTCATCACCTGAATGTGCATTGTGTATGATGGATAACGTCCATCGGCAATGGCATTGTACAAATCTCTGATGCCGTAGTCGGGATCAGACGATATCAAATCATTGACACGTTGTGTATCCACGCATTTGATACCTTGATCAGTTTTGTAATGGAATTTGCAGTAGACCGCTTTGCCTTGATCGTTAATCATTTTGAATGTATGTGATCCATAACCATTCATGTGTCTGTAGCCATCGGGAATACCGCGATCTGAGAACATAATCATCATTTGATGCATGGCTTCCGGCCTCAAGCTGAAGAAATCCCAGAACATATTCGGATCCTTGAGATGGGTGGCGGGGTTTCTTTTTTGAGTATGGATAAAGTTCGGGAACAAGATTGGGTCACGGATGAAGAAGACCGGGGTGTTATTTCCGACAAGATCCCAAATACCATCTTCCGTATAGAATTTTACCGCGAAACCACGCGGATCTCTCACGGTATCGGCCGAACCCGACTCACCGCCGACGGTCGAGAAACGAACGCCGATTCTCGTCTTCTGGCCGACCTTGAAAACCTTCGCGGCACAGTACTTGCTGATGTCGTGGGTTACTTCGAAGTATCCGAAGGCACCCGCGCCTTTCGCGTGCACCACACGTTCGGGAATGCGTTCACGATCGAAATGGGATATTTCATCGAGAAAGTGGACGTCTTGCAGAAGGATGGGTCCGTGCGGGCCCACCGTCAATGTGGCGTCCTTTACGGCCAAGGGGCATCCGGTTCCCGTCGTTGCTGATTCCTTAGTCTAAAACAATCGAAAATATTTTAGTACGGCACAGCGGAAGTAATTAAATTAATCAAAGGAAATGGTTATTCGTACTTAATAATTGAGTGCAATTTTTGTTGGTTGATTTGGTCCAATTTGCGTATAGAATATTATTCAGATTCAAGAGCAGGCACATGGGGGGGGGGGGGTCAGCTCGACATTTAAGAGATAAGTAGATTTATTTCAGTGCAATTTTAGAAATGCCATCAGGCATCAGCCACCGGCCACGTATCCTTTATGACAAATTCATAAATTCGGGCTTTAATTTAAGAGGGCTTAAAAGGAAGGAATCTCAAAAAGTGTTGGTTTGGTATCAAAAATTTTCACGTGTAAATTTATCTGGTGTTGATACAGAAACGAAAAATTGTTTAATCGACGGAGTTTTTTGAACTGTGTACGCCTTATCAGTGGTACACATTCTAGAAGTTCAATATTTCAATGTTACTCAATCGTACGTTTCCATGGAAGATAACAAATATGTCCCTACCATCCATTAGTTTTTTACCTAGGTACTTAAAAGTGTACCTACGCAAGTACAATTTTCTGCATAATCATAATGGCACTTTGGACCTAAGTATGTGGCGGTGACATTTTCACCACTCTTGAATAAATACCTATTAATGTAAAAGGGTTCAAAGTTAAACGAGTAGGTACTTATATTAATTCGTATAATTAACCCGCCATTTTGTTATCGTGATGAGTCGGCGAAATTTTAAATAAATAATGGAAGCGATAAAGGCGAAATGAAAACGGCCCACATTTGGAAGATGAGAAAGTTGTCATGGCCTGTCATTGCAAAATTTCCAACTTGTTCGAAACTGGAACATAATGAAAGTATGCAATGCGTAATTTAGTATTTTCGTTATAATTATTACGAGTACATTTGCAATCGCCCAGTGATAAGAAAAATAAAGGTCACACTAAAAGCGACTAAATATAGCTTAAATATATCTGTGGGAATTAACATATTTACTTTGTTTTTATGTGGACCAGTTTCGCGATATTTAACATTGAATAGGTAGACTTTTCTTCTCGCGCAAATAAGGTCACTTGATGGAAGTGAGGTTGTATCCTACGGTTCAATAATACTCAAAATCGACATGGAAAGAATTGTCTTGAACCAACATCGTACGAAATTTACACTCATTTTGTTATTTGAAATAAAACACCCTATATCACATTGGCGAAGCTTCAAGACATTTTGGAAAGTTTTCTACTTATAAAAGTACAAATTAATTCAAAATTATTCATGTTAAAAAGAGGACAGGATCCTAATTTAATCTTGTACACTAAACCCGTTTAATACTCCCATACTTTATTAACTAATACCAGTTGACGGGGCCAAGTAAAAAAAGACCTTTTTTTAACGGACCACTCTATATCTAATCAGCTAAAAATATGTGATATTAAATTCAAAAATGTAACGCAACCCGGGATGATATTAAATAAACATTCCAAAAAAAATTCAGAGTAAAAAAGGGCCCAATGATTCGAAAAATACACAAATATGATTGTTGAATTTCTTTAATTTTTCTAAATTTTTTTATCTTTTTGAATCAATATTGAATTTTTTGTAAGTTTTAAAAGAGAATCTAATATGCTATCTTTTTAAATGAAAATATATAGGGTGTTTCCATTTAAACAAATGAGATTAACTCCGATAACTTTTTACCTGGCTCCATATACTTATTCTAAAAACGGAAGATTATTTGACAATCATTATAATGAAACTTCTGTCATAAACATGCACATTTTTGAATATTTATTGAGACATTGTTATTGCGCTGAGAATTTCAATTCCAACGAAAATTCGCCGCAATCAAGCAACTCACTCATTATGAGTCAACGTTCACGTTCAAGAAACGTCAACCCTCCAAAAAACTTGTCGATTCTCGATTTTAGAATAATTACTATCTACCTACAGGGTGTCAGCACATTTCTAGAGTATCTCCGTAATTGTTATTGTTATGGAAAAAGTAATCGGCATTTTGCTTTTGGAGTCAAACTTAAAATGGTAACATCAAAATTTGAAAATATTCGCTTGCTGAAGAGATACAGGAGAAAACAAAAAAAATTCAGAATAACTATACAAAAGTGTCTTTATGACTGTTGAAAAATCTGCAGTTTTCAAAATAAGTTTACGGGGCCGGGTAAAAAATGAGGCCGATAACTTTTTTACCTGACCCCGTATACTTTCATATTTTGAAAACGGCAGATTATTTAACAATCACTATAATGAAACTTCTGTAATAAACATGCATATTTTTGCATATTTATTGAAGTATTCTTATTGCTCCATACATATTGCCTATTGAATTCTTCACATTTTCAAGAGCTTCCAGTCTCTCACCTTTACGTAGATTTTCTTTAAATTTCAAATAATTATTTTCAAAATTCTACTTCGGGGGCAAAATTTGCCTAAAGAAAAAAATTAGCCGCTCCCCATCGAGCTACTCACTCACTAGGAACTTGTTCTACGGGACGTTCGCGTTCAAGGTAGGCTCCGGGGGGGGGGGGGGGCAATTGTTCCCGGATGAATTTACAGAACAGGAATCAAACAAACACAACTCGTTTAAGCGTTTTCCTAACCAAAATACTTATAGGTCAAGATTGTCGGCATAATCTCTGCAAAAATTTCGAGTTTGTGTCATTTACCCGCCACAAGAAAATTTTAAAAGGCGTGAATATGCTATTTTTTTATGGAGACCATATTGCGAATTTTTATTTTTTTAGATCGTGATGTTTTTACACCCCATTAACTTTGTATGAATCAAAAGGGACATTTCAATATTCGAAGAATGGGCAATTACTTCATGCCCACCCTGTATCGCGTATTCAGTGTGGACTATTCCTGTGCATCCGAGTGTACTTGCATCAGTAATTTTTCGCGACATTTTTAAATGAAACTGTTCTTCCTTGATCATATCTCGAAGCAGAGATCTCAGGAGGACGAAATTAACACACTTTTTACATAAAGAATATACAGGGAATCAACATTCCTATCACTAATGATTAGTTAATAATGCAACCTCATCAGGATGTTGTATTGTAAGCATTTGAATTGAAAGTCATTTTTGAATTAGATAAACCGATCAGGCGTTTAAGAAACGGAAAGAATCTAAAAGTTCCATTCAAATACTTACTGTCGCTTAACAAACAAGTTAAAAATAAAAAACCTTGAATATCTAAGTAGCTTCCATAACTTGTTTATTAAATTTACATAGCCGATGATAGACGCAATATTTTTGATAAAATCTATTGGGATTTAATTTGTGTCCCCCTAACAAAAACCAAAAGAAGGTAGACTCCCACAAAGCCTACTTTGCCCATATAAGTCAGGTAATTACTTTATTAATTAACCTGGATTTCTATGTTAATTAGTTTCCGTTCTCAAGACGCTTGATCACAAAGTGCAACAAAATGTAATACGGGGCCTCACTTTCCGATTTTGTGAAATTTAAAGAAAAGGGGGAGGCTTATCATTATGCAGCATTACTCAGCTGTTAGATTAGAGCGACAACCTATGACCTTTGTGACTTATTTTCCTAATTTAAATCCAACGTTCTACTTGCACAATATATAATTGAAGCCCTAAGCTGACAAAGCAGGATCGGCATAAAAAAAATCAGTACGCCACTGGCACAAAGCAAACGCTAACAACGTGACATGACCTATCAGTATCAATAATCATTCGCGTGCAAATTGAATATCAAGAGTTGAAATAAGCGAAATTCTTACCGCATTTTGCTTTTTCCAATCCACCAATTGATTTGCAGCCTTATCGTAGGAAGCCATGTTGCAGTAACACTGAATTAAACTTTTCGGTCTGAACTCCGCGTTTGACGGAGCGCAAGCCGGTCTTGCTTTAAATAGGTCGGTTATCAGCTGGTTGCCCAACCATGGGCGTAACATGCGATAGCCTATCATTTTCGGCCGCGGCTCAAAGTTGATGAATGAGGTTGCAGGTATTCGGTGCGTACGTGTCTATGGCAACAATAATATATAAACAATAAAATTAATTGTTTCAAAGTACCTATACTCTATCAGTCTATCGGGTCTGTCTGTACTATATGCGCGTATCTTATCTAAGTCTCTTCTGCGTCAACTCGGGGAAGTGATACAAATTTACTTAAAAGGCTCGTCTCGAAATAACCAAGTAGTCGGTCAATCAGTTATCAATTATGATATCTACCAATTGCGCAGCGCGCCAAAAACATTGATAGCAAGCAGTACAGTCAGTAATCAGTATACATTGTAATACTGCAAAACAAAGAGGTGTTTGCGGGTTTATGCTCCAGTTTTGGCAGCTCTTCCGGTTTTTAAGGGCCTTTGGGGGAAGAACATCGCACTCGCTTGTACTCCGCTAATTCAAGGAGTTGGTGAAATGTGCTGGTGGCGGTGGTGCCAAAGCTGAGGAGATGAAAGGGGCCCTGAAAAGGCAGAAGAAAGATTTTGAGGGGTGTCCAATTAGGGATCGAGATCTATGCGCCGGACGAGACTATAAGAAGTGGGAAAAATTACTCTATTTTGATGATATTCTAAAGGGCAAGCGGTGGTCCCCCAAAGGAAAAAATCCTTCTAAAATTAAGCGTTCACCTCGCCATGGGGAGAACGACGGTTTTTCTAACTGACAGCATATTCGGTTATCTACATCCAAAAGTTACGTCTTTTTTAATTTAATTTAATTAATTACGTCCTTCCCAGACGTCTTAAAAATACGGTGCCGGTGTCAAAATTCACGTTTTTTAAAGAAGCACCTAATAGACTTAATTTGAGGCTGTAATCCATTCAACTAATTAAACAACGGTTAATTATACTTATCCAAATAGTCGGAATGAAATCTCCAAATTCGGCAATCCAGCAATGCCCTTTTCTTCTGTGGAATGTGAGGGCAAGCGGCCTAATCTGTTATCACTTATCATATTTTCCTTGAACTGCACGACCTTGCCGGTTTAATGCTGGCTGCATACCAACGTCGGCGACGAAACATTAGGATGCATGGCAGCGAGAGGATTCCCTCAAGGTGGGGTGCTGTCAGGCTGTTATCTCTTCTGTGAAATGCTTGAAAAACTATAATCTTCCCTCTAAAATTCAGAAATGCTCGACTTTTCTCCAAGATTATAGCCTGAAGAGCTGTCAGAAGTGAAAAAAATTATGCTCCTTTGATTATATTGAGAGGTACAGTGGATAAGCTACCAAAAAATATGTCTTTTTAAGGGTAATTAACCAAAGAAGACAAAATTTTGATGCACCACAAAAGAAACACTCCTTGCAGAAGATAAGCTTTCTTGAGAGCAACAATAATGGAGAACCCTGCCGAGTTTTAAATAATTTATTTTTTTGATATAAATGTAAAAATATTGATACAATATTATTTACAGTAGATCAAGACTAAACAAACACTTTCATTGTCTCTTCTACAGCAGATCGACATAGCGGACAGTTGTAAGCATAATTTCGTATACGACCGACACACTGCTCGCACAAACACAAGTGACGGCAGGGTAAAAGTAACATACATCTACTGCTGTCCTGACAAACTAAGCACAAGTTTCTATTGGACTGGTAATCGAGCTCATCATCCGAACTGCTGCTTTCCGATTTGTCAGATGGTGGAGGTACTGGTCGAGGATTTGCATTTCTGTATTGAGCACGTCTAACTGGTAATTGAAACCGTGAGAAACTTCTCCCGATCATTTGGAGCAATAGCTGCACTTTTTGGTATATGATCCCTTGCAATTTGATAAAAACTACAATAATAAAAAATCCGAAAACTAATCCAGCTAAGGAATCGATAGGAACATCAGTAATGAAATCATATCCGCAATGCAACACATTCTTCGTGCTGTCAATTGAGTGAATCGTTAAATTAAAGATTTCACTGGTAAGCAGGCCCACATAGTAAGTTGTCATCGTACACAAGTAGACCACGAATAAAGGAATCAAGGTAAGAGCAAACCATATTCCGGATCCAATCAGTAATATCCACTCCTTTGTTGTTACACACACTGTCGCAGTAAGCCTTATTAGCTTGGCCATAACACTGAAGAAACCATTGTAGATTCCCACAACTCCCAATATTGTGTTAGAAATGACTGTTTTTATAACGTCATAAATGCAAAATACAAACTCAAATATTGCACCGATTACATTAAAGATGTACTGAGTGAGGTGCGAAATATCCTTCCAAAAGATAGAAAAGTCTTCTGTCAGTATCTTCGTTATCGTTTGTATACCAGTTGTGATGTTTCCGGTGTATTCTAAAAAAATAGTAATTCCATTCACGATGGTTTGTCCCGTTTTAAAGCTCAAGGCGAAGCAGAGGTAACCGACATATTTCACAAAATTAAAAACTTGTATAATTGCCTCAATCATTCGGGAGAATTTTTCGAAATTTTACATAAAACATAACCTCAAACAGTTAAGAAACCGTTACGTGACGTTTACTTGATAAATATTGCAGTAGAGCTACTTGCAGAGAAATGACCTACTGTCAGTTTGCTCGTGGATAGGCAACACATTATACACATCTTTTATATTTGTGCCTCTAATGAGCTCACGAAATGAATTCCTGTACCAGGATACAAAAACACGGAAAGCAATTTATTTGGCTCTTTGTAATTACACCCATTTCTCGTAAAATTAATTGATGCACCCTTTCTTGGCAATTTTTACTACCCTTTGAGGCCGAAGTAATCGTTTTCGCAGTCTTCGAAGGCGGTTCGCCTCTCTCAGTCTACACTAGTTTAGCTCTAGCTTTGTTTTTGGAGTATAGTGTCGATTCCTGGTTTCGTCCATGCTAACAGTAGGCGTATAAAATCTCCGCCGATTCCTTGGCAACAGGTTCAAAGCTATTTCCACCCCGTAAAACTTTCATCCAAAACACTCAACATTGCCCAAAACTAAAAAAAACATCTTTCACACGATGGATAGGTAGGGAGGTGAAGGAGAAATCTACGCCTTCTTTCGAAGGGCCCACGTCCGTCGCTTTTCAAGGAATCCAAAGGCTCAGGATGCAGGGCGAAAGGGCATCCGCGGTGAGTCCTCTAGTACAACGGGGGGCAATCTTTGTGCAGGATACGTCACGACACCTATACCATTCCCGGTTTCCGTGTAGCTCCCATTACTTTTCCGAAAGTTCCTCGTTTTCCCTTCGCGCTTCATTGAAATAGCCCTCTTTGGGTTCTTTTTATTTCAGACATACTTTTTGATGCGCTCTCTCTCATTGTTTCCCCTCAGAATCCTCCCTATGCTAGTCCTAGATGTTCTGTATTGTGGGAGAAGTACATGTTTCCTACTCAGTGGTTGTTTTGACCACATCCTAGTAAGCCCCTCGTGCCACCGGGACACTTTCTATGAGTTTTTCTGCTACTTCAGTGGCCAAGTGGCTTCCAACGCATTCATTATGGAAATTATTATCCAAACTTTCAATCTCTACATGACGGTTTTGCTCGAGTTTTTTTTACCCTTCTGCGTCTCAGGTATTCTCGAATATATTGAACCACACATACATGTGATCAGGGAGAGTCAGGAAAAAACTTTCATATTAGGGATTCGGGTAGGTGCGTGGATTGTGGAAAACGTAACGAGGAAGGACATGCAACTTTTGAGTGCGAAATATGGGAGGGTGTGCTATGATGGATGGCATTTTGCGGATAGGGAAGCTATTTTAGAAGTCGGAAATATAAGCGGTGTATTGTTAAAGAAATACACAAACAGTAGGTATGTAGAGGTAATTGTGACTACAACCATTGAATAAATTCAATGCTACAACTAAAGAGACAGTAAGTAGGACGTCAAGGAAGAAAATACATTTAGAGAGTCACTGGAAGCATGGTTTACGATTCCTATCCTCATGTTTTTAATACTCCAACGCCCTATCAGACATTAGTGTAGCGTAGGACTAGAAATGGTTTTGTAGAAAATCAAAATATTTATATACAGTATGTGGTGTCAATAAGAAAAGTGATGTAATCGAGTTTCGTCTCGGGTCGTAAAACTGGCGTAAATTTAAATTTGGCGCCATAACTTTATATGGTAAAGCACGCCGCCCTTGATCTCGGACATTTCAGTAACCAATAGTGCATCCGGCATCGTTAAGTAATGGAGCAGCTGGCGTCGTAGAAACTCTCGAATTAGTTGCCGATTGCAATAATCGAAATATAATTAAATAATAATTCGGAAATTGATGTGTAACATTTCTTTTTAACGATGGAGAACTCAAACTCGGACGGTGTCGTCCTACCGGACATTTCCGAAGCCGAACATCTTGCGAGTGAGCACGATGGCGGCGAGAATGGCGAAACTGTTGTGGAAACAAAAAATCCACGAATTTCCGTGCAGACAGTTCGACATGCAGGGGTTCCAGTTACGCTGCCCGTGGGTTCTCTCATTACTGGTGCGTTCAATGTCATCACCCAGGATCAGCTGCCCCATTTTAAACCGATGCTGTGCGTGGATAATAATGGCTACATTGCCACTGACGGATCAGGGGGTGAGCTGAAGACCATTGTGATACAGGAGGATGTTACCGGAGGGGGCACCATGGCTACCCCCGTTACTGTTACACCCACCTCCGCTTCGGGGTCGTGGAGCGAAGCCGCCAGTATGCCCGTGTTACCCATTCGTTGTAAAAACACCTCGGCAGAGCTACACAAGAACCGCTTCGGGTCGGGTGGAAGGGGCCGCTGTATCAAACTAGGAAACAACTGGTACACACCGAGTGAGTTCGAGGCGCTGTGCGGACGGGCATCGAGTAAAGACTGGAAACGCAGTATCCGATTCGGCGGACGGAGTTTGCAGACCCTAATAGACGAGGCGATAATTTTACCACACGCTACCAGCTGCACGTGTGCGGCATGTTGCGACGACGAATCCGCAACAGGCCCGGTACGGCTCTTCACCCCCTACAAACGTAAACGCAGAAAAGAAAACGACGGCTCGATGAAGCGGCGCGAGCACAGCGGCGACGACAGCGAGGACAATCAGATCAACATACAAACGAAAGAGGAGGCCTGGCAGAATCTCGCCGAGGGCTTGGACTCAAATGAGTATCAGCTCATGGAGCCGGTCGGTAGCGTCGATCCCACCATCATCTTGAAAAGGCTGGAGGAGATCGCCACCAATATCAACAGACAGGCGGCCGAGTTCCGGCGAGGTATCGAGGAAATTCGAGAGGCCTGGAAGAATCAGTCCGATAAATTTCAACGGGAAAAGGATGCGGCAATTCTCGCCGCTCGAGTGGAGGCACAGGTAGCGGCCTTACAGCCGGATGGCAACTCGGATTCCACCTTGCAGCCGGCGTTAGACAACGAACACCAAAAGAAGGTAATTATACTGAACATGTGCTTAAAACATGCGGCCTGCTTGATGCATACTGACAGTATTATATTTTCATTGGACAGCACATTGACCAATGACAAATCAAAAGAGACAAGGTAGTAATCTCTTTTTTTTTACAGTGTGCCAATTGCAACCGCGAAGCGTTGGCCGAATGTTCCCTCTGCAGGCGTACACCTTACTGTTCGACATTCTGCCAACGCAAAGACTGGGCCTCGCATCAAGTGGAGTGCGTAAGAGGGGTCTCATCCGATGCTGCACCTCAGCAGTCGATAATGTTAATAGTGGAAAGTGCCGAGCAACAGTAGATTAAGTTTTATATTTGATAACGTGATATTTTCTAGAATTATGTTACGAAAGTTGATAGATTTATAACATTTTTAAGTTAGCGATTGTTTTGATTGCGGTGTGCAATTTTGAAACAAAAAGAAACGATAATTTTTACATTAAGATTGAAAATTTGTACATAAATTAAATAGGATCTAAGGAGCAGAATTTTTTATCTCTTGATCACGTTTGGATTTTGAACTTGTTGGTTATTTATTATTACAATGCGACCTAAACATTTCGGTAGCTCTTATTTTCACATTTATTTGTAATTAGAGTAATTATTGCATTCTCCACAATTTGCTTAGCAATGGTGTTTAGGTGATATTTTACATTTCTTGTAAGTACATTTTACGGCTATGGCACAATGTATTTTTCATTTGTATTTTATTTATCTGTTCTTTTGTAATCACTCTTATCTTTACGTGATTAAATTTCTTATGATACTTTCCTTATTTAATGCCCAGAGCTCTTATTTCAAAACTAACCACTGAATGTAATGTGCGATTTTGATAGCAGGGACATTTTAAAGGCCAAAAATTCTCTGACGACAATAAAATTAGGATAGTCTGGTTCTGGATTAATTTTGAGAAAAAGTCAAATACGAAATAAATGAGTTACACATTTCAAGTTTTAATAGTTATACAAGGTCGTAAAGTCATCGAGTTTCACCAGATGGTTAGTTACCCATTATTGTGGTGTAGAATACAAAACTTTATTGTATAGCAGAAGCCATAGAAATTATAAAACTTGAAAATTCTGTAGGTATTTAATTTAGACGTCCAAAATAGCCAGGCTTAGGTTATCCAGTCGTTTCTATGGAAACTATTGTATTCTGTTCTGCACTTCATTTTATTTCGTGCGCCGCTTCCCATTTTTAATTAGAATGACAGATGTTACTGGGAATTTGGAATGTGGAATGATTTATTCCACTTTATCTACACTTGCCGTTAAAGTGACCACTTTTATCTACTCTAACTGTTAAAGCTTACTCATTCAAACCTATTTAACATCTATAAAATACAATTAATTAAATTCTCAATGGTCTTCACTGGTCCACGGACAATAATATACCTACAGTTCATATTGAAATTCTTCACGGCGAGCGCGTCATGGACATTAACAAAAGTGTCTCTTATTATTGTAATTTGTCTACATTTATAATGTTATTCAGTTATTCTGGGTCTTATAGCTTAGCCAATGTATCTTTTAATATACTTATAGGTAGGCAAGTACCTATAATGAAAGTATCGCAATTTTTCTTACTTCTGGCCACTCTCCAGTTATAGTCTTTCGATCGATCTAGGACTAGTAGACTTTCTACTCGTATTAATGCTAGAGGCAAGAATATACCTAGTCTTCTATAAAGTACTTTAGTTTGTCCACTGTATCCACTCTGTACCAGTTTTCAAAGCGATCGTAATAATAATAATTTATTAGACCTTTGTAGCTATTTTACAATAGATAAGGCAAGTCACACAAAGAAAACGTCGTGCACATGATACGTACGCCTTTCTGAAATGAATCCTATAGCGATTTTGGAACAGATCCATTTTTGACCATCCGTTTGTCCGTGTGCATGATAACTTGTTTAGAAACGTGCGATCGCTTTGAAAATTGGTACATATGGCCTTAAGGATATAAGAAAAGTCCTTATTGTTTTTAAGTTACGTACGTAGACTATCGAGTTCGGTATTCAGATGTATCGGATTTTTATATTTGATTTTGTGACAATGGAAACTTTCCCTAAACATTTCTAAATTGTTCCCAAATTTTTGAATAACTTAAAAGTACCTACTGCCTGTTTTTGAGACCGGAAAAAAAAATTGTCTGAGATCGACCGAGAATAGTTATTTGTTTCATTAGTACAAAAAATGTCAGTTTTCGGGACGAGGAAGATAGTTGCTGGACGACGCGTTAGCACTCTGGCGGAGTGCAATCCATGTCGCTATCAGTTTCAGTCATTTCTAGTGTATACACAATTAATATTGTTATATTTTGTATTGAAATAAAAAACTTACCATACAGTTTTTTAATTAAAATTAATTGCAATTAACTTTTTCAAATTTTGAATTCAAAATGACAGATAATAGTGCAATGGGTTTGAAGTAGATGGCGTTACGCGCGACGGCGGGTTGTATACGTATTAAAATTACGTTCATCGAATATGTAAATTACGTTACACATGGTTTAAATAAAAATAGGGAGCGTAAATCATTTTCAATACATGTACAATACGTATAGGTAACATCATTATTTGCATTGAATATGCAAAAATATTTGATTTGTATGTATAGAAATATCTTACAACCTGCAATGTAAAACGATGTCAATGGGACATATCTCCGTGATTGTAATTTTTTAATTGGCCCACCTTCAAGGTCAATTTCTTTTTGGTACTAGGACCAAAAGTATCCACTTTTTGTACAGTTGCCATGGTGAAAGCGATTAATCCGCAAAACGTCAATTTTACGTACCGAACACTGTCACAAAATAGCGTCTTATTCAGGTGGTTGGAGAAAAAAACATTTTCTTATAGAATTTGGCCCGTAGAATCCATAATTTCAAACAGTTTGAATATTGGGCTACTAGATCAAAAGTTACAGCCCTTTGAATTTTCTTTCGAAATTGGTTTCTAGTCTATAACTTTTGATTGAGAAGTGTGATCGAAAAAGTACGAATTGTTTTGGATTCTACGCACCAATATTTATAAGAAAAAGTGTTTTCCCGAGAAATTTTGGTGTAGTCGATTTTTGGTGAAAAAGGAAGGTTATACACTGCCCTTTTTTGAGCCCCGAAGAAAAAATTGTCTCAGATCGACCCAGAAAAAAATTTTTCTTATAGAATGTGGCCTGTAGAATCCATAATTTCAAACAGTTCCAAGATTGGGCTACTAGTTCAAAAGTTACAGCCCTTTGAATTTTCTTTCGAATTGGTTTCTAGTCTATAACTTTTGATTGAGAAGTCTGATCGAAAAAGTACGAATTGTTTTGGATTCTACGCACAAAAATTAATAAGAAAAAGTGTTTTCCCGAGAAATTTTGGTGCAGTCGATTTTTGGTAAAAAAGGAAGGTTATACACTGCCTTTTTTTGAGCACCGAAAAAAAAATTGTCTCAGATCGACCCGGAAAAAAAATTTTCTTATAGAATGTGGCCTGTAGAATCCATAATTTCAAACAGTTCCCAGATTGGGCTACTAGTTCAAAAGTTACAGCCCTTTGAATTTTTTTTCGAAATTGGTTTCTAGTCTATAACCTTTGATTGAGAAGTCTGATCGAAAAAGTACGAATTGATTTGGATTCTACGCACCCAAATTAATAAGAAAAAGTGTTTCCCCGAGAAATTTTGGTGTAGTCGATTTTTGGTAAAAAAGGAAGGTTATACACTGCCTTTTTTTGAGCCCCGAAAAAAAATTGTCTCAGATCGACCCGGAAAAAAAAATTTTCTTATAGAATGTGGCCTGTAGAATCCATAATTTCAAACAGTTCCAAGATTGGGCTACTAGTTCAAAAGTTACAGCCCTTTGAATTTTTTTTCGAAATTGGTTTGTCTATAACTTTTGATTGAGAAGTCTGATCGAAAAAGTACGAATTGTTTTGGATTCTACGCACCAAAATTAATAAGAAAAAGTGTTTTCCCGAGAAATTTTGGAGTAGTCGATTTTTGATAAAAATAGAAAGGTTAAGTATTCAAATACTATGCGAAGTATTCGAATACTTCTCAAAGTATTCAAATACCTTGCGAAGTATTCGAATACTAAATATTTGTGAAAGTATTTGAGTTACAAATACAAATACTGCTTCCATAAAGGTATTTAATTACAAAGTATTTGAATACTTTAAAGGATTTGAATACTAAAAAATATTTACAAAATCGAATACTGCCCAGCTCTGGAACCAGAGCATCGGAAGGCTTCCATACGGGTAAACGATTGGGACGAGTGGAAGGATCGAGGCAGCCTTGGGCACGGGTGGAAGGAATGTTCGATCCCTTTCTCGCAAAAAGGGGATGTCTTACTAAGAGCAAAGAGTTACAAAATCACTCTCCCAGACAGGGAGCAGTAGCTAAACTCAAATCTCCCGTTCCTCAGGGACCGGTATATGGTTTACAGACGGGTCCTTAACGGAAAGGGGAACGGGCATGGGTATATACGGTGATCTAATAGAGTAAGCTTGACCTGGGTGCCAGCGCCCTGCAGAACTTGGGGTAACGAAAGGACGGACGAGCTGACTCGCGACGGCAGCGGTGGAGTCTTCGTCGGACCAGACCCCACCCTCCTTCGTTGTCAGAGCCAGGATGAAAGACTGGGTGACCAGTCAATTCCCGGCTGATGTTCGGTACGTAAATATGCTCGATGTGTCACAATTGATTCAGGTCAAAGATAACATAATTTTTCACGGTTACAAATTTACCCATTTGGAACAAAGTGGTAATGTTTAAGATATAAATTGGACAACTAAGGAGTATTTACGAGTGATTTGCTTTCAGCTGATATTTAATTTAAGGACAACCTATTTTATGCTTTTACAGCGTGCAGAATGGCAATATTTCCGATAAATTCGAAGTACTCCTCGCTATTTCCGTCAATCTTAGACAACTTCAAATTTCTTATCGCAATAAGCATATCATTTCTTATCTCACTAAAAAAATCATCCGGGAGTGGAAGAGGAACTAATGACTGCTGAAGCTCTGAAAAAGACCAATAAACATTTATAGATTAGAAGTCATACGTACGTTGGAAATATTTCATTGGAAACGAATGGTGTTTTTTGTCAATGCGCAGTGAAAGTATCTTGTATCCCATTTTATTCACAAAGTTTTCAATGTCTTTCTTGATGTTTAAAGAGTCTTTGTAAGGACTACAGTACTTCTCCCAGTCGGGAAAGTACCCCGACAATTTCTCATTATTTGCAAGAGTCTCATATAACTGAAAAGTGGATGCCTTCGCCGCAAAGTAAAACAGAATTTCTCCACCAGGCTTTAACATTTTGCTCACATTTTCGAAAGCGGCCCTAGAATTACGTTTTATTTTCACAAACCTTGAGAACGTACACTACTTATGGTCGCTGAATTGATGAAAGCAGAGAAACGAAACGGCATAATCGAATTTCTGCTCCAACTCTTCCGGTACTTCATCGTTCACTATGTCCAAGACCCGGAAGGAAAATATTGGTTTTTCTTCGTAGTTATTTCTCGCGTATTCGATAAATTCAGGGCACTTATCCACACCCACTATTTCACTTGTGGATTTTGGTAAGATTGGATAGAGGATGTCGTGCGTTACATTGCCGGGTCCACAACCAATATCGAGCACTTTACAGCCTTCCTTCCACAAAGCAGCCTCTTTAAAATTCGACAAAATCTGGACCGCCGTCTTTTCGGGTAGGCTCCCATATTGTATATACACTTCTCCTCGACCCATTTCAAACATAAGCTTAGACTGTGTGCTGTAGTGCCTAATTTGCAACCTTATACTACTTTATACAAAAGGAACAAGGTCCTTTGTCCATTGTATCTTGAAAGCATAAATAAATTTGCATTCAAAACACTTGTTATGCGTAGTTTCGTCTTTGAATTTTATATTCAAAAGTTTCGTATAGTAGGTACCATTGAATAAAGAAATCATTTTAACTCAACGATAGTACCTATAGTATTAAAGCAAGGTCCTTTTGTGTTTTACGTAAAACCGTGTCTTCCAGATTTTTTATAACACTGAAACTTATTTTATCCGAAATCGTCTTTTTATTAATATTTTCTCATGATTTTATAGTGACGCAAAACGTTGCGCATTGCCCAAGTCTGGCGTAGGTAGCAACAATGGCAAGTAATAGAATCAACAAATTAAAACAAATTGGTTTGATAATATTTGTGAACCCGAATATTAAAAAAAAGCGAGTTGCGTATGTACTAAATTATTTCAAAATCCAAAGACGCATTCGCTTTAGTGTAAACCAATGTACGTTTCCTACTCTTTGGAAAAACGTAAAGTTTGCCCAATATTAAAATCAGGCGTAGCAACAAATATAGAAAATTATAGGCCAATATCAATATTATCTAATTTTTCGAAGGTTTAAGAAATCGTCTTGTATGAAAAACTTTATTATGGATTTAAACCGGACCTATCAGAGTATCAACATGGATTTGTTCAGAAATTTGTTGTCGATCAACAACGACAAGTAGACGTTATATTTACTGATTTTAGTAAAACTTTTGACCAAATTTACCACCTTATTATTTTAAGGAAGCTTGAAGAATATATGGGCTTAGTTCCTTTATTATTCAGCTCATTAGATCCTATTTAACGAATCGGAGTCAATTGGGCCCTTTTCTTTTCTTGGTCTTTATTAATGATTTGCCTGCTATAGATGTAAACGATATTGAAAAAGTACAAAGACGATTTGTAAAATATCTACACTTTCGGGTAAATGGTTATTATCCAGCCAAGGGTATTCCCTACTACTAAAGCAATTTGACTTGATGGCTCTTAAAACTAGAAGACAACTATTCTTTCCTATACAACTTAGTACATAATAATATCGACTGCCTCATCGCTGCTAGCCGTAATAAGATTTTCTGTGCCTCCCTTCAACTTCAGATATGCGACTGTGTTTAAGTTGCCAAAATATCGAACGAATGTTATGTTCAACTCCCCAATTTATGAGATGTGTTATTATTATAATAGTACTTGTAACTCTATTGAGCTTTTTAACACTACTTTAAAGAATTACAATTCATCAATGAAAGTATTTAATTTTTAAGGCTTCTGTTTATGTTCATTTAATTATTATTATGGAATAATCTACTACAATTACCTTTGTTACTTGGTTGGTATCATATTTTATTTAAAGAATGTTATATTTCTTTCTATCCCTAGTGAATGTACATTGTAACTTAACATTGTCACTTATTGGTTAATCTGTTGGTGACAATAAATATTCTTATTATTAAGAGTGAAATTATGTATATAATTTAAATTACACTGACTACTGTGCCGTTTTAAACGTCAGTGCCACCAGCAGCTAGCAAAACCCATAAAGAGAGGAGATTCGCCCTTATCAATAACGGTTTTGGTAGTAAGCCAAATGACTGATCGATATTTAAATTGAAAATACCACATTAACTTCAGATCTGGGCCTAATGAATGAGGTTTGTCCCAGAAATAGAGGGCAACTTAGATATATAAGCATATACAGAGTGTCACAACGCAAACGAAACAGACTGAATAACTCGCAAAGAGATAGTTTTTGGAATAAACGCAGAAACAAGTCGATTTTGGTTGGTAGGAGGGCATATATTACTTAAACATTTCCTAAGCAGGGTTGTCACCCTTTCAATAATTTTGAACGTTGGGTCGAGCGACACATCTAATTTAATTAAATGTTTATGCAGCGGGTAGGCCGTGGTAATAAAAAATTAAACAATGCCAGAAAGTACCTAAACATTTGCAGAAATCTTTTTTTTATTATATTTTTTACACAGTATGAGCGAGGCTAGCAAAGACCAACACACTGTTGCAGAACCTGACATACTATTTAAAACAAGTAGTACTTAACATTACTCTGTACTATGTAATTGGGCGTAATCCTGTTGAGGGCCTAGAACAAGAGGGTCAATAAATAAATAAATAAATTACTGTAGGTACGATTGTATACGAATTACTTAAAACATTATTATTCGTGGTCGTGGCACTTCGTTAATTTGTAGGAGGCGGTGATCGCACTGCAGCAAGAGACCTTTAAATTGGAGTTACGAGATAACCACAGAGTCGATGCTAAAAAAAAGTCACAAATAGTAATTTATTTTAAATGTTTGAGTTCATATTTGTCACGTGAAGTTAGTAGTGCATTTTTACAACATTGAACTATTGGAGTCCAAAAAATTGGGTTTGTTGCCGTCTTAAAGTTCAAAAAAAGCTCATAAAAATTAACCGATTTACAATTTTTGAGCTGTCAAATTGACGTGAAGTTAGCAGGTCATTTGTCAATTTGATTTGAAATTACAATGAGAGCTCAAAAATTGAAAATGGTCTCGTTTAAAAGCTCATAAAGGTTGATCAGATTATAATTGAAGTTAACGGAGCATTTCTTCAAAATTGATTTGTGAACTAACTATATAAGAACTCAAAAATTGCAAACGGTACCGTTGAAAAGCTTAAAATAATAAAACATTGAACAATTGTTTAGTCTATACTCGTCCTTCCCGCTTCAGGGACGTCAAAGTGTGTGCCAGAAACGAAAAAGTTTAAACTGTAGGACCAGTAGCGGTACAGACGGACAAATTGCGGACAATAGCGTTCTTTCTCTTTTTGGAAAATGCGCTAAAACCCCGGGGGTATCTGAAAGAACCGTAGATTTAGGAAAGAACTGAAGAATGGGCGGAATGTGAAGGATTAAAAATGAATTAAAGATGAGAGTTTTAAAAGAATCTGAAAAAACTGAAGAATCGGACGAATCCAAAGAATCGAAATAATTTGAAAAATTGTTGTGTCACAGGACAGTACAAGGTCTTCTTTAAGATACCACGTAAAACCATTTTTAGCGCATTTCCACAAAAATAAAAAAAATGCGCTATTGTGGCCCCTTTGTCCGTCCGGCTGTCCGTCCGTCCGTCCGTCCGTCTGTTCCTTTGTCTGTCTGTCCATCTATCTGTCCGTGTGAACGATAACTTTGTTTAGAAATGTTAGATCGCTTTTACATCTCCGTTAGTTAAAAACTGAATTGCATGAAATTCAATATGGGCATAGCTTTAGCCATATAATACGCAATTCCAAAAGTTGAATCGAATGGAATCGATTCAAAATTCACAGTGCCCTTTTCGCATCTCGACCATTTATAAACCGAATTGCAAACTTTTTTACTTATAAAAGTATTTGAATGAAATTTGATACATAGGCACTTGAAATAAAGGAAAATCAACCGCCAATTTCAAAATTTGGTTTTGCGCATGCGCAGTGCCAACATTTTTATTTATGGAAGAATTTAAATGAAATGTGATACATAGGCACTTGGAATAAAGGAAAATCTAGCGCCAGTTTCAAACTTTTATTTTGCGCATGCGCAGTGCCAACTTTTTTATCTATGGAAGCATTTAAGTGAAATTTGATACTTAGGCGCTTGGAACAAAGGAAAATCTAACATTAGTTTCAAAATTTAGGTTTGCGCATGCGCAGTTCCAACTTTCTTATTTAGAAAAGCATTGAAATGAAATTCTTCTCATAAACTGAAATTGAAGTAGCACGTCAAAAATGGATTGCCCATGTGCAACGCTATCTTTCATATTTGTGGCCGGATTTTTACGATTTTAATAGAAGTTGCATCTTACAAATGGGAAATGAATGCAAGTGGAAATGCGCTTTATGTAAATCGTTTACGATTACTTTTTAACTTGTTATTTATGTGGGCGATTCAGTTCACTCAATATTGAAACAAAATTAAAATTAACGTTTCAACACTTTCAACTCGACATGTTGCTTCAAGTCTCAAGCTACAAGTTTTGATTTCAAATTTCGAGTCACAGGTTTATAAATCGTTCAAACGTTAATACCGTTTATTAAAGATCATTTAGAGTTTCTATGGACTTTTTGGTGGCCTATGAAAGCTTTTATGCGTCTTTAAAGGTCGCTAGGGATGATTAAGAATTGCAAATAAAAATTTCGAGGAATCTCCAAGAGCCTACAAGGGGAATTATTAATATTCTTTTGTCTTTTTAGAAATTTAAGAGATTGCAAAAGGTCCGAGAGTCTTCAATAAACATCAAAAGTTTACAAAGGCCTCTTGGAGAAGTCCTTTGGAGCTTTCTTGAGACTTTAGAAGCCCTTAAAAGCACGTCAAAGTCTTGATTAAAACCTCTTACCAGTCTTACCAGAATTTATGAGGGCTTTATTGGCCTGTAAGAGTCGTATGTTTCTTTTCCAAAAGTTTTCGATGGTCCCCACAGCAAAGAGTAACTAATAATTATTCTTTGCCCACATCCTTCTAGTAAACTGTAAAGCTTCTAACAGGAGCTTTGCAATCTCTAAGGATTTCTAACTGCATTTAACAATAACTAACATCCTTGTGAGGGCTTCAAAACACTTCCAAGAGGCCACATAAGATCCTCTTAAATCTTTTGAGAAAAACCTTAAGATTTTTTTAAGTGTTTAACAATCTCCGAAGATTGTTTCATTAACTATCGATTGTTTGGGCGCCTTTTCTAAATCGATCGGGATCTAGAGACAACGGAATATCGTAGAACTTTCGAGCTTTCAGCATTATATTAGTACTAGCGTGTTAATTCCTATATCGCTTAGTCTGAAAGCTTAAAGCCGAAGTCGATAATCTACGAATCTCCCTTAAATTTGTATGTAGTTCACCGGGCGAGCGAGATGAATTTTTTTGTAAAGAGTTTTATTCTTGACGAAAATTCCGGTTAATTTTGAATCATAATGGATTAACCTTATAAAGGTCATTCGGAATTGTAGACAGAGCTTTGTTAAAGAAAATTATGAAGAAATGAACAAGGCACTCTTTTTCTCAAACTTCTATTTTTCTTTGGAGCGATTCTTTGAAGGGGGTAAGGACGATAATTTTCCTTGAATTTTCCTCGAAAGCGAAAAACAAATTGGGCAATACTTTTGTGCAGATACGCGTAATTTTCAACACCCCTGCGCCCCAATCGCTCTTTGTGAGTACCTAACATCTTCCCACGCTTCGTTATGCCTAGTCCAGACGTCCCAATCGCCCTTTGTAAGTATCCTCCTCCGACAATCCGCTCTCGAGATATAAGGATTCATATATCGATCGAGATCTCGCTAACGGAACATCCATGGCTTTCGGGATTTCAGCATTAGGTTCGTACCTACTATCGAGGTATTTCTACAGCGCTTAGTTCGAAAACTAAAAAGATTATTTTCGAAGTTGATAATTTATGAATTGCCCTTTGGTAAAAATTAATTCCTCTCGTCTAGACCTTTTATTAGAGTACCAGTTCCGCATCACACCTTATTTTGATAAGGTCGGGTCGGGGGCTACCACACTTCCTTTATCGGTACCCACTATTCTAACGCCCTTACATATAAATGGGACATTTTGGTGGATTTTGCTAAAGACACTTAAAAAAATAGTACATAATTTTTGGGGCACTTATAGCTCGAGCTTTTATTGGCGACACGAGAAAGAGAGACCGCTCTAAGAAACCGTGTGACAAAATTAGCTGCAGCCCGAAGTCGACTACCCCTCGAGGACGCGCGCCTTGAAAAGGTGGTTTATTTCGCCCCTAGGAAAAAACAAAATTCCGTCACGCACGAGTTTGAAAACAATCAGACCAAAATTCTAGAAGAAAAAACCACGTTAGTAAACCACGCTCGGGATGAGGCTCAGATGTCGTCCACCCCACCTCATGTAGCCGGTAGCCCCGTCCCTAAAGTTGGTAATTACACGGCCACAGCCAGCCAGCCAAAAAGCTACCTTTTTTCCTAATAAATTTTATGCTCATAACTAACGGATATGTTCCTTATTTTTTGGCCCACATTGCCAATTCACTAACTCCGATCTACAAATTTGATAAAGAATCCACCTGCAAAATTTCATTTTATCATCCGTTCTCTTTTAAGTCGATTGTCATGAAGCCATCGAGGGAGCGAGCGCCCGGATGATTGGAAGAAAGGAATGCATACGCGTCTCGCTAATAATTACTTCGAATATTCATATGTGGTATATGGTCGATTAAGAAACTTGAGTAGAGGATAAGTCCAAGTAGGTACACTAAAGCAGCTGAAGTCCCTAAGGGGTTTTGATTAAACTTAAAGTTAAAGAATACGAAGAATTTTAAGAGTGTATAGACCTCGGTATAGACCTGGGGAATTTTAAGAATTTGAAGAACTAATAAGGGAATTGAATAATCGAAAGATGTGAAGTATCCAAAGAAATTAAAGAACCTGAAAAATTCGAATAATCTGACCATCAAAAGAAGTCGAGGAAATGGATTTAGAAATACATATCTGAAGAAGCTGAAGAATCGAACGAATACGAAGAATCGACACCTGTGTATCTTTTGTTGCCTAATGCTTAGGCAATAACATCCCCATAATTTTATCATTAGCAGGAGTAGTAGCATTAAATTTATGGCAGAAGTTGTATTTTTAAAATTACCTCAAACGCAACCCTAACAACATTTTCTAAAATAAAAAAATAGATTGTGCAAGTAAATTATGTGAAGCAGGCGAAAATTGAAAAAAGAATTACTTCGACAGCATTTGCCCTTTTTACATTTACATCAACCAATCTCCTTCTACATTTTTTGCCATCAATTAAAATTTTGTTGATTTTAGTATTAGTATAATATATGGAAAGTAGGTCTCCCAAATTGCGTAAAACATGTTTTTGTTGGTAAGCAGAAAGTAGGATTGTTCGCATAAAAATGTAACAAAATTGAGAGACAGCATTGGGGATGTTTATCTCAATGATGTCTTTGTACTATCTACTTTTCACTTTTGTAGCCAAAATTAAACACTTCTTGCAACGAATAAGGTTCATGCGATCAAAATTTCCACCCCTTCAGTTAAACGCTTAAACGAAAAAACTGCACAATTTAGAGAATTTTAATTACAGCAATTAATTTTTAATTAAAATTTGACGCACTCGAGTAACGACAAATTCGAAACTTATTGTTCGAACAGTACACGATATGTTCGAATTACTATCAATGAATTATCATACCCCACTAATCCATGTGAACCAATGGTCATGGAACGGAACAAGGTACGGCGATTGTAGTTGTTAGTTCAAGTTTAAAACAGGTAACAGGTGAACGCGTGTGGTGTGTGTGCAGTGCTTCCACTTTTTATCGTACGTTACAATTGCAAGGAGTTTCATGGTGCACTTGTGTGATATTTGGGCTTAGCCCTGCTGTGATAATGACTGTGACATATAATGGGGAGGTTCCGAATGGAAGTACTTTTGGGTGTTTTTGGAAAATTTTATGCAAGTGAGTAGAAACGCATTGTTCGCTCACTCAAAAAGTGACCTTTTTAAATATAGAAAAACTATTAGTGAACCTTTCACTTTCAAAACTATTACTAGAGATTTAGAAAAATGAGACAATAGTTAAGTCCTTCGATACGAATAGCCTTTCTCCTAATGAATTTATTGGTTTTTGTATGCGAGATATTAAAATGCCAGACGAATTCTTTATTTAACAATATACTACAATTCATTCTGCTGCACCCGTTTTAGAAATTGTAATTGTAAATCACCGCATTGTGTTATATAATTTGGAAACTATAATTTATGCTTGATAAAACGTGATGATGCGAATAGATCGATTAACTTCCGCTGAAATCGATGGAAAAAATCGCGCCAGTATTAATTATACGTTTATTAAAAAGTAGAACGGCGTTTGAGCGAATTTGCCGATGGTCAAAAAAGGTTGAAAGTTTTCTAATTGGTATCTAATAAGTCTCTACGAGTTCTTCTTCCTCTGGAAGAAGCTCGAACATTCGAAAGTTCTGTTCGAAATCTAAAGTTTCAATTTGTTTTAAGTGTTCCTTTATCTTCATATTGTCAAGCCTCAATTGCATATACGCATAACCGCAAGGAAACCGTAGTTCGCGGTTTTCTAATAACAGTTCTTTGCCGGTATGTTGTAAATATACGCGAAACCATCATGAAAGCATAAACAATTTTTCGTTTCACTTCAGTGTAAAGGAAAGACTTTACTAAAATTAAATTACTGCTTCCCGTTACTGACAGCTTCGGCAACAAAAGGCAGATGCATGTTCCATACTTGAAGCATATAATAACGTTTTCGATTTTTTTCCAAATTAACTCTGAATTCCCCTCCATTTGCTTAAGATGTAAGTACTATAGTTTTTGTCCAACTCAACTTATTCCCTCATTTTCTAAATTCCTTCATTTTTGATTTCAGAAGGTCGTAAAACCAATCAAATATTATAATCTCAAAATCCTTGAATAACTAAGTGATTTCATAATTTTGACAATTGAGCAACAATGATTTATGGGTTTGAGAATTTAAATCAAAATCATCCAACCATTCATGATTTTGTTTCGAAATTGAAATGGTTACTGGGTGACTTAATTCATTAATTTATTTTAACTACGTTTTAAGTTGTACTAAATCTACGAAACACTACGTCGCATATTTTCACCCTAACTACGTTTTAAGAGGTATGATTTTTTGATTAGATGTTAGATCACTGGTTTAAATTGCAGATTACTTTATATGAGCAAGTATTAAAGATTAAGGGATCCACGGATCTTGAAATCATCTATTAAAACTCAAGTACGTAGGTAGCATTTAAAAACAAGATCCGAAGAGTCGGATTTTTTCTTTCAAAAATTGTCCCTAAATAAAATAAATAAATAAAATGATGTGCAGCGGCAAGAACGACGAATTTTCCTTTGCTTGCATGATACAAGCAATGAAGAGCACGACGAAAGTTTTCTCGGTGATAGACAAATTAAATTCGGCGAAATGACATGGTACTTTTTAACAGTCATGTTCATTGTTAATGGTTCTGCGACATCGTCTCTTCGAAAGGCGCTCGGCTTGTGCGCATAATCATTCTAAGTCTATCCTTGATGGCTCGTGCGCCGCAACTGGGCGTAAAGGCTGATTATTGATCGAAACTTGCACAGAAATAAAAGGGACACAAGTTATGAAAAGCGTCGATCTAACCTATATTTTTTAGGTTGGTATTAGCAAAATTTCACTTGAAAGTGAAATAGATTTGCAGCATCTGTCACTTCAAAAATTTTCGGAAAGTTATTTTATTTTCGACTTTCATGAAATAGGTTTGAGCATGTAAAACGGGCTGAACTTAAAGCATCTTAACTAAATTGAAAAATTACAAAAGAGAGAAAATTTAAACAAGAAAATACATAATTAGAAACAATTCTAAAAAGAAAAATAAACACTGAGATAACAAATTCAAGTACAATAAACCAACTTTGTGCTTATTCATAATAATCCCCCAGATTTACAGTTAAAAATTGAAATATACTCATATGCAGTGTGTCCCATAATTATGTTTGGTATTTAAACCGAAATAACGTCTATATGACTTTGTTTACACAAAAATATACACAGATTAATTTAAAACAGGAATCATGAAAAGACTATTTTCAAGCTAAGGCCTTCATAATCAAAATTCGCGAGTTGAACGGGGATCAAACTTTTTTTATTTTAAGACCGAAATGAATCTCCATACTTCAAGTAGAAAGCCAAAATTAGGCCATTAAGGGTGTAAAGGGGCTCATTTTAAGATCATACAGTTTTATATTTTAACAAAATGAAACATTTTATACGTTGATCAATTTGGAGGAAGAAGTAAACACACGTTGTACCATTCATTGTACACAGTCCTGCTCCTCAACCCCTATCAAAATCTGGGGAGGATGGTTGGGGAACGAAATTAGTTTTGTCTTTTATGGTACTCTAATAAAGGGTTTCAACAAAAGGAATTAATTTCTACCAACCACAGTTCTCCTCCTCTACTCCTTATCGTGATCGGTCGTAATTACTCACATCTCAAGAGCGGAGTGTCGGAGGAGAGTATACACAAAGCGCGATTGGGACGTGTTGAAGAAATATATCTAATGCTGTCAAAACTTTAAGAGCAAATATATTTCGAAAACCGCCTGTCAGAGGAGAGTACTTAGTAAGGCAAAATGAATCGTCTGTACGTTAAATCGAAACGGATATCTCGAAAACGAAGTGTCCGAAGAGTGTACTCATGAAAGGCAAGTGGAATGTCGGGACGAGATACAACTATCGGTGAAAAAACTTTCAGTGCAAATATCTGCAGAAGAGAGTGCCGGAAGAAGGTACTTTCCAAAGGTGATTGGAGCGTAGAGGAGACATTATGTAAAAACTTGAATGTCTCGAAAATGGAGTGTGGACTTGATTCTTCTTGCATTATACAGGGTGTATCATTAATATTGCGAAAAAATTCAGGGTGAGATTCCTTGCATAAAAATAAGAATAAAAGTTCATATAAACATGTAACAAAAATGCATATCGCACATTTCACTATTTGCGTAATTCATTTTGAAAAAGAAACCTAACAACTGTCAAATCGCTGTAAAGTAACGACTTTCATATAAAAAGTCAATGGCACTCTCGATAGAGTGATCCGACAAGTGATGATGTAGAGGAAACAAAAAAGTTTTATTTTCAATTGCATAATATTCAACGCCCTGTATCTCGGAAACGAGGCATTTTTGGAAACATGTTTATATGAACTTTTATTCTTAGTTTTATGCAAGGAATCTCACCCTGAATTTTTTCGCAATATTAATGATACACCCTGTATAGCGTGGATTTTAAATGTGCACCAGGCGGCCTTTAAATCATCTACCAAGAAGATGAACAGCGATAAATACACGGTGTCCATTTTTCGAGTGCCACTATGGGATCTCACTTATCTTAAGAGATAGACAGTTGGTTAAATGGGGGCAAAGTTGCAAATTTTCGTGCTGAATAAGAATCTGAAAAGAAATTTGAAATATCTTCAATACTTTTGAAGATATCACAAAAAACGAAAATTTCTGATTTTCGTTTTTAATTTTTTTATGATAAACTAGTCGTAGTAGACATTTCTAATTAGCACATTATTCGGACACTTTTTAATGGAGATTTCAAATATGGCGTCCTGTTTTTAATTACGTTCAAGATGACGGAGAAACACGTGGCAACTATAGTTTTTCTTATGGGCGCCATATTGAATTTTGACATTTTGGGAATACGTCTTTTTTTCTCTTTACAACGATATATCACATTTTTCCTAAAAATACAATTTTTCATTTTTTGTGAAGAGTGCTTTGGAAAAACAAAACGTTCTTTTGTTGTCAACAAAAGTTTGACAGTTTGATCCATCTGTCTGGTTGCAGCGTTGTGAGAAAAGTAGAAATTCGATTTTCATCTCAACCGCTTGCAAAATTGCCTGCTCATATTAATTGGGTCTATCACCATATTGCTGTCTACATCTTTTAAAAGAACGATATTCGCCCTCAAACTAGGTTGTTGCCCCTCTGGATAACGCTGCAAGTATGTTGCAGCAGTCATGATGGCATTTCGATGAGAAGTGTAGTAAATTTGGATTATATCTCTTTGATCTGCACTTGAAAAAGGCATTTTCGCATTACAACTAGCATAAAACTAAATGACACTACAATAAGTCAACCTTTTGTTCACAACAAACAAACAACCTTTTGTTCACAACAAAAGAACGTTTTGTTTTTCCAAAGCACGCTTCTCAAAAAATTAAAAATTGTATTTTTAGGAGAAATGTGATACTGAACCACCATGTGTGATATATCGTTGTAAAGAGAAAAAAAGACGTAATCTCAAAATATGAAAATTCAAAATGGCGCCCATAAGAAAAACTAAAGTTGCCACGTGTTTCTCCGTCATCTGGAGAGTTATTAAAATCAGGATGCCATATTTGAAATACCATTAAAAAGTGTTCGAATAATGTGTTAATTAGAAATGTCTACTACGATTAGTTTATCATAAAAAAAATAAAAACGAAAATCAGAAATTTTTGTTTTTTTGAGATATCTTCAAAACTATTGAAGATATTTGAAATATCTTTTCATATTCTTATTCAGCACGAAAATTGGCAACTTTGCCCCCATTTAACCAACGTTCTATCTCTTAAGATAAGTGAGATCCCCATAGTGGCACTCGAAAAATGGACACCGTGTATAGCATGCTACCTCCGGTCGTTATCTCTATGGATACGATTCCAATAAAAAAGTCTCATTAATTGTCTATCAGGAAAATCGAAACGTCATTAAAGAAATCACACATAATGATAACATAAGTGTTTCTTCGAGTCATTAACGAAAGTACTGAGTCAGGAAGCGAAGTCTGTTGGTGCATAAACTACTATTTACACAGTTTTTGTAAAGCTATACTAATTGGTAAAGTTTATCACCTAATCAACGTTAACTTGGCTGTACTACATTTAGTGAATGACTCAACTTTTCCGTTAATTAGATAAGAAAATGTTTCTATCAGGATTCCTAAAAGTTGTAGATTCCTTTACTAATTAAAACCTATCATTGAAATGAAAACGATTACACAATACATAATTTAAAACTGAATTAATTAACAAATACATTGCCTTTGAAACTCGATCGTTGACATTTCACGATTGAGCAAATGGATTAGAACTTATTAATATCTGACCTTACCTTTAGAACACAGAGATCTGGCAGTTATGGGTTTTAAATAAATAAACTAAAGGTTCTTGAGGTAAATAGTAACATTCCATGAGTAACGGAGTAACAATCACCATATCCATTTTTTTAGTTAATGCCACACAACCTTTTACATTTAAAAGGTTTTAACGAACCATACGGCTGTGTCGCTACTAGATTTTTATTTTGTTCTACTTTTTTTGCTATTTGCACCAAGGAAGGAGTTTTTCTAGGTTGCTTACTAAAAAGAGTATAGCAAAAACCAGTTTTTTAATCATCACAATTTTACACCCCTGCTGTTAATTATTTTATTAATCTTAGATAGAGAAATAGAGACACCCAATCTAAACCCTATAATAAATCTAAGACAATGTATAAGAGAAAAATGACAATGAATGTACATAGCTACAATATCAAGTACATGCTAAATGAAAAAGAAAAACAAACAAACAAAAATAGCAAACGTTGGCAAGGCAACAGCAACAAGAGTTATCATGACTAATAAGTAATAATAGTAAATCCTAATAATAAAATGCAGTTAAAATAAAAAAATTCAAAAAATAGAATATCCATGTATATAGTTAAACAAAGATACACACAAGTTAAACTATAACCTTATGAATAATATATTATGAAAAAGTAATAGTTGGAAAATCAGTAAATTAATATAAACGAAAATTAATAAATTTAAAATTGAAACTACTCTTCATATCTTAATTCGGGGGTTCTAGTATAACTTTAGATATATCAGCAAAATTTCTGCTAGTTATATCGCAGAGTGTTAACTTTCCTATTTGTAGCCAAATTTTTCCGACAGTTTAAAAAAGGTGCTTCGCATAGTAGGAAAACGAACGCATTGACTTTTTTTCTGAATTAGAAACTACTCGCAAAAGCAAATTATGTCAGAAAATGCAGTGCGGGCGGATTTTGCCCGAACTAAAAACGAATTAGGTTGGTGGGTAACTATTTTTTCGCAAAAAAGGCGGTTAACGTGGAAATGCGCTTTCAATTTTCTTCCATTTTATGTGATTTTCTTAGGCCCAAGCAGAAATATTCTAATTCTGACAGTAAAGTGAACGTTTGAAACGTTTGTCAGTTTTACTATAGACCTCCCAAATAAAGATTTGTTAAATTTTGATCTTTGAGGCGAGGGACCGTTTAAGTTTCTCGAGAATTGTTAACAAAAACCGCTAAAATTAGACGCGTTTGGTTAAAAATGATTTTAAAGTGCTCACGAATGCTTCTTTTATTGCACGGCAGGTAACATCGCTACTTACATTATCGCAATAAATAGCGAAATTGAGGTTGTCCAAAATTACAACACTTTATGAGGAGGTATTACAAATACCGTTCTGTTGACGTATTTTTTAGGGTGCGATTGCGAGTCGCCTTGAGAGATTTGTCGTATGTGCGGGTAAATGCTCGTCATTACCTCCAGTCAATGCTAATTGATTCCGATCAATGGCCCTAATTTTCTCTCAATGTTTATACCAATGTCAACCTCATGTGATCACTTGCATCGCCATCAGCGGTGGCAACTTAAAATGGCACGGAAATTACCTTCGTTACTTCCGGAATCGTGTCCTTTCGTCTAATTTGTTGATAGTGCAGACTAAATCTTAATCAAAATGTACTAGTGCCACTGAGGAAATTAGTAGCAAATGAAAGAGCGATGTGGAAATGTGAAATTTAAACGCATGCAGTTGTTAACATTACAACTGAAACGGGTTCCAGCACGCAATTCAAAAATTTTCAATTTTATTCTCACCAATTAGCCAGAATTTCTCATAAGCACTCAAGGCTTGCAATTAAGGTCGACCGTTTTTAAATATCAGTAAAGTTACAGATAATTATACTGGTGACCAATTTGGAACCTATCAGTATTACACTTATCAATGCAATACCTTTTTAAAGCTCGAATAACCATCAGTCCCCCTTTCAAAAACGTCGACAATATCACAAAGTCGATTTAGGAGAAAGATTCCTAATTTTTTGGGTATTTTGCTGATGAATTATATGAGTAGGGGTAGTACGGTAACGGGAGAGTATTATGACGAAGAAAAACTTTTTGTAACAGCCTGATTCGGCACACGGCCTTTTAGTTACGAGTGGCAAACTATACGCCAAGGAACATTTTAGAGTCGGAGAAGCGCTTTTCAAATAAAAAAACGGGATCAAATAAACTCACTCTTTGTGATAAACAAAGAAGTTTTTCAGATCTCTAAGAGTAATACTGCAGACGGCAGGGAATTTGACACTCACTTTTATCACGAGGAATGTTCGTAGCACTCGACTAACTTTCTTCTGTAACAAGAACTTTACGATTATAAAGACTGACTGTTTTTCCAACTAGCCACGACTAACGTCCGTCTCCTCTTTTTAAAACAATTCCTTTTTCTTTTAACTTCCGCCTCCACTTCCTTAACAAATTAACGCGTTCGTGAATGATAAACTGCATCCGTGTTTTTTATCTTGAAACTAATTAGCTTACGCTGTGATAACAAAACTTCTTTTAATAATAATTGAAATGGACTTACAGCGTGCCCCATCGTTATTACAGGCGCCAAAGCCAATCGAAACGTCCGCATGGTGTAGTTTACCCAACAATATCTAAGATATTTTAATATAATTAAGAACATCTTAAGCGATATTTACAAATATTTAAATATTAGTACAGTTTCTGTGACCGAAAATAGTTGATTTTTAAATTTTGTTTCGTACTGCATTTAAAATATCTATAGATATTTGAAATTATTTAAATAATATCTTTGAGATTTATCTATTTAATGTCCTTTAAAAATATACCGTTATTTTTTTTAAAGAAAAACAGTGTTCCACAGTATTCTTCAACGGCGTAATCCACAATAAGCATTAACGTATACGTCACAATTGGCATCTTCGGTCACTCATTAAATTTGGACACGCAATTAGGAATATAATTATACATTAACTCTTAGAAAGCATAAGTAATTGAAATTTATTAACAGTTGTACGATGAGTTTAGTGTTATGCAAATACAAACAATTGCAAAACGGTCCGAAACGGCAGAGGGTAGACGGACATTAACACGTCAAGAGCATTTAACGCATACCTACCGCTTACAATTGCACAAAGTGAATGCGCACTTTTGCAATAAATTGTGACATTGTTGTCACCCAAATAATGGCGAGCAAAACTAAACAAAAAGTAGGACACGCGCGGTGTTGGATCCAAACTTTGAAAGTCGGTAGTTAAAGGAATAATGGTAATTTTAGAATTCTAAAAAAAGTTGAATAATTATAAGTATAATAAAAGTAGTAGTTTAGGAACAAATTCTAGAATGACAAATAGTCAAGGTTCTACGTAATGAGTAATAATTAAAAACGTTTCGAGTTTTGTTTTTAAAACATTTTGAATCATGTAGCTATTATGAATCGAGTATAGATCAATAGAAACGATAATCAAGGTCCCATACAATACACTACAATTAGTGCCGATTGAACAATGTAATCTAGTTTGGATTAATCGCAAGAGAAATCTGGTGTAGGTACCACAAGGTTTAATGCATTAACATATTGCAATACTGCACTGAAAGTTCAAAGTCTTAACTTTGTAATTATAAATAATAAAACTGACGTCAGTCCGACGACCTTATGGTGAATCGTTCAACTATCCCAGAGGAATAGTTACCTTCCTTTCTAATGAACCATGAACAACACATAGTAGATTCCAATGGGAGAATTTCGGCAATGGAAAATCAGTCAGGGAACGGAGAAAATTAGATTAAACCGACGGAAGACGTGGACCATTTTTTAAATTTCACTTTTTTTTTTGGTTGGAGATTTGGAACAACTATGTGTCTCTTTTAACGAACCATTTAAGGGTCGCATTTTTAGTAGTAGCGATATTGACTTACAGATTTCCATCGAAAAATCCTATAGAAGACTATTTCTAAACGTTCCTAGGGAAAAAATTACCTACAAATCAAAGGCGTATAGGAAAAATCGACAGGAATCTGCTGCAAATCTTATAATTAAGAGTGGTCACGCTTTACGAATCATTCTAGAAGAGTTTCTGGAAAATTGTGCTAAAAATGTTCTTAGCGGCATTCGCCTTTTATAAAATATGAATATTCTGCAGGTTTCGATGAAAGTTTCAAGGTAAACGCCTCTTCTTAGAAATGGATTTCCGAAAAATCTCTTTTGGAAATATTCTTCTCTTTGCTCTTGGAATACGTGGCAGGGATCTCCTTTGAAATACGTCATTGGAACGCTTCAAAACCTTCAATGACTGTTTAGAAATAATTTTCTTAGAGCGGCATTTAGCCGCAGCTTTTATCGAAAATGTTATTAATCAGAGCCGAGTGCATCCCTCAACTCTTATAAGGTAAAAGCATCTTCCCAGAAAGATTTTTTTTATTTCAAAAATTTGGGAAATCCTTTTGAAAATATTCTTAAAAGATGTTTTTTGGAAAACGTTGTAGGTTTGAAACTTTAGAAATTTTAACTGAAACTCTTACAATGACTGATGTGTATCGCTGTAAGGATCAACCAACATACATAAAACGCAAGAAATGGATAGAGTGAAATTTAATTAAAACGTGAATAACAAACAATCAAATTCAAATTCAAATCAGGGCTGCCCTCTATTAATCACACGAGAATAGCTCTAGGGACTTCATTGATTACTTACTTTCTTACGGCTTTCCCAATTGGCATTTAACAATTTTACATTATAATAGTTTTCAACTCGGTTAACAACGTGTACGAAAGCATCGGAGAATTTTATTTCACTCTTAATCGCAACTCTACACCGATATTTAAAATATTGCATCACCCTCTTTTACGGACATGAAATTATTTACTAAGACTGTTATGTAACGTCCGACATTCACACCAAGGGCTTATGGTACGAAAAATATGGGTAGAGTTCAGGCGCCTGCCATTTCGAGCAGGAGAAAACCTGTCCTATTATCATATAGGGGTATGCTCAAGGTTTGTGTTCGTGGTTTGAGACCGCATTAATTTTCCCGCTGGAGCCTGCACTGCATCGACTTTTGTTTCACTGGACGATCCCAATAATACACCCAGGTTTGATTGCCAGTGATAACTTAAAAAAAAATATCTTGTTTTAAAGCACCCAAATTTTCCTCCCAAATTTTTATGCTCTGCCTCCGCCTCCTTTCTCTCGCTAATTCTATTTGTATGAACTTAAGAATAGCCATCCAGGTGTGAAGAACCAGTGAATTTTTCTCACTTTAATTCTTGATCTATCAACATCATCTTTTCAATTCTTCTTATTCCTTCCTGTGTTCATTTCCCAACATTCAAACCGCGACCAAAATTACAAAAAATATTGCAATTTGTACACCATTTTGGACCAATTTAAGGTATGGTAAATAAATTATGCTGTAACAGTAATAAATTAGATAAGTTCCAACAAATCTAGGAATATCCCTCGTACGCTGAGTTCTCAAAATGGTTATAACCGAAGCAAGATGACGACAAAAAACTTGTCGCTTCCTAAAATCCGATTTAAAAAAGAAACTGGAATGCAACATACGTTTTTCTTAGTAAAACCGCCGATTTTGCGTATTCCCATTTCTTAAACACCTGCATCTTGGTATTTTAGCGAGTTAGCATCGTACAGTGACCTAAGTGAACATGTTAATGGCAATTAATTTGATGTCTCATGATAATTTTAACATTTACAGAGGTCCTTTACTACAAATCGAATTCTCATCCCATCACTTGGATTATTGCTTCCAAAAGCTCTACATTTAATTAATTTAAAAGTCGGCGAATTAAACTTTCGCCAAAACACACCTCAGTTGTCAAAAAACAACAGAAAAGTGTTATTCTTTTCCTTTATCAAAACCACCAAATCCCTTTCCAAATTGACTATAATCAATCATTGAAGCATTACTAAAGGAAGCGCATGGGTGGTTCGATAAAGATTAATCGACCTACAAAAAAGTTCAAGGATTAGCTGAAAGGGTAATTAACATCATAGTCACTTCGTAGAATTGTAACTTGATGATGCAATACAGTGTTAAAATTGTGTTCCGCGTACTTTATGAAAAAGTATAGCTTATTCGGAATTACTCGTTCCAATATAAGCGAATAATCATTTCATATTTTAAGCAGACGCGCCAATCCCTAAACGAGATTTGGATTTTTTAAAATGCATTACTTTCAGAATCATTTTCTTAAGCCATATCGAGAATTTTCTACTTCTGGGATCCTGTGCACCGTAAAGTAGATTAGTGTAATGACGAAAGCAAATAATGTCATCAAAAAATCAAGAATCGAGGCAGTAGGCTCACCACCAACAAAGCGAAAACGTTAAATGTGAAAAATTATGGTAACGGTTTTCTGGGATTTTGATTGAATACTTGAAACCTTAGAGGTACCATTCGAGGAGATAGAAGACCTCAACATTTTGTCGATAAGACCATACTCATACTGTTACACAACATAGGTTCAAAAAGTTCGACACACCGCAGAGTATTCCATACCAGACCCCCCCGGTCACACTTATTTTACAAATCGTTTAGGCTTTAGGCCTCAAAGGACTATCATACCGCAGAGAACGTATGAACCGGGGGGTTTGCTAATACTTCCAGCAAACGAGAGAGTCGACGATTATTTTTGAAAAATAATGTTCAAAACTTAACACTCTTATGCTGATATTCTGGAAATGGCAATGAACACGTCATTTACTGGGGGGTATTCCATTATACCTCCCCTCCCGGTAATACCTAGAACCCATACCCCCAGTAAACGAGAGAATCGCGTTTAGGCGTAAGGTCTCATCTAAAGCTGTGAAAAAGCATTACGCGGGTCACTGTGTAATTGTAAATATGCAAAAAAGCGATTAAACCCTATTTATCTTTGCATGTCTTGCTTATTTTGATATTCTTTTCATTAACACTACAGGAGGGGAGGCACTCCATACCCCCTCCAGATAACACCTTCTTTTGGAAACCGTTTAGACTTTAGGTCTCCTGACAGTTGTTAGAGAATGGTTATAAGATCTTATTCCCCGTACCGCAGAGAACCTAGAACCCATACACCCAATAAACGAGAGAATCGCGTTTAGGCGTCAGGTCTCATCTAAAGCTGTGAAAAAGCATTACGCGGGTCACTGTGTAATTGTAAATATGCAAAAAAGCGATTAAACCCTATTTATCTTTGCATGTCTTGCTTATTTTGATATTCTTTTCATTAACACTATGATCTTGCATATTTTGCATATTTTAAGATGTATGTACATTTTAAATTGAAATTTAAATACATTTTTGTGGATTTTCATAACTGACGCGATCATTTCATGACACATAGTACAGTCGCCGGAAGGAAGATTTATTGATTTTAATATCTTCATTTCCAAACTATTTTTGGAGCTGACTCTATAAATGTAATTAAAAATTTTAAAAAAAGTAATTAAAACTAGTAAATTTTAAAAAGTGTTGATGGGTGATATTGTGGAAGGTTTGGAAATTGTTTCCAATATTTTCTCGGCCCTTTCTACTACTTTTGTTGATGTAGAAAAAAGTTTCTCTGTTCAGTGCTTATAAATTAATTCTTAGCGACAGGAGCAATCATTTCTTGCAGAAAACATAGAGAAACATCTTGTGTTTATTGTAATTAGTGTTTTCTTTGAAATTATGCAAGGTATATAATTTTTAATATGTTTGCATATACATCAAACCTGTTTGCATATTTTGCTCTAATTGTCTGCATATATATGCGCATATTTTATCATTTTTTTGTGCATATAATTCACAGCTCTACCCCCTTTTTGGGGAAGGATTATGAGGTGCTCTTCTCCGTACCTCAGAGAACGTAGAACAGGGGGTCTACGTCTACGCGAGGTACTGCCAAGCTTCTCGTGCGGGATCTGTTTCTGAAATAGTCTACCCCATTTCCACAGAAGTGGGAAGGGGGGACCTGGTCTTATGTGCTTCAACGTCCCTTTCAAAATTGTTTCTAATGCTAAGAAATCGTAAAATCGCAAGGAGCGATGATGAAACCAATTTGATTTTTGGTTTATAACTGGAGAACTCTAATACTTCCCCACAAACACATTGCGTTTTTCCGAGTATTGTACGTGGTCGTTTCCAAACATTTTTATAATTGAATTTTTAACCATGAAACAAATAGTTTATCGTACAACTTGGTGATCATCTGGATTCTGACCATTCTGTTTGGCCATCAAACGACAAACAAATTGTGCTGCCCGTTCAATTTTTCGACCAAAAAGTTTTTTACGTCTTTGGGTCCCGCAAGTTTTCTAACAGTCAATCGGCGATTTACAAATCTTCGATTTTCTCTGTACAAGTATTAAAATGCTAGGTGTTCTTGGGCGTGGGTCTTCCTCAACTGATGACGATCGATGTTTTCACAATTTCATAAAAAATTTTACGTTCCATTGCTGCTACTGCACATTGCAATAATCGCCAGGGACGGACAAGAGCGAGATACAAGAGCTGGGTACTGGGGAGGTCACGACGAATAAAGTATTGCTATTCGGATGCCAATACGATGTGTTTTTTGCGCGTTTTCTTAACGAACACACCCTGGTTGGTCAAAAAACAAAACCGCCATCACAAAATTGTGAACAGCAATCCAATTATTGTTATCATTACATTCACAAGATATGTTCCTCGACTTTGAAGACCTGTTCGGCAATTCACGTAAGGCTGTCAATAGGTGTACGATTGTTATGAATAATATAGGCAAGTAAACAACGCAGATATTTCGATTCGATGTGGTGAGTCAAACGGCAGAAAGAACATAACGCCTGTAGATATCAGTGCGAATTCCTTTCGGTTGCATAAATTAAGTGTGTGATAAACAATTCCCGGGCATGGTACCACTTGCCAGAATACTACTAAGGTATGATTTTAAATAGGTTTTTGTAGTCATTTGGTGAAACTATGGACCCAAAGATCAGGGGAGCATTTTGATTGGTTTGTAACAACCCTTCCACTTTTCCACTTTTTTGAAATTCCTTGAGAAATTGTTATTAAAAACTTGAGGACGAGCTATTCGCAAAGCTCTAAATGACGTTTCGATAATTCTTTAGCTCATCACAAAGTTAGGATTTGAAAGTGAACTTTAGGGATCCTTAAAAATTGCACGACGGAAATGTCCGAAACCCATGGATTTCTGAAACGTTATCAATTGGAAAAATTCAGTGATTTTGAACGCCTTGAGGCGATTCTTCAAAAGTTAATGTTCGAAAAATGGGAATATGGCTTAAAGTGTTGTTTAAGAGTTGCTCGGCAATGATTATTATTATTAATAGCAAAGTAAACAACGCGAATACTTCGATTCATTGCGATGAGTCAAATGGCGGAGGGAATATAAGTCACGTAGATATCGGTACGCATTCTTGTAGATAAAGAACTTCCGAGCAAGGTACGAGTTGGCAGAAGATTAACCAAGTACGATTTTAGACACTTTAGTTGTCATTTTATTTGCCAAAAATTAGACATTCATGAAGGTGCCCGAGAAAAAAAATTTCTTTGGCAGGAAAGGGCATGTACAAAATTGCCTTCAATGCTACCCTGTTATGCAGGTGAGAGCGATTTTATAGACGAAGATAGCCATTTCACAATCTGAATGCCGTTATTATGAATGATTTGCGATTTCATGAACTTCTTAGGAAGCTGCAAGACCGGTTTTCACAAGAATTGCTACAACAAAATATTTCTTGGAATTCCTTGTGAAATTTTTCGAAATTCCAAATTTGGTTGGGTTTGCGACAATACTTGATCTTGTCCTGCAATCTAAGAACTTCAAATTTTTTTGAAATTTCTTGAGATGCTCGATTTTGATGGGAATTGGAAAAAAATTCCAACTGCTTTTTGGGAGTTCCTTGAAAAATTGCTTGAAGAAGCTTTCAAACCTCAATTCAGCAACTCCTTCTGGGTTCTTTCTCACTTTTCACAATTCCTTAAAAGTGGCAATCTTATATGGGAAATCCGGAAGAATTTCCCCTTTGAACTTTTTTAAATTCTATCAAAATTGATTCAAAAAATGTTTCTGAGAGAGCCAATATTTCAAATAGAAAAATTATGATTTGGGTATTTTGAGTGACTTACAATTCTTGTTTCTTTATTGCTCGAAAAGATCTCCACATTTCCTCAAACTTTACAGAACTCTAACCATTTTTGAGAATCTTTGACAAGGTTTGAATGATTTGCGACAATTCTTAAGCATTTCACTAAAAGATTTCTCCAAAGATACAACCTCAGATAAGATGCCTCAACCTCCATCTCATTTGGGTACCTCGAGAAATTGCTTGAAGCAAGTTTGTGCCAACTCCGGATAGATTTCTGAAAATCTTCCAAATGGTTCCTACAGTTTTGAATACGATAGTTCCATTGCCATTTTTAGAATACCACCATAAGAGCGCTGGGGAAGTATTATAAGATTCTATTCACCGTACCGAGGAGAACGTAGAGCTGGGGTCACACTTCCCCCAGCACTGTTATTTATTTATTTATTCCATACCCCTTAGACCCTCCGGTAACACTTTTTTTTACAAACCGTTTATGCTTCAGGTGGTTGGGGGAAGTATTTGAGAGATCTTATCCTCCGTACCGCAGAGAACGTAGAATCGGGGGGTATCATACCCCCCAACAAACGAGAGAATCGCTGAAAATTTCCGAAAAATCATGTTCAAATTTCGTCTGGTCCGGAATTTGTTCTACGTCAAATGCTCCACAATATTTTAATTGAATAATACATGAACCTGTTTCTAATTAGAATTTACAATGTTGCTACCACAGCCTTAAATCACAATAATTACTATTTAGGATATTTGAATCTAATTTTGTAAACTCTAGATGAAAAAATACTGCGTTTTTATTTATGATTCGGTTACGAGTACATTATGTCCTACAATTGAAGCCGCTTTACAAAGTGTTTGTCGGTCATTTTAACCACATCAATGCTAAAATGCATAATTGAATACGCGCAGTTTTCCATCTTCAAATGGTAATTTATTGACAACATTCTTCTTGTGGTTGATCTTTCTGCTTTCAAATAGCCTTTCTTCAAGGAAGTATTCAAGAAGGAGGCAGCACCCTCGAAACCTTTCATTCACTAAATCAGTTTATTACCCATGATATTAATTGCTGCTTCAAAAATGGTGTACCTTGAAATTTGTTAATCGCCTAATTTGACAATTCGAAAGGTGTCAAGGTATAATATATACTAGACGATTTATTGCCCTTTGAATAATTTTGGAAGTTGATGCGAAACACTTGTGTACATATTGCTTTTCATTCCAATTTCTTTCGCATTAAATATCCGACATCCCTTGTAATTTGAACATGCCTTTGTAGAAATAGGTTGTATTATTAAAATATGCTTTGAATTTGCTTGCTATTTTGGCCATTGTCCTCTTTGAACAACCATAAGGTTAGATGCTTGATTGTCCACAATAAAAGAAGAAATTTAAAGATTTAGGTTCAAAACCCTCTTCCCTAAGGTATTGATTTGGACTTCGCATTTATTTAATCATTTACTCTTAAATGTTATAGATTCGCTAATCGTATATTGTCTATTTCAATATTTTCACATTTATTACAAAAGTCCACAGATTTTCAACACTTTCTAAAAGCGTTTTTCCGAAACGGTCTGCCCCCCTTTCAAATTTGTGGACTCCTTCAGAACTTTATGTAGGTGCATTCTAAAGCGTTCTAGATTGATCAAAGCACTAGGATATTTTCAAGTTTTTCCTAGTGCATCGTAGGCACCTTTGAGAACTGGCTACGCACTCAATGTATGAAAGGCACCCGGGAAAGGTTGGGTTAAGTTAGCACCCTAATTTGTTACAACTAAAATATTGTGCTAATTTGTGCGTCAATTTCCAAATTTTTTTCGCAAAAATCAAAATTTCCCTTTGAGGTCCAACTTAATGCTGGAACACCATCATTCTCGTTTCCATATGACACTAATACCACATAAAGCATGTACAAAACTTTGTGTCATGTCGATGGTGTGTACCATTAAGGTAGACCCCTAACTTGGACACCACAAAATGAGCATAATATGTGCGATGCAACAAATTTGGGTGCCGATTTAGGGATGCTAACTTAATCCACCTCCTAGGAAGTACTGGGGTGTACGAAATGTCAGAAGAGCACTTAGGAGACTCCCCGTCCACAGCTCTCGATCAGGGAAAGTGCATTCGCTGGCCTTTTATTATTAGAATTCTTTTGGTAACGGGTATTTTAGGGAATTTTTTCTTTGGTTATAATGGGTCGATTTCGCTGCTTGTGAGTAGGAATAATTTCTGAGACCGTGATTTGCATCCACTCAATTTAATGAATTTTACTACAGTTTATTATTCGAAAAAACTTCTTTGTAAGCACTTGCTCCAAATTTTGGTTATATCGAAACACATTAACTAATTCCAATTTTTTACAACAAAAAATATAAATTCCTTTCTAATTAAAATTTTGCGATCTCTCCCGTATGGTTGAGAAACTTCATCTGTATATTAATTCTCACTGAATAATCCCCTCTTAATTACTGAGTAATTTTTCCACACCAATTAACTTTCAAGATGGCGAAGATTTTTCATTGGTTAGTCTCTTTTTTGCTACCAATCCCGAACGGCTGTTAATTATTCCAAAAACAATGCGATCACAATGCTTTGTCTCATTATGACGATGGTCTAAAGAAGACTCGACTAAGGCCCCAAGAATACTCCAAGATTCATAGGTGATCCTAATACGATTCCAAGAAGATTGTAATCATCCCATTCTATCTGAGGGTAAGGTGATGCAAAATTTGTTACTTGTACAAATGAGAACGAGCAGGGAAGCAAGAAGTGCGAGTTTAGTGACAGAAGTGTATGGCAATCACATAAAACTACTTAAAGGTCAAGGCGCAGCACTGAAACAAAAAACCATGAATGGGCGTTTTTACGATGCAACAATTGAAGGTGATAGAACACGAGCAATGAGTTTATCAAACACGCTGTGAGAGAAAAAACTACGCGAGCAGAAAATGGCCATCACAGTAGGAAGAGATGCGAAGAGGAATTCGCAAGGTTGTTCTACCAAAACAACACTGAAACCACTACGATGCCGATTCGCTTCTGGGCCTTACCTTCGAAAAGTCTTGAACTCTTGGAGTACACCAGAGTAAATCACTGGAACTGAGGTAATGGTTGCCATTTTACCCAGTATGTTCCTTGAACTAAAGATGATTTGCCCAGATTAATTGGAGTATGACTCAAATCCAAGTAGGAAGTGAAATTAATTTACCAAATTTCTGACGACCTTCAAATTGATTACATTTCCGCTTAATGTAATCAGAAATCTTGTTACAAATCCTTTGAATAGGCAATAAAAATGTAATAAGCTACGAAAATTAATTAAATACTTATTCATTCTATATACATACACTAACATTTACACCTTGAACCAAAAATGCTGCAGGAAAAGAAAACTGCGCACGTGACCCAATTGATGAGAATCTGGACGTTTTACAATATCCCAAAGAAGACGTCGCCATTAGAGTAATTGTGCCAAATTCGATTCAGTTGTAAATTAAACCTTTTGTCACACAGCCACTCCTAACTCGAATTAACTGCGTTCAGATCAATAGTACAAATTTTTCAATCGGACAACAAACAAAGACATTATAAGGAAATGTTACGTACATCGGTGACCTTACTAAATCAACGTATATTTAATTAAAACGAATTATTAATGACAGACTTGTTCTCATTTTTTTTACCTTTTTAAATTCTCGCACATGAAGCAACTGAATTCTTAGGAACACGTAACGGTAGCTATGACCTCCATATAAAGATGGAGCTTAGAAGGCATTAAACTCGTTAGAGAAAAATTGTAGTTAATAATAGAATGTAATACCACTTTCACTGCATATATTTGCAAGATCAAAACCTTCGATTACAAAATCATCTCCTGAATAATTTATTAAGAATACAATTTTCTCCAAATTCTGACAGAAATTTCTTTTTTTTTGGAAGACCCGATTAAAATTCACGTCGTTAACCATGAAAGTGAACGTCGATATATGGTTCTGGTAAAAAATGCCGTATTACATCAATTTTCAAGTTCATTAACCGTAAGTTTTGGATTGGGTGCGTGTTAAATTCGGGGATTATTTTGTCAGTCGAAGCTAAACTGGTTTACAAGAAGTCTACGTGAAACACGACCTTTGAAGGTTGTTCGTAAATGAATTGTTGGCCGCTTCAAGGTATGACACCATTTTTGGTAAATGCAGGAATTCCGTTTTATAATGAGCTTTTATTTTTGGAACAGTCTGCCGGCGATATTTGTTTTAATTTGAGTTTCGAAAGTATTAGCTCAGATTTAACGGTACAGGGCAATATTTTCATTTACTCACTAAACCACAAGTATTTCACTGACGAGACCTGCGATGTGTAATATCCATTACATAAGTACCCAATCTCTCTGCAATACCTCAAATTACATTGCTATTAATATCCGATGCAATTAATATTAATATCTCCATGTTTTCCAGTTACGAAAGCACTTAGAGTTTCGCCTCAAGTTCAGCAATCCAAGGTTTCGCATTGAATTCGATGTTCCCACAAATAGTGGGTTTACGGTTTGGATTTGTCGATCAATTAGCAAACCAATTCTAATTCAATAAGCTAGAGCGACACTGTCATTGTTATAGAGTCGTAATGAATCACAATGAGATGAGTAAAACTGGAACACGTAACTCAAAAATCTGAAACTTCAAGCGAATAGCAAAACTAATTGCTCTGTTCCTGAAATTACGTAACCGCCAACATAGATCGAAGCACCGTATGAGTTACTTTCACCAAATGCATTTCTGTTATGTTACAAAATATGAATGGTGACTGAGTCGAATGGAAGCGAGACTCCAAACAATGGAAACAGTTTAATAATGAATTATTAATGTGCGATTATATTAATGACCTAAAATCGTTTCACACGTAAAGTATGGTAACTGGGTTCCAAGAAATCCATCTGACATCTGACTTACAACCGATCATTTGATATAAAAAATTAATTGACGGGATTTTAATATCACCAAGTAAGACTATAATCGTTGTACCAATTGGACTAGTTAATGAGAAATTGAAAGTTGTACGATCGAGGGATTACATCAGGAACGATTCCAGGAATTGTGGAAATTCCAATATTTTGTATACGCAATTTTGTTGTAATGAATTCCAAGGATTGTATATAAATTTCGAGTCGCTGGAAGCTCTATCCCATTTTTTCTATTAATGCTACGGTATTAAAATGTAATTTTACTCAAGTCTACCTTTTAATATGAGGAAAAATTGCGATTTAACGGCGTTTCATACAGAATTGAATTAGACATGAATGTAAACAAAATTCTTTTTCATTTCTTTCATTCTCTTCGAGGGTAGACTGGTACTGGTACAGTAAGTTTTCGTATAAGGGGTTAATTTACCTATAGGGCAAGTCCTCTTAGGGGCAAATATTTGAAAGTATGCTTTTGTGAAGTCCTATCCGATTTTTTTAAATACGAGAGTATTGAATGTTGATTCGGCAAACTCATAACCAGGATGAGGTATCAGGATTGGCAAGTATTTTTCTAGGTGGGGTTTAAGAAAAAGGAAAACCACTGGATTATTTTCTAAAATAACTGTACATTTCTAACTATCTATAAAATAATTAATCTATACAAAGAATATATTATTATTCTCTTCTATTTTGTATCCAGATACTTTGGAAGATGTTGAATAATAGTACATTATATATCAAGGTAGAGAAGTACAGCATTATTGCCTGAGCACCAAGATTACATCTCGAGGCGCTTATGACGTTAATAACTATAACCAGAGTTTGCAGAGGCAAAACCACGTTCTAGGTGTATAACGATATCGTCACACGTTAGGCCCCTAAAAAACATTTTTGGCATATAACCTGCACGTTAAGTTTGACGTTCCTGATACACCACACAGGGCTGATTATATTGAAACGTTTATTTATTTTAATTGAATTGAATCATTGAATAAAAATAGTGTTTTTATTCAATGATTGAATTGAATTTGAATTTATTTCAGACACACAAGTAAGGTCCGACGAAGTCAAAAGACTTATCTGTCGGTTCCTATTTAAATTGAACAAATAAATTTTCAAATTTTATACATATCATGGTTATTCCGATGTCAGAGAGGTGTTTCGAGTTTAAAACAAGTACAAATTTCAATTACTCAACACACTTAAATTTTACTTGAAACGTTTGTAACTTAAAAATCGAACCAATGTGAGAAATTGCAATTCTACAGTAACATATTCAATTAACGATTATACCGAGGGGTAAACCGCAACCCAAATTTTGTACACTGATTTCCTATAAATATTAGATTTCCTCTGAGTTCCTTCGAGTTCTTCAGAGTTCATTTGATTTCTTCGGAGTTTCCTTAATTTCCTCCGAGTTCCTCCAACTTCCACGAAATACCTCTGACTTCCTTGGAGTTCCCTCGATTTTCTTTTGGAGTTCCTGTGAGTTCCTCTGATTTTTTAAAGTTTTTTTAATTATTTCATTGTTATTCCGTTGATTTAACAATTTCCTGGTAAGTAAAACCCGAGGTAAAACCATAAAAAAAATATAAAAGTGTCAAGTGTCAAGTTAAAAAGTAATCGTAAACGATTTACATAAAGCGCATTTCCACTTGCATTCATTTCCCATTTGTAAGATGCAACTTCTGTTAAAATCGTAAAAATCCGGCCACAAATATGAAAGATAGCGTTGCACATGGGCAATCCATTGTTGACGTGCTACTTCAATTTCAGTTTATGAGAAGAATTTCATTTCAATGCTTTTCTAAATAAGAAAGTTGGAACTGACCTAAATTTTAAAACTAATTTACTATAACTAACTAATAAACTAAGATTTTCCTTTGTTCCAAGCGCCTAAGTATCAAATTTCACTTAAATAGTTCCATAGATAAAAAAGTTGGCACGGCGCATGCGCAAAATAAAATTTTGAAACTGGCGCTAGATTTTCTTTATTCCAAGTGCCTATGTATCACATTTCATTTAAATTCTTCCATAAATAAAAAAGTTGGCACTGCGCATGCGCAAAACCAAATTTTGAAATTGGCGTTTGATTTTCCTTTATCCCAAGTGCCTATGTATCAAATTTCGTTTAAATTCTTCCATAAATAAAAAAGTTGGCACTGCGCATGCGCAAAACCAAATTTTGAAATTGGCGTTTGATTTTCCTTTATTCGAAGTGCTATGTATCAAATTTCGTTTAAATTCTTCCATAAATAAAAAAGTTGGCACTGCGCATGCGCAAAACCAAATTTTGAAATTGGCGTTTGATTTTCCTTTATTCCAAGTGCCTATGTATCAAATTTCGTTTAAATTCTTCCATAAATAAAAAAGTTGGCACTGCGCATGCGCAAAACCAAATTTTGAAACTGGCGTTTGATTTTCCTTTTTCCCAAGTGCCTATGTATCAAATTTCGTTTAAATTCTTCCATAAATAAAAAAGTTGGCACTGCGCATGCGCAAAACCAAATTTTGAAATTGGCGTTTGATTTTCCTTTATCCCAAGTGCCTATGTATCAAATTTCGTTTAAATTCTTCCATAAATAAAAAAGTTGGCACTGCGCATGCGCAAAACCAAATTTTGAAATTGGCGTTTGATTTTCCTTTATCCCAAGTGCCTATGTATCAAATTTCGTTTAAATTCTTCCATAAATAAAAAAGTTGGCACTGCGCATGCGCAAAACGAAATTTTGAAATTGGCGTTTGATTTTCCTTTATTCGAAGTGCTTATGTATCAAATTTCGTTTAAATTCTTCCATAAATAAAAAAAGTTGGCACTGCGCATGCGCAAAACCAAATTTTGAAATTGGCGTTTGATTTTCCTTTATCCCAAGTGCCTATGTATCAAATTTCGTTTAAATTCTTCCATAAATAAAAAAGTTGGCACTGCGCATGCGCAAAACCAAATTTTGAAATTGGCGTTTGATTTTCCTTTATCCCAAGTGCCTATGTATCAAATTTCGTTTAAATTCTTCCATAAATAAAAAAGTTGGCACTGCGCATGCGCAAAACCAAATTTTGAAATTGGCGTTTGATTTTCCTTTATCCCAAGTGCCTATGTATCAAATTTCGTTTAAATTCTTCCATAAATAAAAAAGTTGGCACTGCGCATGCGCAAAACCAAATTTTGAAATTGGCGTTTGATTTTCCTTTATCCCAAGTGCCTATGTATCAAATTTCGTTTAAATTCTTCCATAAATAAAAAAGTTGGCACTGCGCATGCGCAAAACCAAATTTTGAAATTGGCGTTTGATTTTCCTTTATTCCAAGTGCCTATGTATCAAATTTCATTCAAATACTTTTATAAGTAAAAAAGTTTGCAATTCGGTTTATAAATGGTCGAGATGCGAAAAGGGCACTGTGAATTTTGAATCGATTCGATTCAACTTTTGGCATTGCGTATTATATGGCTAAAGCTATGCCCATATTGAATTTCATGCAATTCAGTTCATAACTAACGAAGATGTAAAAGCGATCGAACATTTTAAAACAAAGTTATCGTTCACACGGACAGATAGATGGACAGACAGACAAAGGAACAGACGGAGAGACCAACCGGCAGGCGACAGATAGCAATGCAAAATTATAAACGATCTCTAGGATCGTTAATAAACGGCAAAAGTGTAAAATTATGGAACATGTAAAAAACGGTTTTTTGTTTTTTTTACAATAACTTTTTTTGTAAGCGGTACAGAAAAAATTCCTTCCTTGGTACAAGACTCGACACCATAACGAACCAAATAGCGAAAAAAGTAGAACAATAGCTCTTAAGATAAAAAAACTAGTAGCGTCGCAAAGTTAGCGGACGGACGGACGGACGGACAAAGTGGCCACAATAGCGCATTTTTTTTTTTGTGGAAATGCGCTAAAAAATGTTGGTAATCTTTTAATTTTTTCAGAATCTGTCAATTCTCGACAATTGGAAATTGTCCTTGATTGTTTTAACGTTTACCGCGCTATAGTCAACGCAAAGGCGTTGATTTTTTTACAAGTCAACTGGGATTAGAAGACGAGAAATAGGGGTCCATTATTATTTTGTTTTTCAGTAAGTAATCTGCAATTTCGCTCACCAATTTTCCTTCGCCGTAGGATAAGCGATAAAGGTGACACCCTGCGACGAACTTCCGCCTGAGTTCGCGCATAACCGGTAGCTAAACCAATGAGGCATAGCAATTACTTAAAGTTCATTTAATTACAGACCAAAATAATATTTGACAACCCAAAGTGTCTCATCGGGGACGAACGGATCACTTGGGCGCCACCAAGGTTTAATCAATCATTCCCTAAATCTTGGACAAAGGGGCGATGGCCTACGGCCCTGGCTGTAATTTTCCTAAATAAAATAAAGCAACAAAGCACAAATTAATTAGCGGTGTCTAGGGGAAAACAGAAGCGAAAAAGTGGGAAAAAGATATATTTCCCCCCCCCCCCCCCTTAATTAACGTAAGGAAAGTTAAGACGCGCTTACGTTAATTAATAACGGTTGGTTATTAATTGCGAAAGCGGCAAACCGATGCAAAGCTAAATAAAAACGGCACGTTTGAGCTTCAGGCCAAAATAAAGCTAGGCGGAACGATGGCAAAAGTTAGGGGAAGTGCAAAAGGCCAAAAATAAAACGGTAATTAAAAGGAAAACGCTACAGATGGACTTACGGTGAAAACAATAGGATTTCTGTTGATTAGAATTCGGAATGTTACGATTTTTTATGTAGCGAAGCCCAAACCAATCTTTACTATACAGGGTGGTCCTCGCAAACGACAAACTCAAGTTCGATTCGTCTGTAGTAGCATATCAGCGTCCCCGTTTACGATCAACGATATCGGATAATCAGAAGTGATTGCAGTGGAATCAGGGCGCTTTAAATATGGGTGATTGTTCTTTTCCCCAATAAGAATAGCAATCCTTTCGAAGTACGTGCATAATAAATCATAAAACGTTATTTAAAGACGATGAGCTCATCGCACTATCGTAGCGCTACTATACCTACGTTTAGAACGTGGTACATGGTCAGATTCGACACGGTCCTGCTCAAACCAAGAACAACTGCATGCACGTGGTTACGAAAGCAGGCGCAACTATTGCTACTTGTTTAATAATTACTTAAACAGCAACAACGTTTATAACAAAGCATGGGTTCATTTATTAGGAAACGTTAGTAGTCAAAACTACCACAGCTTGGCAACTGTAAAACACCTTCATTTTGAAGAAACCAGGTTGGAACTCTTGAAGATTGTCACCATGTTTCGGAGGTGTATCATAGGTGTTCAATGATACCGTTACTGCGGAAAGATACGACAAAATAACAGAAGGATATTTCCAGCAAGTCAGTCAGTCGTCACTTACTTAGCTAATTCGGATACGTCTTGGAGGAAAGCATTAAGAGATTGAGATTGTGAAGTTGTTGAAACGGGATTCAGATAAGTGAAAAACGTCAAAGACCGTATCGTGCCATTTAAACCTTGATAAATCGACATGATGCCCCATTGCAGGCCGAAACGCCACAGATCTGTTCTTTTGCACCCACGGGCCACGGTGCCTGTCGTCCTATTCGCCACTAGATCCCCATTTAAAAAATGATATCAAGAGCAGCAGTAGTGCTCCTCAGTATAAAAATATAATGCTCTGCTGCCTCTTTAGAAGGAAATTACACTAGGAGGAAATAAACAATCAATTCATGCGTTATGCCTTTAATTAATTAATGTTTAAGTCCTTTGAATGAAAACCCAAATCTGGTGTGGTGAAATAAATAATAAACAATTAAATAGAACAAAGCTTAAAAAACATTGATTATCGATTATCATTATTTACCAGGAAATTTTCGAAGTTTAGATAAAGCAAATCGTATAAATATTAGCATTGAATATCTTGGATATTCAATGATATTAGTAACGTACGTTCCGAAAGGTTAACTGACCGAACCATGAAGACTGCCATCTTGTATTTTGCGATATTTTGCGCATGTTCTGCATTTGTAAGTATCGTTGATTAATCTTCTCTATGAGGAAAAGCAATTTTTTTCAGAAATTCAAAGTGCAGCCCGACATGGCAAAATCGTGGGCTGTGATGGTAACTCCTTATATTAAGCAATGTTCTGTTGAAGCTAATGTGAGCGTAGAGGAAGGATACGCCGGAATTTTAAATATGAATTATCCGGACACCCACGAATACTACTGTTTTGGCGAGTGCATTTGGCGACGATGGGGTTTCTACGATCCAGAGACAAAAACATTTAATTATCAGAAAATCGAAGAGCATATAGCCGGATTTTCGAAGAAGCTTACTAAACAATGCGTCCAGAAATACGAACATATTGATGATGACTGCGAAATGGTGTTTTCTGTCATAAAATGTGGCTGTGAAAAGCTTTCTAAGCCACATTAGTAACTATATCCTTACTGTTGGTACTTTATAATAGACCGCTCACCATTTCATTTTACTAGACCGGTTGTTAATTTGGAAATATAGAAATGCTTTTACATTTTTTGTTTATGAAATGATGCTTAGTTTATTAAAGAGTTCCTAGCTGTAAAACTTGAATCCTTCCATATGTTCAAGAATCTGGTCTCCACTGGAGTTCTATGCAGAATTGAGATTTAAAAAAGGAATTAATTGTGTCAAAATAGGAGATTATTTATTTATTTATTGTTCCTCTCTTGATGTGGGCCCTCATCAGGATTTCGCCCAATTACAGAGTGACCCGCATAATGCTCTTTTTAGAGGTGCCCCTGCAGAAGGTCTTAAGTTGTTCAATACTACTCCGCTATTTACTCGTACCTTATGAACTAGGAAAACTGCAGGAAAACCTAATTCGTAGTAGCCGGCAGAATGCTCGAAATTGGTCTAAGGAAATTCCCATCTCTGTCACAGATGAACAATTTTTACCTCAGTCCAGGTTCGAACACCCGACCTCCGGCTTTATAACCCAACGCCCATTGAACCACAAAGTAGGTAAATTATACAATGTTTAATCACACGTACCTAACTATACAGTATGTGTTCGAAACTTTTAATTGGGTTCTTTGCCCATTAACGATTTCTAGTACAACTGAAATTGCTTATCATTATATCAAACATGCGGACTGCGAAATGCAAGATTCCATTGACGAAAAGGATTACGCACTGGAAGCCAAGCGAACGTTTCCTGTTCATTTGGGCAAAAATAATGAATGATTATACCTGGTGTAGCAGGGGTTTATCAATAAAGTACCGGTTCTGCCAAAAAGTTATACATTGTGAAGATTTTTAGATATTGTCAAGTGTCCCCTATTAAACGCAATGAATCGTAAGTCGCTACCATATGCGCTGATTTTATCTGGAGACCGAAAAATAAACGAAAAACGAATAATTCCTGTATCTGATCGAGATTATGCACTTCAATGCGGTTCTTGTATGAATTAACCTCGGGAATAAATTTCTGGTCAGTTAGTGAACTCTGGTAAAGGTGTTGGGAAAAAAGTGTTTTGGCGGAGGAAAATGTTATCGTCTTTCATTCCTCCGACACTCCTGACAACAGGATCCCCAGAGGTGGGCTACTCAGACTTGCCAAAGCCTCTTCAGAAAGATAACGGGAATGTAAGGATAGGTAAAGTTATACACGGGAACGGAAAGAACGGAGTTGGACTGCTGAGTGGGAAAAGTACTTTTTTTTAATGAAAAATCGTATGGAAAGTGGTACTTTTTTTTACGATTTTTACTACACGTTTCCATGGAGTTTAGTCCTGTCTATGAACAATAGCATCCATTTTTGAGGGACAGTAGATCGCGAATGTCAATAAAATTATTCAATTGTGGGTTATTATGGATCACTATGCAAACAAATTTCGTGTACAACAGGTGTTGAAAGTGTCGCCCTCATTAATCAAACTGCAAATTCATGAAAAAAAGTATCACTTTCAAAACTAGTTGTACAAATAACTATTACGTTACAGAGTTTTCTTACAGTGTACAGGTAGGTACAAGAAGTCACTACCCTTTTGGGTTATGGCAGATTTCGCGTATACATACAAACACCACAGGCCCGTTCTCTACAATTACAGAGCCAGGCTGTCGTCGAATTCGGTCACAAAGGAGCTATCTTTTAAAAAGCTATCAAAACGAGGACAAGTACTTCTGAGTAAATTACTTGCATAATATATGAAGATGTAATGCTCTCCCATTTCTTTTTACAATAGGAGGTAAATAAATTATCTATGTTAATATACGTTACTCAGTTAATTAATCCAATATATAGGTTTAATTCAGTTGTTCTTTGTATTAAAACCCAAATCTGGTCTTACAAAATAGATTGTGAACAATTCAATAGAACAAAGCTTAAAAACCATAACATTATTTCGTATATACCTAGCGACGATTATTATTATTATTATTTAACAGGAAACGATATTTTTGAAGTTCAGATAAGCAAACAGTATAAATATAAAAACGGGCTTTATGAAAGGTTGATTTACTAGTTTGCTATCGAACTAGAAGTCGTGATTTCATCATGAAAACTGCAATCTTAGTTTTTGCGATATTTTGTGCATGTTCTGCATTCGTAAGTATCATTAGATAGTTGTCTGTATGTGAGAAATCAATTTTTTAGAAATTCAATGTGCATCCCGACATTGTAAAGTCATGGGCTGCCATGGTAACTCCTTATATGGAAGAATGTTCTGTTGAAACCAATGTGAACATAAAGGCAGGATACGCGGGAATTTTTAGTATGAATTTTCCCGACACCCACGAATACGAATGTCTTGGTGAATGTGTTTGGCGACGATGGGGTTACTACGACCCAGAATCCAAAACATTTGATTATCAAAGAATCGAAGATTACGTATTAGGATTTTCGAAGGAGCTTACTAAGAAATGCGTCCAGAAATACGCACATATTGATGATGACTGCGAAAAAGTGTTTTCTGTCATAAAATGTGGTGCTGCAAGACTTTCTAAGCGCTATTAATAACGATTCCCTTGCTGTTGGTAATTTATAAAATATTTCAGACCGTCCACCATTTCATTTTACTAAATCGATGGTTGATTTGGAAATATAGAAACGCTTTTGCATTTCTTTGATGAAAGGATACATAGTGTATTAGAGAGTTCCTAGTTGTAAAGCTTTCCAATAGAGTTCTAGTTAGAATTAAGAGCAGATTATTATATTATAGGTTACCTATAGCACTCGCTTCACTTCACATAAAAGGACATTTTTAATTACAAGGGATGGGTAAATTATACCATGTTTATGTTTCACCAGGCGTGTGTTTGAAACGTTTAATTGAGTTGTTTGCCATTCAGTGATTTCTAGTAGGTATACTACTGAAATTGTTTATCACTGTGTCAAACACGCAGACGGAAAAAGAAGGGTCCATAGAGGAAATGGATTATGAACTGGAATGATCATACCTGCTGTAGCTGGATGATGACGACATGAACCCCGCGCCTTGTGGGGAAGGCTGTGGGTAACATAAGTCACTGATGGTGTTTATCGATAGCGTTCAAGTTCGGACAAGTACAAGTTATGAGGTTGCTGTTTTCCATCAGTGTAATTAGTGCCTTCCGTTCCACCCTCCTCAATGTTTGTCCGTTGTTCGTTGCTAGCGCTGAGGTATTCACTCCGTATAATATTGTCGGAGCTATGATGGTGTTGTATAGCAGCATTTTCAAGCTGTCCGACATTCTCTTCTTTCATATGAAGTTTCGGATTCCGTGCGTGACTCTGAATGCGTTGATTATTTTGTCTATCACTGTGTTGTGCTTACTGAGTGTTACTTATGTACGCTTCCAGATATTTTATCTTGGGATTCATGGTTATCTCTCTCCCTGCTATTGTGACCTTTCTTCCTTCTTGGTATTGGGTATTGCTTTCTGGGTCTCTTATAATCAATGTGCCTCGCTGGTTTCGACGAATTCCTCGATGTGTTCTATCTTATCCGCGTCCGCGTACGCCAATACTACCGTTTGTTGTAATTGGCCATCTGTGCTGAAGTCCCTCGCCGCCCTCCTTGTTTGTTCTATGGCGCTATCCAGTGCTATCGCGAAGAGCCTTGGAGAGAGCGGATATCTTGGTTAGATTCCTCTGCATTTCATTTGTTGCTCGGTCTTCTTCTCAAACGACGAAGTATACTAGTATATTTCCTTAGGCACGCATTTATGGTCGTATTGCTTAGGAATTTGGGCAGTACCAGTAGCGTCAGAGAAGTGGCTATTGCTTTCGTGATTCACTTGGTCGAAGTCCTTCCCCAGGTCTATTGCTTGCAGCCATGTTTTGGGTCCTGCCCTCCAGTGTTGGTTTAGAATCCTTATGGGCGTGTATATGGTCGTCCGTTGAACCTGCTTGGTATGCTGGTGTCTTGGATGTATGGCCCTATAAGCACTGTAGTATGTAATTGCGTATATCTTTTATTCCGCACTGCAAAGCGAGATTTTCCTGTAGTCGTCTGTTCCCTGTGGTGTCTTGACTTTTGGGATGGGGATCTGAACTGTTTGCTGCCATTCTTTGGGGACCAAGTTCCTGGTCTATACCTCCTGAATTAATTCATGTCGATCCTTTATTAGCAAATCTGGCAATGGTCCACACAGGTGTCTGTGAAGTTAGCACATAATTTTCAAAAGCAAACCACCGTATATGGTGCCACCTACTAACACACGACACCTCATCACATAAAAATATTTTTCTATTTCGGTGTCACAATGATGATTTTGTACAACTGTTTTCGGCCGAAAACAGTTGTACAAAGACAGTGATTATAGTCGTTTTTTTTTTGGTAACTCATCTCTTAAGTTGGCAGTTACTAGTTAGTACAGTAGGTACTTCGTTGGGTACTTCCATGTTTGAACTTCAAAATGTCAGTCTTACTACGCCTGCCAACCTAAAACTTAACGGCATAAAAAGTGTTCCCAACATAAAACATGTTAGTTCTAATGTTCCCTATAGTTTCTGATAATGATTTTTTTAATTAAATTAAAGCACCGAAATAGAAAAAATAGTATGAAAAACGCGTGTTACAATGCTTTATTTTAATACTCCTATCTTGCGGACACTCGTGGCTACGCTTCGCGTCGCCACTCGTGCCACAAGATAGTCGTATTACAATAGGTCGCATTGTAACACTTGTCTTTCAATATACTATTTCATGTCTGTTCTTATTGCACCCAGAATTGTACTAGATAATAATATTAAAATTTATTTTTGACAATCAGTTGACACTGCTTAGTCTCCTCTGGATATTTAACATGTAAAGTAAGGATATAACAAACAAATCACATGAATGAATAAATATAAAACAAACACATCAATAAATATAAAACAAACAGTATTAACATAAATGAAGGGTTATGGGGCAAGAATACGTTTTATATAACTTCAGAAATCGACATCATAAAACTGAGTCCAAAGTACTAGTACTAGATAATTTCTTAAAAAAATATTGTTGTGGAAACAACGTCGTACAGACGTTATCTGGGTCTAGACAGCAAAAATTATGACGGGACGTCTGGTGATAATTTACGGATAAACATATAGTTGGTTTATTTTACTTGAATTTGTGGTCTCGGTGTCTATTTGTCCTTTTGTAATTGCGTAATATTTTGTTGTTCAAATCTTATCGCTTTTCTAATTTATTCAATTTATATAAGATGCGCTAAGGAAGACACATCTGGTCAAGTTTGTGTACTTTATAAAAATTCTTGTCTGTTGGTTTTCGATAAAATGTTTTATCAGACGAATTATATGTTTTTATCGCAGTTGAAAAAATAAGCAATGTTAAAAGCTTTTCCTAATTTGTTGGAATGTTTAACCGTTCCTCTAATGAGCATAACTGACTTCTTAGTTGGTCCTGATGGGGCTGTTCTCTTTATCTTTCTACTATACTGCCATAGTTTTTCTTTTGTTTCTTTTGGACTGTAAGGATTCTAGAACCTACTTGCAATTATTTAAGAAAGATTGCAAAACTCCAAGCATCTCTGAACATGTCGATCCTACTTTGGTATTTATAACAAAACAGTTCTTGCAACCGATGTTGTTGCACAGTAGTTCATAAAACGCGGCACAATCGGAACGCGATCGATAAACGTACAGTTAAAAAATGCCAATAGTAGTTCTAAAGATGGACTCCAGTGGAGAGCGAATCGTTAAACATGAAAGGATACAAGTTGTTCATCTAGGAACTTTCTAATACACTAGGGAAACTAATCATTTCAACAACAAAATTCAAAAGCATTTCTATATTTCCAAATTAACAACAGATCTAGTAAAATGAAATGGTGAACATTTTATAAATGACCAACAGCAAGGATGTTGTTATTAATAGTGCTTAGAAATCTTGCCAGCGACACAGTTTATGACAGAAAAAACCTTTTCGCAGTCATCCTCAATATGATTGTATTCCTGGACGCACTCCTTAGTAACCTCCTTCGAAAATCCTACTATGTGATCTTCGATTCTCTGATAATCAAATGCTTTTGTCTCTTGGTCGTAGAAACCCCATCGTCGAGATACACATTCACCAAGACAGTGGTATTCGTGGGTGTCGGGGAAATTCATACTTAAAATTCCTGCGTATCCTGCCTTTATGTTCACATTGGTTTCAACAGAACATTCTTCCATATAAGGAGTTGCCATTTCAGCCCACGACTTTGCAATGTCGGGATGCACATCGAATTTCTAAAAAAATTGTTTTCCAAATGGAGGCGACTAACTAACGATACTTACAAATGCAGAACATGCGCAAAATATCGCAATAGCTATGATGCCAGTCTTCATGATGAAATCAAGGCTTGTAGTTCTATAGCAAACTAAATCCACCTTTTACAAATCCCGTTCTTAATATGTATATTGTTTGCTTTATCTGCACTGCAAAAATAGCATTTCCTGTTAAATAATAATAATAATAATAACCGATAGGTATATACAAAATATTGTTATGGTTTTTAACCTTTGTTCTATTGAATTGTAATCAATTTATTTTGGCAAACCAGTTTTGTGTATTAATACAAAGAACAACTTTAGCATATACCTAAATTGATTAATAAACTGAGTCACGTATTTTAATATTGATTATTTTATTTTTTCCTCTTGTCGTCATGTCTCCATCGGTCAGTTGCAGCAGATATACTCCTTCCAGGGTTTGCCCAATGTATAGTTCAAGAAACCGTACTTTGACGACCAATGGTTAATGGGTTAGTAGTTTTCGAACCACGGGGGTGCCTCCCTAATTTTCTAAAAAAAATATTTTTTTTTCAGAACGACATATTGAGTTTGGATTCCGCACGTTTGTGTGCCGAATACCTTTGCCCGCACCCCTTCGTATTTTCAGTTATTCCAAATACAACAGGGTCAAAACCGTTGCTGCGGAGGATTGGCAACGAGTGTCACTTTTAACACGTAATCTTTATCTGATTTCACTCCATAGCTTTTAACAAGGAACAATCGATATTTACTTATTTGACAGCTCTAACTGAACATAAAAATGAAATTGCCACCCTGCAAAAACATACGATAAACTTGGATAGTTACGAGGATAGCGCCGAGTTCTGACTTGGTGCCAAGTTTAAAGAGATCTTCTTAGTACGTATCGATTATTTGCCTGAATCATCCTTCACATGGACGAACATAGTTTTATCGTCCTTGAAGTTAAATTCGTCGGGGTAACTGTATGAACTGGGGGAACAGTATGGAATTTTTCATTCGGAATAATTGGAAAACGCCGGACCAAGGCGCAAAGGATCACTCAAAAATAACAAATGTGAAGACATAAGGGAGAGAGGAAGTATGGAATTCTGTATTTAAAATAATTGAAAAACCGCGGCGGTGCAAACGAAGGTCTTCGGGGCTCTAACATGTGCAATCCAAGCAAAATCATTTTGAAAATTGGGGGCGGCGATAAATTTGGCTTCCCCAAATTTGATTGGAGTGCCAAATGCACACAGGTCCCGGAAGCTTCTCTCTTTTTCAGTTTTGTTGGTTTGTGTGGCCCGAATAAATATTGTTTTGTTTGTCGGTGAGAAATTTTGTGTTTGATTGCACCCTGAGGTTAAGTTTGATATTCGTGCCCAGAATTACGCTACGTGTTGTTCGGAATTTGTTTGGATAATTCATTGGATTTGTTGAAAGTGATCAAGAATGCTGAGATTCCTGAATCTTTATACATTTTTTTTCATTGTAGCGGAGGGTGTACGTATCTTGAGAAATTTATACTCAAATTTATTTTATTGCGCTAGCTGGACAGGTGGAGGCTGGACTTTGTGACCGTTTGCCATTGCAAATAGCACTACTTCGGTTATGAGGTGTAATACTTTTGAAGGTGTCCATGAACAGTTAATAAGACTGCATTACAAATCGATTTTGGATCTTGGAAGCCCTGGAACTTCCGACTGTGGCCGTTGGAGTTACAAAAGGTAAAATGTTTTCACTATTTCTTCTATACTTTCGTTCTTCTGTTCTGTACCAATGGTTTGCATCTGAAGAGCACCACGAGATGTTTTCTTTGCAGCATCAAACTCCAGAGCATGTCCCGAAGCCTTTCCAATTTTTCATGTCGTCCATGCTTCAAACTTTGTTACGTTTCCACGTTGAGGACACCAAGGACTGTCCCCATAAGGCTCTCTGGATACTCCACTATTATCAACGATATTCCATAGATCGTTGAGAAGCTTCAATGTTAGCTTATTTGGATTCGAATTTAACTTCCATTATCTGTTGACCGGCTTTCATTTCTTGCATTAATTGCAGCAGTTGTTCCATTTTCCTGACGTGTATCACCCCACACCTGACAGCAGCGTAACCTGATCCACTTGATGGCGCCTCGAGAATGTTCTAGAAGGATTGCTACATTACTAACCAGTGAACTCACGAGTATATGCATATATTTTTTATTGAATTTATTTATACGATTAGCAAGTTTACTATTTTCAATTAACAAATTCACTTGCACCCTTTACATTGTTCTTCCCGCTTTATTCGATGTCACCATTAAACTGCGACCCTCATTATTATTATATTGTGCGATCAATACCTAACTACATATTATATAAAAAATACAAATAATTGTATTTCAATAGTATTATTCCCCTCTCATCTTTATAATGACATGGTGCGTTGTTCCCTTACTGCAAGAAAACCTTTTGAAGTTGTGCACAGACAACAGTTATAGACAAATTGTAAGCTATAAGAAGCTGACGCACCACTAATCTTATAAAGTGTGCAACGCAATGTAGGGGTATTTCGTGCTCCCCCAGCGTGTCCTTTTGATTGAACCTTTATTTCAACTTGAAGTATTGTAATTAGTATGCGCGCCAAAGTCCCTAAGTCAATAATAAAAGTATTGACTACGTGGTATAAATAATGTATAATCTGCTTTGTTACTCTTATGCAATTGTCTCGTAGGGAGGCTTAATTGTAATAAGCAAGATGCATTTCTTCATTGTTTCCATGTTATTTTTGGGCCTTTTAAATATCGTTTGTGTGATAAAGAATTTGTTACAGTAGGTATTAGATGTTCTTGCATCTGGCAAGGTTAGAATAAAATTGTGATGAGAATCTCGGTGTTGGTATTCATTCAGCATCGGGAATACTAAATACTGAGTCTGGAAGCTGCAATATTGTTTAACCTAGAAATTGATTCAGGCTTCAATCATTGAATAATTATTCAATGCTTTTAATAAGTAAGTAATCGTCAAAAAAGCACAGTTTTGTTCAAATCTTGCATTAAAAAAACATTACAATAAAAGGAGAAAATTAATAATAAGATAAAGGTTAATGAACGTATGCGCATTATGTAGATTTCTTTTGAATTAAAACCAGTATCTGATTTAGTGAATAAACTTTTAACAATTCAAAGTAAAACAAAGCTTAAAAACAATGTTATTTTGCATATACATATCGATCATTATTATTTAACAGGAAACGATATATATTTTGGTCCTACGTGGTCATTGAATTTGGCAAATTTTCAATGGGCTTGTTACAGGGGAAAGTTTGAACCGAGTCGCACAATCGTTTGACAATTATCGTGTTCAGAGACAGACGCGCTTCTAAAGCTTGCATCGGTTTTCCTAAAAACTCAAGTTGCATAATTGAAATCTATGTTCCTCCGGTTCCTCGCAAAAATGCTTGACGAACGCTAAACTAACTAAAACTAAAAGTCGCCCCAACAACGTCCGTTCATCTCGATATTTATAGTTGTAGATGTAAATGTAGATTTAAATTTTTGGGCTACTTTTAACATTCTGTATGCCTATATCCGGTAGTGAATGAGATATTGGCATTTTTTTAAAGAAATATTTTTATTTTTCATTAGGTGTAGTGTAGTAAGTTTTGAAAGCAATCGTTTTGAAATTTCCTTCGAATCAAAAGTCAAACAGTGTTAATTTAGTGTTCAAATTAATTCGTACAGACAATTCATTTTGGTTGTGTAAGTACTTTCCTCCGATAAACCGTTTCGAGACATTTGGTCCTAAAGTTTTGACATCACCAATGGATATATTTGTTCCAACGTCCCATTTGCCCCTAAGGAATTATATCTGAGCACGACGAGGAAGACTATGGCTTCGTGGAAATTAATCACTTTCGTTGTGACCATGAAGGATAAAATCAGTTTGACCCCCCCAAACCACCGCTTATGATAAGGGGTGAGAAAAAGGGCGTTAGTTGGTAGTAAACAGTTCCTTTTGTTGAGACCTTTAATTCTACCCCCATCGCCCTAACCACGGTCTCGAAAACAGGAAAGTTATAGTTTGAACAAACCAATTCATTTCGATGAGACCTTTCATTAAATTACTATTAAGGGTAGAAACTGCGCTCCCCCCCCCCCCATTTTCAAAAGCTTTACTTGGAAACACTAAAGGCATGCGTAAAATTTGAGGCCAATTGGTTGTCGCATGGATTGCGTCGGGTTGGTTGTGCACGGTCTACTTTCAAAAATTACATCTCAGAACATGATTCATGGGCGGCCCCCATTAAAACCTTCTGCAGGAGCACCTCTAAAAAAATATTATGTGGGCGTAAGCCTGCTGAGGGCCTAGAACAAGATGCACAATAAATAATGTATAAATAAACAAATAAATAAATTAATGAATTAATAAATAAATAAATAAATTAATGAATTAATAAATAAATAAATAAATTAAAACAAAAATAAATAAAAACAGTGAAATTATTCCACAAAAATCCAGGGCTCGAGGACAAGTCCTCTAAAAGTAGATCAAAACCCCAGAAGTGGGTCCGGACAGACGGACGCACGGACGGAAAAAACTTAAATAATGGCTCATTTATTCATTTATTCTGCTCATGCGTGACACAATTTTTCACACGCACATTGAATTTCCTTTTATACAGAGGACCCACACCTGTTAAAAATTTTACATAAATCCCTCCATAATTAAGAAAGTTATAACAAAATGGTGGCAAATTGAGTAAAATTCACAGCATTTTAATTGTAGTTATTTATAGCATTTTTGTAGTAAATTCATAATGTTTGCTCATGATTCCTGTTCCACTCGATGCGTAAAGAAGATTGTTTCCATGGCACGCTACAAAATTTTTAAAAATTAGCTTCTTTAACGTTGTGTGTGAAAAATTCTAATCAAAGGTAGCTTTGAATACCATCAACATCACTCATCATTGAATTTAGGGGGATAAATTCTTTCAAATTCAATTAAAGAAAATACTCATGCCATTTAAAGTATTTAAGTCGACTATTAGTACTCCCCTAAAATAATAATGTACAATATTTTAATTATGACCCGTTTGTGGTATTTTTGGTATTTTTGCAGTCATTAAATATGGTTTTTGCTGCATTGAATTCGAACAAAAAAAACTGTAGGCGCTACAGCTTGAGGCTTTTTTAAATTACACCATGTATAGAAATGTTTAATTTATCCGTACAACTTTGTTTATGTTACTGTTTCTACTATAAATTTACAGGGATTTTTTTCTTAAAGCCGTTTTACACACGTATGAATTACTACCAAAAATTTTTTTAAAAAATTCAACGAAAAATTTTGCGAAAAAATTTGATATTTACCAATGCAGTTATGTTTTACACTTTTATTTTTGTAAGAATTTATTAAAAAACACGCTGGAGCGCTATCTGTATGCGTATTAATAAATATATATTTTAATAAATATAATATTCTACAAAAACTTCCGATACTTTTTAATTAGAAAACTAACTTCCTTTTTTATTCCAAGACTTTTTGCATACACAACCAATACGAAAAAAAAATAACACTAATTTGTGAAATTGTGAGGTTATGAACACGTAAACAGTAAACACAATCTTCTGTGCACGTCAATTGCCTCTATTGATGGGGACATGAAAATCAATAGCGTTCTTTCCTAAACTATTATAAAGAAGCCCCAGTCCAAATTTCGAACAAGCGGCCGCTGTTAAAAAGAGTATTTCTCACACGGACGGACGGTCGGAAAATAACAAACTATAAAAGATCCTGTAGTCTCTTACAACAAAAAATCTCAAAAAGATTCGTGACCGTGCCTTAGTCGTGGTCCGGCCTTTATAATTTATATTATTGCATAAAATCACTCAGTAGACCACAATTTTACTTCCCAAGCATCACATCAAATAGTCGCATGCATAGTTCCTAAACTAAAAGAAAACATATTCCAGTAAAATATATTCCTGTACGCCATAAACCCTCCGCCTGTCCGTCCCTCCACCCATCCGTCCATAACGAGTAACAAAACTTTTAGTCACCTAGAATTGATCCGTTCCGAACTTACATGTACGTGTACCAGTAACAAAATGTGAAGAGACTCTGTAATTATTGATTTTGAAATCAACTCAACCTCAATTCCACTTGCATTTGTAAAGTAATAAAGCAGTTAGTGTTTACAACTTATTTAATTTAGGGTAACGATAAACCGTGTCCCGTATTCCCAGGTCTTCAATTGTGCCCCCGGGAAAACTTTCAAAGATAATGAATCGGTTATTCAATTTACAGGTATTACTTAATAATAACTTTTCCGTGTCTGTATAATTGGAAGTCACGTGCCTTGAATAATAAATATTACCTTGGAAGTTAAGTAATGAGGGTGCCATTATACTAGTTTAAGAAATTGGATAACTGGTGCGTCAAGTGCCCATAGATATTTGTTGACAAAGTGAATTTTAAGGACTGGTAGTTATCGGTGAGCTACATTACAGAATGGCAAAGATCGCGTGTCGGTAGAGGTTTAGAAGTTAATATCTCCGATGTTAGAAAGGTTAATTAGCCGAATAATTAATTAGGTCATTAAAAATGTAAACAGATCTAACCTATTTATAATATAGTATCTAAATTGCCACCCTTATCAATAATAAAAATCACTTTCCCTAAGCTCCTTTAATTTATTTATTAAATGGTTGTCTGAGATTTCAGTGAGTGGTAACCAAAAACGGCTCTTTGATAAAAAATGTATTTGAGCACAATATACCGTTACTACCGTCTATGTTCAGTACAAGGGACTGAGGCGATTTATAATTAATTTGGACGCATAATAAAGTTTTCGATGTTGCTATGTTATGCACAAGATTTCCAGCCGTTGATTTATCGACAAGGACAAGTTTCAGGAAAATATCTAAAATATAAATAGAATGATCAATTGACTTCTCTGCAGGTGAAAATTCGTAGGCTGTATAAAATTTAGAAAGATTTTCTTTCGTAACTAGCTCGCATGCCACCATTGATCAATTTCGGATGTTGTACAGTAATTACATTTAAAAAATTGAATGAATGTCTTCATGTCATTATCATTAGTTTACTATCATTAGATCATTATAAAATTTCTAAGATCGACTTGATAGTGAACTACTTAATGACCTGGGATTAAGTTCAACTTACCCTCCACTTCACAATCTACATTATGACTATGGGCACTTCCCATTTTTTAGGGGTGAGAACTACCCCTTTTTGCCAAAACCCCTAAAACTGCATATTAAAGCGTAAGATGAGTAAAATTTAGTTCAGACGAGTTGAGTAATTATTGTTAAAGGGCTTTGGAACATTATTTCAGAATATTTCAACCCTTATTGTGATTTAATAAAAAAAAGTATTTACCCTCAAAAAGTTAATAATTTATTATTGACGACCTTTTGTTTGTTCAGTGTGCATTTCGAACAAAGCAGGAGGCATTAATTTCAAAGGATATGGGGGTGACAATAGCAACATCTAACGGAGGAATTTTACAACACATACTGCGGGATGTTTACAAATACAATTTTGACGTTACCACTTTTATATTTTCTTACGTCGGCCGAGCCGTTTCGGAGAAGTGCGGCCGCAAACACCAATTTCTATTTATTAGAAGATATATTTCTTGGAGGGGGGTAAATAAAAGTAGTTGGCAAACGTCATATTTCTTAACAAGTATTAAATTTAATTTCACAGGTGATAAAGTAGTCCAATATCATTTTTATTCTATTTGTTTAAATAAAATGTAGCTTGTTATTTGGTAAATTATAGATACCATTGTATGTAAAACGTCTCTTAATGTTTAATTCAATTAATTCAGATTTATTCGATATTTATTTTACATAAAAAACATTACAATAATGTTTAATGCACTATTGTGCCAAGGAAAATAATTGTTCAAGTTCTGATGAATTTCCCATGGTACCCAGAACGCTTGCAGAATTTCCTCTCTGTATTTCTAACGCTATTAGTACGAAAAATGCACCTGCCCGTCAGTCGACTGATTTTTCAGCTCAAAGCTTACCCATTACCCAATTCTCTACTAAAAGATTTTACGTCGGGTGACTACACACCGAGCGTTTCGACCGCGACGCTAAAAATTCAAAATTATCGGCGAGGCTTAAAATTTGTTTTTTTTTTAATTTTCGGTATTGAGATTTCGAAAGTGCAATAAAATATAGGGTGTTCTGTGTACAACCGGCAGAGAAACGATCATGATAATATTTTCTTTCGATAGATCGTGAAAAACTATGTTGGTATGCAAATTTGCAGATTTAAATTATTAATGGAAATCTAAATACCTTTAGGTAACGATTTGCGTAAAACAGCCTGTAAATACTCGTAGTATGTTGAGAAAACAAGGTTAATTTAAACAAAAAGTTGCAACATATTGTTATAAGGGTTCCAAAGGCTGCAATCAAGCGTTAGGTAAGGTGAATGATTTTCAGCCACGGAAGTACAATAAATTGAAACCAGAAGAGATGTTCTGCACGAATAAAAAAAAATACAACACGTTTCATAACGTAGGAAACACAGCCCACATTAGTAGAATTCAAGAACATAAAGGGAACTATAAGGTAAATATGTGGCATTTAAAAGGAATAAGAATAAATTTAATGTCAGGTTAAACTCCCCAGTGTATATGATAATTTACTTGATCGTTTACCTGTATGGAGCGCTGGTGATAAGCACTAGAAACGTTTATGACTATTGACGTCCCTAACTTACGATCCCAATGAATACCAAATGGGGGCCAAGTAATTGTTAAATACTATCGGTGTTACAAAAAAAGTGCGTGGTAAGAAAGGTTTGGATATCCCTCGAGGATCAGAGCAGTACGCGTGATGCATTACTTGAAGCACTTCAATATCCACTTCGATTAAATCTATTCTTCCCGCGAGATACCGCTAGACTTTAAAATATATAAGGGGAAGAACTTGAAGTGCATATGAATATATCATCATTTAAAATTCCCATATGAATTACATTCTCTTGCTCAATTTGACGATCATAAATATCGCTGTTGCGTGCGTGTGTATCTTCTAGCTCCGTCACCTGGATAACGTATATGAATTTATAACAGAGCTTTTACACGGTTACTTTTTTTTAGTGTAGGTACTATCGCAAAAGGGTAACTAATTATTATTAGCATGCATTACGATAATATTATCCAAGTTTTGTTTTAGTTGGACTATTAAACTTTTGGAAAATTAGAAAGTTTGCCAACAATAATTCTGCGCCATTAAAACTATAGATTGCTTCATTACAATCTAATTATAACTAATATTTGAATAAATCTGTTTAGACACGTCATGTTTAATTCAAATTTAAATGCTTGTACAAACTATAACGCATTGTTTAAACGGGGAATATTTGTTGAATTAGACACGCACCGATGCGATGAGGTAAAAGTATAGATAGGCGAAGTGTCATGTTTTATTTTAGAGAAGTATAATTTTATATTAATTATGTTGGTTGTGGTCATTTCAAAGTGGGTTAAAGTTCAATGTTGAAGGGTACATTAATATTGTAATATTTGTATAATTCTTGCGTTTCTTTTATCATATTCTGCGTGGGTAAATAATTTTGTGCACGTTTGACTCGCATGAAAGTGCTATATGTTTAATTCAAATGTAGGGAATTTGTAATTACGATTGAAATGGAAATGCTTCAAAATAAATAATTCAAACTCATATTATTACCACCCATTTATCTATCTATGCAATAATTCATTTCAACAAAAATAAACAAAGATCAAAGGCCGTTACAAAAAAATCCGATGTAAAGTAAATATGGACTTTTCTAAAAAAAACTGATCGCCCGAAAAATGATTCTTAACAGTTCTTTGTTTGTGAAACCCAGGGTGAAACCCAAAACAAACATATACTGGCCACCATCAGACAATTACATCAAAGATTGCAGCCACATATTCGGTTTCCATGTAAAAATAAATAGAGTGAGTAGTGTTGCCTTTATATTGTAACGTGATTTATAAATTCGGGTTCGATTTATATCAATATTTATTAAACAAAACTAAAACACTATAAAAACTGTACAATTTGTATCGACTATTTATATCACACACTTCGCAATTTATATTTCCGCGCTCTATGTTTCATCCGTAATCGATCTCGTTCGGTAGTAGACTGCCGCGATGTTCGGTCCGCAACCATTTATACACGCCAGCAATGTAAGTCCAGAACACTCGCGAACAGTCTCGAATATTCCTACACAAATCCCACTATCGCGCGCGTAGAACATTCCAGAGCGCCAAAGGCGACGTCATGTCTGGAGCGTTTCCGTTACAATATAATAGCTTTTTTATTATACCTGAATCACAATCTCCGTTTTAAACACTCAAATGCGTGCGAAAAAAGGCCTTTAAAACACACGTGCTTTAAAGTTGCTAAGTAACGATACTTCAAGTATGACTTTTGAAACTGTCATCTGGATGAAATAAAAAAATCCTTTTAGGTCGCTTTCTGTAAATGCAGAACATTTCTTTGGCTTTTGTACCTATCCTTTGGTTGAAGCTTTCACAAACGCGCGTAATTTAGGGTATGCTTCCAAATCTGTTCCACTTTTTAATCGCAGCATTGCTTTGAAGTTTTGAATGAATGCACCAAAATATAGAAGATTTAATTACCTTTGACATTTCCTTCATATATCCCAGCATTATCGATTAATTTAATACTGTATTCGTAGGTAACTTCCTATTCATCCATGGAAACAACTTTTCATATTCTTTATAATAGGCTTTACTGGAGTTGGATTTTACACCTACCAACGTTTGTTTAGATTTTACAACAACCGATTTAATGGACGGTGTATTATCTTTTTCAATGGAAATCGTTTAATTCACCAAGACGATGATTTTTATAAACAAACGTCAAGTGACATTTCCATGGCAATCGTGAAATTACGAACACCCAGCCCACTTAATTAGACATGTATTCGAGTATAACGTCAATATGACTTCATTGTATTTCCTATTTTTAAATTATACTGCAGGTATAATAAAAAATACTATAAGATACACGTGTTTAATTGGTCTTTAAAGCACTTGCAACGTTAAAGGCACTCCGCTTTGCGTCGTGCCCTTAAACTCGTTGCGCGTGCTTTAAAGACTTGATTATACACTTGTATCTTAATATACTATTATAATAACTCCTGTCATCACTGACAGATTGGCATTAATCCAAAATTCTATTCTATTCTATTCTATCCACTGAGCCACACAGACGGATATATAGATCGCCGACATTATATACTCGGAATTTTACAGTCGTGTAATGACGTCATTTTCGTGGGAAAAAACGTATGTCCTATTAAATTTATTTGTTGCTAAGTAACTGACTACTGGTGTCTAATTACCTGTATGACTTTTACTATACAGTGGTGTACATAATATTTTAGCATTTTTTGATAATAATTAAGTCAATTTCCACAAGAAATCTATAGGTCTTAATAAAAGAAGAAGTCCTAATTAACTGACTGACTGACTGAGATATCAACGCACAGCCTAAACGACTGAAGATATCGAAAATAAATTTTTAACATGTTAAAAAATGCGAATAGTTCATATTTTTTTGCGAGCGAAACCGCGATGGATAAAATGTTAGTATTTCAAAAAAGGTCATTTACTCACTAATTATTTTAATAACTTGCTCAACTAACATATAAGTAATATTAACATATTTTTGTTTTTAAATAAATAAAGATTAACAAAACGAAAATCAGAGAATATTATTTAGGAATCAATACTCCCGAAAAGACCCAAAAAATAATTAGCAGAGGAGTACATAAAAATTCAAAGAACCACTATCGAAACCACATCTACACAAGAAAAAATTGCACTACCTTGATGAATAGTTGGAAAATCAAAATCGTAAAACAAAAATATACCAATGCCAATTTATTGCGATTGTAATGGTCACAGTATTAGAAGAAAATTAGTCGCCCTCGTCCGTATCGTCAGAGTCAAAATCAAAGTATTCGTCGTCAGTAAGGTCGTCATCTGCGTCTGTAGTGATAACAAGAGGTGGGATGTCAGAAGCATCACAAACTTGTACTGCTCCCCAAGCCTCTTGTATTACTTTGTCCGTATGGTTTACGTATTTCTCCCAATTATCCCTAGAAATCTCCCCGATAACCCTTTCCCATGTTGCCAAAACCTCTTGTGGTGATCCCTTAAAATTTGCAATGTACTGATCGTATTTTCGTTTACACTGAGACCACACCATTTCAATCGCATTAAATTGGCAGTGGTATGGCGGTAACCGTAAAATTTTATGTCCTAAAGGCTTAACATATTCATCAAGGTAGTACTTTTTCTCTTTGGGGCAGTTTGCGCTGACAATGCTCCATATTTGATCCTTCATTGCCTTTTCTGGATAGCCGATATTTTTTTCCCCTAACCATTCTATCATTCTTTGTTTTGTCCATGATTTGGTGGGAATTTTCTCTAAAAGGCCAGAATGGTAGCTTGCGTTGTCCATAATAATTAAAGATTTTTCAGGAAGATTTGGCACCAGTTGAGTCTTGAACCAATTTTCAAAATTACCCCTGTTCATATTATCATGATAGTCCCCTGTTTTTTTTCCACTTTTAAAAATCAAACTTGCCCCACCAATAAAGCCATCGTTCGTCCCAGCGTGGACAATAATGTATCGATGACCTAAAGAATATCTCTTTTAATAATATTGAAAAGGTATTATAATATCTTATTTTACCTTCATTGGGTTTAATTGATTCCGTGTGCTTAGTATCATCTTGCCAGCTGTTTCGAAATTATCCCTTACTAAATATCCAGGTTTCATCCATAAAAACCGGAGTATAACCCTCATGTCCCAAATTTTTGTTTTCAATGTACTCCCTTAAGAATTTTATTCGTTTGTGGACAATATCCGGTAAATCCATAAGATATTTTCTGTTATTGGACTTCTTCCATTTAAAACCCATACTTTTGATCCACTTTCTCAATGAATCAATGGAAAATTGAAAATATTCGTTTTGCTCCAGAAATTTTTGTCTAATAGTTGCCAGTGTAACATATTCCTTTTGGGAGTACATATAATAGATTGTATCCCGAATTTTATTCTTCAAATATTCTGTGATTTTCGTCTTGTTAATCTTTTGCTTGGTAGAGACATTAGATGCGTAATCTTTGTCGGATTTTACACCATTTTTTCTCAAATTTGAAATGGTTGTTGGGCTGACTTTCGTTGCTTGTGCAGTTCGCTGTATAACATTGTTGATGTCTAGTGGTATGCCATTCCGAACTTGTTCCTGTTCAATTTGAAAGAAAGCCAACACATTTAGAATTATTAACTGTGTTTGTTCGTTAAATCGATGAGGGTTTTTTGGCGGCATGTTTTGACGCTTTGGCGTTTTCAAAACTTCAAAACTGACAATCACTTGACAAGCATTTCACGTAAACACGACAACAACATTTCGGCAAAATTTTTTGTCATTGTCATTTTACATTAGTTAAACAAGGATAGACAAAAATGACGTCATTACAAGACTGTAAAATTCCGAGTTATATACGTCCCCAAAACAGACACAGCAGAGTGAGAAACGTGCAGGTGGAAATATTTTGTGACAGATGAGTCATTGCATGTTTTTGTAACCTATTCAAGGATCTGCTGGTGAGCCAATTCCTATTCGTAAAAAGAATCGGACTGGTACAGAAGGTGATGGCCAGGAAGTGCCGGCTCCACCTTAAAACCTCGGGTGAAGCGGGCCATGCGCCAAAGACTATGGCTGTGTCTGAGTCGTTGGCTTAGGGGGGTCATCCGAAATCAGAGACCAAGCATTTCAGAAAGCGCACAAGGGTCTGGCTCAGGGCACCCTGAGAAGAAGCACATAGGTATTGGAGCACTTGAAGTGGTAGAGCAGGCTGCGGTATTTTACTATGAATTTCAAATTGTACACATTTTTGTTTAATAAAGGCATTATTGTATTATTATTGTTAAAATTGCGGGTGCACCACGAATCTATAGGCAAATCGCTGCGGCGGGGCTCAGGGGGACCATTGTTCCGGTCTCGCACCCTGAGGTGAACGTCACTGAGCCTGCATTGAATGCAGTTGTTAGCCAGATGGAGGGGGCTCCCTCGGCTGGCAGGGTTTCGCTGGAATCCGCAGGGTACCATTGTAGCCGAATGCGAGGACCAGTGAATCTTGGACTGGTTGTAGAGAGCCGACCCTGTTATTAGGCCCTGAAAGTGGAGATGCATGTCCCTACGGTAACCAAGGTTATGTCTGTTATACGGACTCCCGGATGACACGATCAGCATCTTGAAGCGCCATCGGAGGCAAAATCCTGGTTTCTGAGCGAGCGTATGGAGGACGTAACAAAAGCGCGGGAGAGGGCTCTACCAGGGCAGCGGAATCCAGTTTCGTTAGACAGAAGGGACTCAATCCCTCGTTATGGATCTCCAAGGGGCGTCGGGATTTACTACTGGCGCCCTCAGAGGATGAGAAAGATGACAACGAGCTTTTAGCTCGTGTGGCGGAGCGATTGGTATCACTTAGCGAAAAAGCGACATTGTATATCAGTAATGGACCAGGTAACCTTCTTATAGAGGATCTCAAGATCGCTCAGCGCAGGTGTAAGGACCATATTCCAAGGTCTAAGTGAGGATCATTTTCTGTAGTAACATAGCGGGTCTTCCTCTCCCACATGTCTCCTGAAAACACACTTTCCAGGATCTGAGAACTACGTAACTTCGGACCCACCCGGGTCGGTGTAAGGCCGAACCCATTTAATAGTGCGGGACCGGACGGGATATTCCCGGCTCTTCTGCAGAAGGGCCTGGAACTGCTGCTCTTACATTAGTTGCACCTCTTTAGAGCCTCTCTGATGGCTTTAGGGTTACTGTTCCTTAGGCCACTCGTACATTCCAATATATCTACAGGGCTGTTATGTCCACGGACACGGTTCTCCATAGCCTCGTGTGTAGGCCGGAAGGGTTAATATGATAAGCCGGCCCGTGTGGCACAGTTCAGTCACTTTTGATCCAATTAGTGATGCTGCTGAAAGCGTTGGCATTAATAAATCAATCGTAAGATGGACCGCGCCGTGCTCGGGCACAAGAGCATTGTATTATCCTGAATGGGGACGACGGAGATTAGATCTTCGGATGTCCGCAGGATGGAGTGTTGCTGTAGTGTTTGGTGCAGTCGGGTGAGCCCTGTCATTAGATAGATTCCGATAAACTTGATCTGGATTCCGCCGCATTGCGGAATATGGGGCCACAAAAGGGGGGTGGCTCGCGAAGGCAGTGGTGGAGCCTTCGTCGGTTCCGATCCTTCTCTACGAAATGCTCCCACCGTGGTCAGACCTAGGATTTAAGACTGGATAACCAGTCAATTCCAGGCTCGGTCGCACCAACCAACTGGGCTCAGACAGTCCAGTGCCTTCTTAACAGGTTGGCAAACCTGGGTTTTTTAAGCTTCTAAAACTGAGACAGACATCACCTCCTTGAAAACAAAAAACAATTATCTGGAACCGGAGAGGGCGAAGCAACTTGGACTAAATACGGTCCTATCCTTTATTGTTAGGAGCCGTCTCTGAACCTGGTTGCGAAAAAAGGGGATAGGCACAATGGGCCTGGGTCCAATCGCTCGTTGCTGCTGAACCCTGACTCTGACATCGGAGAGGGAAATCTTAGGATATGCTGGGGTCCGATAAATACCCCTCCTCACCGAGGTTCTTTTGTACACAGGCCATGATTGCTAGCATCTGCCTGAAACGTGCTGCTACGCGGACCAAGGGATAATCTGTGTCTTCCAAGTACTTCAGTGACCTAGTTAGACCCATTTGCCGTCCTCGCAGAGCGAGCCCATCAAGGCCCGCTCTCCATCTATTCATATATGACCTCGATCCTATTCAGGTTAACGGAAAAGCCATGGCTACTTTACCATATATCCACCTGTCCAAGAGCCCTTGATAAGTTAAGAATTTTCTTAGGAACGTCTGAGATTGAAATTACCATACCGAAAACATACAAAATGCAAAACTCAGCATTCAACACTCCTAATCAGAACTTATAAAAAAATTAAGAATTTTAAACCAACTGGAAGAATTCATAAAAATCAAAATCAGAACTGGACAAACCCCCCTAAAATATAACAAGCTAAAATAGCGGATACCTGTTTAATTAAATTTAATGAATTTTCAAGAGCCCTCTGCATGAACTCTTTCACGGTGCCTGGTAACTTTCCAATTATGACGCTCGCGAGATCATCCGCGTATACATACCTGTGCTGTGGAATCCGTCAAGCACCAGCTGATACCACATCAGTGGAGGCAACACTTCACTCTGTGCGTGTGGACGTCCTCTGGTGATACACTATACAAATTCACCAACAAGAAGATAGTCATGGACCGGGCGCCCAGCACCCAGTTGGAAACCCCTAAAGGTTTCCTTATCATCTGCATGAGATGGAAATCTTAGTGCAATGTTGTAAAGAAAATTATTTATCGTTCAAAATCTGCTGATCAAATTTAGTTATTATACCTAATGGCAACGTGAAAATAAAAACAAACAGATGGTACTACGCAAGTTTATTAGTCAATAAAAACCTTGTAAAAATGCATTGAAGGTGCAATCTGCCACACCAGAACTTTATGAAAACAAAACTCCATTAAATAAGTGATGACTGGAGCTTTGAAATTGCACAGGTTACTACAGAAAATACTTTTTCACATTGATTGACCTCGTTGATGTATTGTTGAAAGCATTCCTCCACAACGCTCTTTTGAACTCCCATTACGCTGTTTGTAATTTTATCTACATCAATGCTATTCGTGATGGGATCATAAAATCCCCATTTTTGGAAAACGCATTTAGCAAAACACTTAAACTGGGGGTCTTCGGGAAGGTTCATAGTTAAAACTGATGTGGTCGCTTCTATTCGGTTTACGCCACTTTCGAGTATACACTCCTCTCGATGAACGTCTAGCATTGCATCCCAGGATTTGGCATACAGCGGGTTGACAATGAACCTCTGAAAAATAACAATTACAGCTACGTATATAATCGAATCGCGTACTTACAAATGCGGAAGATGTACAAAAAACCACGGACAACAAGATGAAATTCTTCATGGTAATATCAGGAAATTCCAAAAACGAAATGATGCTGGCAATTTCAAAACTGGTGCACACGCTTGATTGTGTCACTGCGCCTGAAAGCCAAGTAACGTTTGCGATATTTATACAAAAACCAACACTAAAACTGCTTATGCGTGTTTAGAAATTACAAAACTTGCTTGCTTCATGTGTACAAAAGTCGGTACCATAAATTTGCAGATAATGCTAAAACGCTTCCTTTTGAATCTAAGTACCGTTTATTTTATTTGTTTTTAAACTGATATTTCGATGGTTGGATTTAGGTGAAAAATAGCACAAATGGCACAGCCGATAGACATTTATAACACATGCAATGAAATTTTCCGCAGCACTGTTTTAGCACCATTGTCATATTTTTCCCAGAGAAGTAGCTGTGGTAATGACACTAATTGCAGTTATATTCGACTACAAAAAAATTTTCAACCCCGCAGTTTTACACCCATGATAGCTTCTATTAGGTACTTTTGATTCCAAAGTTGGTTTCGTGTACGTATATTAGATTTTGGATAGGTAGAAGGAGATAAGCTCTATGATCTACTGGTCAAGCTGTACGAATGCCTTCAAAGCGTATCGGATTATCCATAATACATGAGAAAGAACCGAATTTAAAGACGAACTTGAGAGAAGGAAAACTTAATGTGACCTTTAAACACGTTCGATATGAATTTTGGAGAAGATGAAGGATCAGCTATTCTTAGGAAAAACATGGAGAAAGCGATGGAAACTTTGATGGAAGAAGTAGGGGAGAAAATAAGTTGGAAATGGGAGGATTATGAAAAGAAATGAAGAAAAGGGCATACGGAAAAGAAGAATTGATGGAAAGGAGAGTAAAACTTGAAGAGGTAAATGACAGAAAAGAAGGAGGGGCGATAGAGAACAATATAACGTTAAAAGGAATGGAAAAAAGTGAGAGAAAAAGCCTAACGTAAAAGACGTGAGAGCAATTGAAGCAGGGCGGAAATAAGGTAGGAATTGCGGAACAAACATGGGAAAAGGAGAGAGAGATTATGAGGGGCAAGGGTAAGTTAAAGGGGAGCAGGATATACACAGTTGACATATAACGAAGAAAAGAAACAGAGAGAAATTAGGGAGGTTGCGGAGAGGGAAATTGAAATGAGCAAGAAAGTAAGATGTGGAAGCAGAGAATTAATGATTCAAGGTGAACAATGCAGATGGAGTAACAAAGAAAAAGGGCTAGTGAGAGGAGAGAGGAAACTAACGGGAGAGCAGAAAGTGAAATTTGGAGGAAGGAAGTAGCAGTAAAAGAGAAGATAGCGGAAGGAGGAAGGGATATGGAGTAGTATAGAAACGAGCAACAGAAGGAATGAGAAAAACCAAATCAAAATGGAGAAGAGCAAAATGAAAATGATGTTCTGGAATGTGGAGGAAGTAACAGTAAGGAGAAAATAGAGGGAGGGGGTATGGAGTGGTAAAGAAACGAACAGGAGGAATGAGAAAAACGAAATCAAAATGGAGAAGATCAACATCAAAATGATGTTGTGGAATGTGGCGGGAGTAGCCAGTAGAGACACTCAATTCTGGAAGTTTTCCAGAGGGTTTGATGTCGTGTGGATGGTAAGAATTATGGATAGAAGAAAAGAATTGAGAGAAAATAAAGAACAGTACACCGAGTGAATACATATCAAAGATCCAATTTGTCGGAGATGAGTAATATATTTAGGGAAGAGCAAAAGGGTGGTATTATTAACAGGGGTAAAAAATGAATAAGAGCACGTGGGGAGAAAACGGAAGAGGAAGGAGGAATACAGGAAAGCCCAGTGGAAGTGGAGGGATGAAAATAGGAGTTATAGCTATCTACAACAGAGAAGAAATAAAATGCAAAGAATGAAATAGAAAATATAGTGAATGAAAAGCAAGAGGCAGGGTTAGGAAATATGGTGGTGGGGTGGGGGGGGGGGAGAATATAAAGGGAAATTAGTAGAGATGAGCAAAGGAATACAAGGTAGAAAATCTAGAGATAAAGAGTGCAGCAATGAAGAGGGTTACTGGAAGAATTAGAAAAGAAAGGATCCAGAACTTTAAACGAAAATATGAAGGAAGATAGAGACTAGCAATTCACATGGTAATTGATTACACAATTGGATCACCAACCAATGGAAATGCGTCTACAAGGGAAGATACGAAGATCAAGAGGTGGAAAGATGCAAAGACGATAGGGTTGGAGATGCAGTTATGGACAATAGACACTGTGGAGTTGTACAGAAGGAGAGTATACGAACAAGAAGTAGAAATAGGAGGAAGTACAGAGAAGGGGAGAAGTAGTATGAAGAAGAGTATTTAAAAAGCAATAACTTGAAAACAGGTAAATGAAGGGGAAGGGATAGATAATAGAAATGAGTAGTGGGACAGAGAGTCTACAGAAGAGAGAAACATATATAATAATGATGGAAATCGAAGGAAAAGGAGAAATAGAGCGGAAGGAACTGAAAGAACAGAAAACGAAGTACCAAAGATAATGTAAAGAATGGAGAAACAGAAAGAATGCGAAGTACAAATCAGGGAAATAAAAACAAAGAAAGATCTTTGGATGATGATTCAGAGCAAAAAGGAAAAACAGAAGTGGAAGAAAAATACAAATAAAGAAGTGGAAGAACCACTTTATTATGGTACTAGGAAAGCAGGGGAAACAGGAGATGATGATACCATTAAACAAGGATGGAAAGGATGGGGACTTAGAGGGTTTATAATTTGCAATAAATCAATTCAAAATTTTCTAAAGAGCAGACGGAATGGGACGCTCATTAAATTGCACGGAAATCTAACACACTACTATTTCCGCTGTAAACGTTTTTAGTGCATTTTTGCAAATTTATTTCTTTAGGTGACTTAATCTCACTTTGGCCGGCTAGCTGACTGACTGGCTGGTAGCAAATGCGGGACCGTAGAAGAACGTTTGCGGAAAGACGAGGAGTGTACGTGTACCTACCGAGCCATGTAATGAAGAACTTTAGGGGCGGGGCTACATGATGTGGCGTCGGCGACATCTGGGCGCCTTCCCCGAGCGTGTTATACTAACGTGGTGATTTTCCAGTTTTTTCCTATCTTTTTCTATAGTAATGGTCAGATTGTTTTTAAAAAATGTCGTCGGAAAGATTTTGTAAATGCATCTGTCAGAAAAACTAACTGTTGCCCTTAGGACCTACCTTCAGGTGCATACCTCTCTATTCCCTGATGGTAACGTCCGAGTTTGGCTTATCCAGACGCTTAGCTTCTTTTGCGGTTCCTCTATGAGTTCTGGAATTCAAATCATTGCCCTTACAGGTTTGGGAAGGTGTTTAGTTTCAAGAAACAGAAACAGCGCCCCTTCCCTTCCCGTACGCGTATCGCTTAGGCGCCCTGGTCTTAGGAGTTTTCTCCGAGGTGAACTTTTTGCTAGACGACTGCTTGGTACTGCTCTTCCCATCTTGCTGCTTTTTGGGCAGCTTTAACTGAAGTCGTCGTTCTCCAGTCCTCTCGCCTCCGGAGCACGCAGGGGTTTCAGCCGAGGCCTTTTTCGGACCATCAGCTTGCACCGCTGCTGGGTTGATGTTGGTGTTTTTATTTTTATTTTCTGCAGCTGGGGAGGAAAAAGGAAAGTCGGTCTCCGCAGCCCGCATGTGCAGTGCATGCTCCCAGTCAACCACGTGGCATTGTTACGTATTAATAATAATAATAATATTTATTTCCAACAGACAAAGTCTTATATAGAAAATATCCGGTTACATGTAGGTATAGTTTTGAGTCCTGCATTACATATTATGGTTGTCATAATCATTGAAATATATCTATATTGTGTTGCAATCTATGATAAGTGCGAAACATTTTAACTACGGGGGAGTTTTTATAGTGTTCTGTTCTAGATCTATTGTAAAAGAAGGTTGATAAGTTTCTCGTAGCTATAGGAGAGATTCTATAACTTATTGAATTGACAATATCGGGAACATCATAGTGACCGTGAATAATTTTGTACAAACTTTTAAGTATTACATTATCATGGTGGTCTCTTAACGATACAGTGTTGAACAAATGTAGTAAGTCTTCATGAGGATGGCCACGGGCAGGATAGGAGCCCATTGTCAAGAAGAACATGCGTTTTAGAAACTTACGATGAACACTCTCCAATTGTCCGATGTTATGTATTGCAGAAGGTGACCATATGGGACCGCAATAATCCAGTTTGCTTAGAATTAGTGCATTAAACAAGATTTGTAAAACAGATGGACATTTAAAATCACTAGTGTTTCGCATAATGAAACCAAGTAGTCTGTTACATTCATTTGATAAATTCGTTATATGGGCATTAAACGTCAGTTTGGAATCAAACGTGACACTCTCGGTCTGTACCTATCTGTAACCTTAGAATTGGGATTTTGTTGACAGAGGGATTAAACCAAGACCAACGGTTGTCATCTACACAACTTTGACTAGCCAGCCCTTACTGGAGTCACTGAAGTGAAGGTATTAAGGAACCCCTGGCGCCCAGTCATCTCCAGCTGGGACTTTTTCTGTTGAACGCTCACTGTTAGAATTATGCTATGGAGGATGCACGGCCAACGATATCCTCCTACTTCTTCAGGGGTTTGGGAAATCCACTTCGCAGCAAGGCAATTGTCGTACCCAGACGATAGCAATACAGTCTCTTCCCATAGCCAGCCAGATCCTCTGACCTTCGTCTATTGAGCGGGTGCCGAACATTGAGGATAGAAGACTATGGAATCTGGTAAATCCTCGGCAGCGGGGGAATAACTCTTGCATTAATTGCAGGTTCTTCGGGATACATTATCGAGACGGCCGCCCGCTGGAATCAATTTCACGAGGAGTCAAAGGCTATAAAACTAATAATGGAGGAGAAACACATTAAAAATCTTAATTACGTTAAGTTATTTTTTGAAATTTTAATAAATTACTACCTTTTAGAAGATTTTTTGAAGATCTTAGCCATGTTTGGTCCCAAATTTCCAAAATGCCAACGTCTTTTTGGTGTTACAAATTTGTTACAAGGCGGGGTTGCTTCTACTATAAGTAAGTAATTTTATTTCTGATTGAAGCAAGTAACTACAGAGAATGTTTAACACAATCTAAGGACCATAGGCATTAAGTCCGCAGTGAGAAAGAGAAATACTTTTTGGGCATTTTTTTCGGAGGTGTAATATTCACAGTTATCTCGGAAAACGTTGCCTGCGTTGTTTCTTTCACGACCTTAACTTGTATAATCATCTGGAATCAGCATCACGGAAATTGTTCCCAAGAAAGTCGTTGCCTTAAATTCAAACTTTTAGTGTCCCGTGGATCTAGGTCGCATAATTTCCGTAATATTGCACCAAGCAAGAGGCATGCAAGTTTGTTGGTAAGCAATGCTTTTCTGCATGCGATTCAATTCGCAATTTGTAAATACAAGTATGCAGTTTTTATGTTTATGTTCGCTTAACCCCGAAAATGTGTATAAATGACTTGAAAATCGTGCAAATGAATGAGTTACCTTACTGAAGCGTAGCATCTGCATTTTCCTCGCTTTGCAATGAAGACCTGCATTCTGATTTCTTTGTTGTTTTATACAGCATCTGCATTTGTAAGTAGATTTTGATCCATCTATTGCTTTTATCTAAACATTTTGTTTTCAGAAATACAATGTCCACCTCGAGGTGTCTAAAGCATGGGACATTATGGCAAGCTTTCCAAGAGAAAAGTGCATATTGCAAACCGGCGTCGATCGTAACGCAGCAAACGTGGCACTTTTAAACATGGATCTCCCCGAAGACTACCCATTTAAGTGTTTCTCCAAATGTATCTTTGTGGAATTGGGCTTTTATAATCCCGCGACGGACACCTTTAATTCAGACAGAATTTTAAAGGGATTAGTGGGAATTCCTAGCGGCCTTGTCGAGGAGTGCAGCGAAAAACACAAGGGTGTGCGCGATCAGTGTGAAAGAGTATTCTCCGTTATAACGTGCGGCATTGCAAAGATTCAGTCATTGCCACCACTCTAATGGTTTCGTGCATTCTACAAAACATTGATTTTTTTTGTAATTTTTGTATTGAATAAAAATTGATTAAACCAATCGAGCGCTGTAATCTTTTGTGTAGTTGAGCTGTTGCAGAAGAGGATTTTATTCAGTGTCTCGATTAAACGTATACGGTGAAGATGTTCTGTCTTGTGTATCGACAGGGTATTTGAGTAGGTAACTCAAAAAGCAATACCACCTACATGACATCTGTTCAGCCTAGTGGAAAGTCATTTTGCTGAGACCACTCGCTCTGATCATCTCCGTTCTTAGTACTACAGCTAAGTGCGCTCCATCAATTTCGTTTGAAATTTTGGGAGAATCTGGGCACATATTGGGAATTTTCAGTAAATACTCGTTTCTGTACTAATCCCAAATCGAGATAAAACCTCCACTTCATAAATATGTTATTCTTTCTCGTTCTTAACCGAAATGGTTCAGTACCCTTACCCTTGAAAAATTACAGTGCAATATGAATAATAACAAGGCGACTCTAGTATACAGATTTCATTTTCAACTATTTTTCAAAATTTTGAAAGGGAAATAAATCTCCATAATCCCCTTTCGCTATGGCCTAGTCTGGTGACTATTTCGAGCAGCACTATTGCAGTCTCGCCAAGCTCATGAATGTAAGGGCTTGGTTCGCTCATCTCTAGATGGCCCGAAGTGTTTGTTTAATTTATCTTTTAACGTTAACCCTTATTTTGAACTTTTTCCATAACATTAGAACGAATTGGGCATTGATTTTTTTCGAGGAAATCTGTACGGACTCCTCTGATGGGTTCTATAGCGAGGGTGTGAGACTAAAACCCTTCTCCTGTTAACCAAAAGATATCGTCAACCCAGAACCACGTGAACGTTACTTCAGGTTGGGTGATCAGGTCTTCACACACGTTCTTAGGCAAAATAATTACTTGTGTCCATTCTCTTCTGGATGACGAAATTACTTACTCTGTTCCACTTCTCCTCCTCGCTGCACATCACCCTTATAATATTCTGAGGCGTTAAACCGACTTCCACTGTCGCCTCAAGTTCTTCTCTCTAGTGGGCCCACCTCATCCAAGGAATACTTCTTGGCGTCTCTCAGTCGACAGTCGCGGCAAAGGCACACTCAGTATCACAGAATTATCACGAATCTGTCGCGCTGTCTGCACCCCCAACCCAACCGGGTCAAGCAATGTCACGGTGGAGAATCCTTATTGAAAGTGCCCTCCCTTCCGTAAGTTTGGGGCCTCGCCCCACTTTCCTGCATTAATTCCGTCGCAGAGGATCCAAGTTGATTTATTAGGGCAGTCATCAGCTACGTGACTCGATCTCCTGCAGTTGAAGCATAACGCCGATCGGTCCGGGCCCTTACAGCGTACCCCAAATTTCCCCCTCTCCCAACATCTAAAGCACCTTGGTACCAGCTCGCATCGAATACTCATGCGGTGGATCTTGATAGTGCCTTCTGGTGCCAGCTCCCTGCCAATGTCCAGTCTTACTTTCGATTTAAGGATTCTTACCCGCCTCTGCCTCCGTCTTCAATAGGCGCCGTCATGGTTATCTCAGATTGTCTCCTATTACACGCCGCCTTCCGTATAATATCTACGTCTTTCTTATCGCAGACTGTTATTAGGATCTACTTGCGGTCACTCACTTTGGTGACTCTGCTAACTCCATGGCCACCCCTTGTACCATTCGTAACCAAAAGTTCTGAAATAGAGTTACGGAGTGGTGATTTCAAGAAATGGTAACTTGCGAAATTATACGTACGAGGGATTTTAGTTATTACCCAACTCTCATGTAATTTTTGGGACCGAAACGGAAAAAAAACGAATCAATGATTAAAGATGGCCGTTTTCGTTAATAAAGCGCAATTTTGGCAGGTAGGTTTGGTTGGTAGGGATCCGGAGAAAATTTGGGGAGATTCAGTCTTCGACCACAAGAGAATCCATCACAAGCGCCGCGAAAAAATGTTGGTTTTGAATTGCGAGAAGCTCTAGGATTGTTTGTCATTGTTATATTAACTTCAAATGCAAATTTCATTTTGGATTTAGTGTTAGTATCGTATGACTTTTCAAAAGAAGACAAATTTACGGTTACAAGGTGTAAAATAAGCCCCAGTGGGAATTTAAAAGCGTTAAAAGCAAATTTTTCCAAATTATTTAATAGGACCTGGGAAAGTTTCTTTCAGATAGACACAAAATTGAAAACTTTGTTAAAATGTCATTTTAATGTTAGTTTTTTTAAATAAATTTAGTTATTATTTAAGTCAACAACGCCACGTGCAAGATAACCAATGCAGGTGTTTGGAGTTTGGGGTGATGACAGTGGAACTAGCGAGCGACGGCGGGGAATAACGATATGGATCTTATGAATGGAGGTGGTTTCACCTTTAAATAGAAAAACGAAGTTATTACGCATGCGGTTCCGCAGTAAAAAAGACAAAGTCGTTGTCCAGTAAGTCTGTACCAAATTTTTTTAGGCCTGATTTATTATTTTTAAGTTTAATGGTTTGTTTGTAATGATAATGTATATCGTTTCGCAATTTCTAGGTGATTTTTTATTGATGGAAGCTTGTGAGTTTGTTAAGTGATACGTACCGAAGTTGAAGAGGTAAGAGGAGAAATGCAGGATACGCTGAAACATTAGTAGGTGTAAAAAATAAACAAAATAATCCGAGCGCAAGTACATTCACTATATTTGTGGTAAATGGTAGATATAAAGTGTAGATCATTATTTCGAATTAATGCGATATGGTAAATCATACAGTTGTGTGAAATCACCATTAAAAGTATTGAAAGATTGTAGCTTTGGATACCATAATGTTGTCGTAATTTTTTTTGCCATTAACGATATCGCTAGTGTGCTTATTACGTATGCATGCATGTTGTTACAATAGACAAAGTTACAATAAAGGAAAACCGCGTTTCCCTAATGTGTACGTATAAACACATTATTGAAATGTAAATGCGCGCAATTTGATTGTTATCAAACCGTACAGCGCTTTAAGTTGAAAAAAGAATACTTCATTAACTTATGCAAATTGTTAATATTTACTAAAACCGTTACTTTAGTGCTCCATCTTATTTGCATTAACAAGGAGAAGATACCTATTGTTGTATTATTTCGGCGTGCTAATTACGCTTCACCAGATTTTCAAGTGTTGTCGTGTCATTTGCCGCACGCACAACGCGTGTAATAAGTACTTAGGAAGAGATAATTATTTTTCAACTTGAAAATATACGAAACTTCCTTTTATAATGATAGGATTACTACCACTCATGGGTCTATTGATTTCTGACTGTGTTTCAATCCATTATGATACAATTGTCGAAGGGAACTCCTACATAAATTAAAAGTATACCCCTTTTATACAATCCATTAAAGCCTTTCGTTTTACAGCTATTGTAATATTCCAAAGCATTACAAACTATTAAATAAATCAATGGTATTTATATTTTCTCATACTATTTAATCATAAATGAATAGGGTAGAAAGGAGATTCTTTGGGTGTATTCCTACTTTCTAAAAATCTTCCCAAGTTGAGAATGTTCTTGTGGATTTTGGATAAACAATTTTCAGTAATAATCAAAAAATTTTAAACTTGAGGCATCTCACCACTCACAGCACTATTTTTCAAAACCTTTTTTTAAAATTGTTTACTCCTTTGGAACAGTCAATCTATAGTATGTACCTACGCATAAAGCTTCATTCAATTCTTTCAGCAATACCTCTTCATATTCAAACATAAAAGTACAATAATTATAAAGTGTACAACCATTTCGCAGTGAGGAATTTATGTAACAGAGCAGTAAATAATAATTACGTCAGCTCCACTAAGGGTTGGTCGACCGCACGGAAGTGTTGCAAGCGCCACCAAGAAAATATATTTTGGTAAACATAGGAAAATTTACACATGTAATGCTTCATAGCGAACCTGAACGTAAATATGTCTGGCGAAAATAACCATCCCACGCAAGCTTCGTTCATCTCCAAATTTTCGTGCAAGATTATCAAAATTGTTTACTCTGATATATGTACTTCCCTTGCAAAAACTGAAACTTCTTCGATCTGTCAGCGCCATTTTTTCAATTTTCTGCATTGTCTCTTGTGTTTTTGACTCAAGCACCCTGCCAGAATTTGGATAAACCTTAGTCGGATATTTTTTAATGCCTATGTGTTCAAGTCACTCATTTTTTTAACATTCAATCCTACCAAAATTGCAAAAACCTTGCAATTTGTACGCCACTCAGGACAGGACAGTGATAAATGGTGAAGCTGTTTGATAGATGTTATTGCGTTTCGTTATTTTCATTACTGGGTAAATTACATAAAAATGCCTCCTCGTGTAAACATAAGCTCAGAAATCTGCATGTTTCCAAATTTTTTGAGCATTTTCGGCGTAGAATTTAGCAAGATATTTTTTAATTTGAGTTATGCTCAAAAAATTATTTAAATTTTTGAGCTTGTCCTTGTTACATTAATAAGCCAATGGTTGAACTTCACATATTGAAATTGAATGCTCAAAACTGAAAGAACTGAGTCAAGATTGAACATTTATATTGTACTTCTGCCACTTCAGGGGTATCTCACCAAGTTTAGTAAGTTGGCAAATAATTGAGATTGAATCACCCGAAAATTTGCAGTTCAATACTAATACACAAGAAGGATAGCGAATTGCTACGTGAAAAATCTCTCAAAGGAATACAGAATTCTTGAACAGAAGGACTGCCAAATTATTTAGTGGTAGTAGGTTTTTTTCACGCTCCATTATATTTGTATGACCTACATGAATGAAGAAATGCTAAACATGTGCGTTTACGATTAATTAATGCAAAATTAATTAAATAAAATAGATTGCATTGATACGCGAGCCAGCTCATCATAAAACAACGATTTCAAGTTTGAACTAATTACATTGTCTACATCGTAATCAGGTATTGTTTCATAAATATTAATTGAAAATTTCAAGCGGAGTAAGGTGCGCAAAAATCCTACTCTAAATCCATATTTTTGCATTTTTTAAATTCGACATTATACTAAATACCGCTTGCATTAAAAAAAAACACTTTTCAATTAAAATTTTTTTCGCGTGTAAACCGGCTTGTCGGTATTACCTACGTTGCAATACACATCGATCCTTTATAATGTAAAACCAAATAATTCATTTTTTAATTTCAAACGTGCATCGTCGAGGACCGCAGATATAGCTCGATAAATTTTAGTTGCGCGTAATTGCAATCACGAGTTAATTACGAAAGGCGATTTTATTTTATCGGGCCAATACTTCACTTAATTACCTGTATGTATTTCATTCATTCATTCGTAATAGAATTTTATTAGACGTTCGTAGCGTGCTACCTAATTGCGCTCCTTTATTTCAACGATAAATTGCGTTTGTTTTAGATACTATCGTGCGTTTCGGGGTTAATCAATTCTAAATTGTTATTACTTTGATCATTTTATTACTCGTAGCTGCATGAAAGAGCGCGGCCCAGCTGTAAATTAGGATTGACTGGAATTAGGGATAATTTTAGTGGAGTCCGATCAACTTCAAAGTAATGTGTGATAAAAATACCCTTAAATTCACAAAATCGAATGTGCGGCACTTTTCCTACGCTAGGCAGGGTGCACCAATTTCCGTTCTCAGATTGAGTATTGTTGTTCCCCACGTTCGGCGTTCATAAATTAGGGGTAGTTTACCTTAATTTTACGGTTTTCTGAAATTGCTGCATTATAGCAAAGATTAAATTGATTATTGGCACTCCATTAGCAGGCCATGCCCATTAGTAATTAACTAGAACCACTAAATTAACGACCTTGCTGAGCACTTAAGAAATATTGCCCTAACTAGATGTCACAGTAAAAACAGCAATCTATTACGTTTTTTTCATATTTTCTGAAAATTGATTCATGTATGGGAACTTTTGTCTATATCGTACTACGATAATAGAATGGCTATATTATAAAATGCGTAAGAATATGGTTACCTATAGTTTTTATAGTTCGTGTGGCTGACACGCGGTGTAAGAAAATGAATAAGAGTTTAGTTTATGCTTGATGCAGTGTTACAGAGACGGAAAGTTTGGGCTCGCACTTCGGCTGGTGCAGTTTTCGTACGAAAATCGCGATCGCAATTCGCATGCATTTCATTGAAAACAAAAAAAAAATGGTGTTGCTTGCACCGATACCACTCGCACACCTGCGCATGTGAGATTCTATTCTGTCCAAAAGCTTTTGAGCTCTTTCTTTTATGCCTAAGAATACGTGTACCAAAGTTGGTTCCAATTGGTTCAGCCATTTAGCACGAAATGAGAGTACAGACATACCGACATCATCAAGATTTTGTTTGATTCGGATTCTTGGTGCTTCAAAACGTGTATTTCCGTAAAAAAGGGCTTGCCTTTAGCAGAAGCATCTGTAATTAAAATTTCAAAAAGATATCTCCACAAATAAGACAGCTGATATTGTGCATCCAGCTCATGCCCACATTGATCTGATGTTTACAATATGCGATACGTTTGCTTTTACTAAAAGCATCTTTGGTCAAAATTTCAAAGAATAAATACGAAAGTTGGCATTACGCGTGCGCATGCGCACATCTGATTTTTACTATTATATGCGATATGGTTGCCATTATTACGAGTATCTGTGATTAAAGTTTCAACAAAATATATTAATAAATATGAATGTTGATACCCTCAACGAGATATTGCCAACAATATTTTGTAATTTCTCCTTTCTTATCGCCCCGAATTTATAGGGAACAAGTGAGGTAAAGTTTGATTGTCAAATGAAGTTGTTATACCTACTGAAATTTAATGCTTTAATGCTATTATTAGCTATCAATTACGCAACTGAAGAGAAAGTATTGCTGATTAAATGGTATTATCAAGGAAATAGTTATCAAGTATCAGACATGTTTGCCGCTCTACCTGAACAGGCCGATACCCACAAAATCAACAGTAGAACATAGAATTATCAAAAAGATGCGGATTTTAATGTTCTTCAAATATCCTAAATAGATTTTTCCTCTAAAAGAATTAGGGAAACCAATACTTACCCTTCTTTAAATTTACATGGGATTTCCTATGTCCCGCCTGTCGATGGAACACGTTGTGTATGCTTATTACGGTAACCTCTACGGAGGTTCTCCTGTGTACGGGTCATGATGGCTAGCATCTCTGCTCTGCTCGATCACCATAATGTACAGTGTTATTCCTTTTGAAGTATACAGGGTGATTCAAATTCGAGGGCCACCATGGGGATTTCGGGAACTGTAAGAGATAGGTAGGTAGTTTAAATTTGGAAAAGTTGCGTATTTTGATGCTTAACAAAATGCAGTTTAGAAACTTAAAAAATTCCGACTACTTTCGGAGATATCCGGAAAAAAAACGAAACTTTGCAAAATATTTTTATTTTTTACTGAAGTTATTTAAAAATATTTCGCAATAAATGATACATTATTATGGCCACTTTTGTCCCTCTACAAGATGCTACTTTTAAATTTTAAGTTTGACGTTTCGTCTGCAGTCAACCATCATCAACTTTGTTTTTTTCTTATGGAAGTAATTTTTACTTTTTGTGTCTTTTGAAGGAGAATTTTTTTCTGATTTCAAAAATAAAATAGCGCTATTAATTCGTAAAAACGCAAGAAACTACGTACGTACACTATCTAAGACAAAGTTTTCTAGGCAAAAAAGAAAATATTTTAATAATTAAAAAAATTGCGATGTTTATATTTTTGAACTCTCTTTTGAATTCTCTATCAAATGACCCAAAAAGTAAAAATTACTTCCATAAGAAAAAACAAAGTTGATGATGGTCAACCGGAGACGAAACGTCGGATTTAAAATTTGTCATCTTGTAGAGAGAAAAAAGTGACCATAATGATGTGTTATTTATTTCGAAATATCTTTTTAAATAACTTCAGTAAAAAATAAAAACGATTTTGCAAAATTTCGGTGTTTTCCGGATATCTCCGAAAGTAGTCGGACTTTTTTAAGTTTCAAAACTGCATATTGTTAAGCATCAAAATACGCAACTTTGCCGAATTTAAACTACCTACCTATGTCTTACAGTTCCCGAAATCCTCATGGTGGCCCTCGAATTTGAATCAGCCTGTATAGGTATTCCTATGTCTACTTTTAAATTTCAAAAACCCTTTTGAAAGACGCCTAATTTTATGCAACCAAAATAACATGCGCGCGCATTCTGCACAGCCGTCATTCTGAATTTCAATAAAAGCGACAGTAAATAGTATGCTATTTCCCATAAGTTTCTTATAGGATCTCTTCCACAAAAATTAAAATGTTCAGTTTCAAGTCCTCCGTTAAAACTGAGGGTTGTTTCCGGTGTCTTATGTGCATCGCATTTAAACAACTACTAATTTTAAAGTGATCAATAGAGAAAATAAGTATCTTACGCTCCTTAAACTGTTACCGGCACTGTACCAATTGACAATATCAACTTTTTCTTCAGTTTAATACATCACACTCGAACGAAAATGAAAATATGGAATCCATTTAATTAATATAACAGCTAGAACTTCATTTGTGTTAAGAATTTATTTTGGTTGCATAAAATTCAGAAGAGTTTTCGTCATTTTAAAGTAGACATAGGGAAAACAATATACACAAATTCCTGTGTCTCCTTCTAAATGACTATCACTGTATACCCATTTCCGTTTCCCTTTCGGTTAGGGGCCCATCTGTAACCACACGGGTCCCTCGGATTTGAGGAGCGGGCAATCTGTTTTCAGCCACTGCTCCTTGCCCGGGAGAGCGGCCTTAACTCTTCGTTCTCAGTAAGACAGCCTGGATTACGTATCTTCTAGCGAGTAGGGGATCGGATTTGAGGGTTTCCTCCCAGTTCCTCCCGTGCTCAAGTTGCCTCGACCCTTCCACTCGTCCCAATCGTTTAACGGTATGGAATCCTTCCGAGCCTCTACCTCCACAACTAAGTGTAAAGATTCTAGTCCCAGAAGTGCATCCATGGCCAAAATTGGCGTCATTTTCATGGATCCAGTGGGGGAGTCTCTGAACCTTTCCTAGCTGCTTCCTGTAGGTATTATTGGACTTATCACTACAGTGTAAAGTCATTATACCAGTTGAGGGTTTCAGCCCTATGTTCAAG